>NW_012267220.1:36801728-36811255 GCF_000151885.1 Dipodomys ordii | reverse complement strand
CAAGGCTAGCACTCTACCACTTGAGCCACAGTGCCACTTCCGGCTTTTTTCTTTTTTGCTTATGTGGTGCTGAGGAATCGAACCCAGGGCCTCATGCATGTAATGCAAGCGCTTTACCACTGAGCCACCTTCCCAGCCCGGAAGCTCCTTTCTTATTTATTCAACACACTGATTAGGACTTACTCTAGGCCCTAGCTTCAGTGCAGTGAGAGGAAAGCTGTGTGGCTATCAGGAGGACTTTCCCTGGCAGAAGGATCCTGGGGTACCAAAGCCCTGAGATTTTTCAGGGAGTAATGAGAAGCCAGAGTGAGGGCTGGAAGAGCCCAGGATAGTGAGCTGCTGGATGGGCAGGGGTTTTGCTAGCCATGGTGAGGCCTCTTTTTTCCTAGGCAAGATGAGAAAATGTGGGATAGTATATCTTCCAACTCTCTCTGCACCTCCATGGAGTGCCTTCCACTCTCACTTTCATCATTGCTGCATAAGTGATAGGATCCAGAGATTGTTGTAGGATGTACTCATAAGACAAAGTTCATGCCCTCATGTCAAATGCAGATAGATAGTGGTCACACCCTATGACAACACATAATCAGATTCATCATCACCGTTCCAAGGAACTAGGCATAATCCACATATTTTCAAATACTCAATTTTAATAGCTCTTTTCTCGTGTTTTATTCACTTGAAGCAAATGAACAAATGTGACCGAAAACCACGGCTAAATATGTTTTCAAGTTACTTTAAAAACTTTACCTAATAAGGCTGGCCTATTATCAGTCAACAGTGAGCATCATGCTCTGACAGTCCAGAAACCTGATTTTTTTTATTTTTTTGGTTGATATGGAGAGTAGTGTAATTGTAATCCTCCATAAATCTGTTTTATATTTAGATCTATCCCATGCTGAAGTTAGATCCTATTGGCAGGCTCAAACATTTATTTCTGAAAGAACAAGATGTTACAGGTGCTGTAGGTAATTGATTTATTCTTTTTTTTTTCTCGTTACAGGAGGCAACATCACAGCTTTCCCAGTCTGAGAGAAAAAATATGGAATGTGTTTTACCGCTGACTGAACACAACCAAATGAACTGTACTGACAGTAGTTTGAAAACCAACAGTTAGCAGTTTGTTCCAGCTCCAACATTGCCTGGCACTTTCCAGAGCAAACTGTTTACAAGAACTCTCAGTGTTACAAACTTATTAACCTCAAGCTTTGTTTATTTAAAATATTCCTGTGAAAGAAAAGTCCTTGGAATTCATCTTCCAGAATGGATATGAATGAATATTTGTGGATGGTCATTTTGGGTTTTATTATAGCTTTCATCTTGGCATTTTCTGTTGGTGCAAATGATGTTGCCAATTCCTTCGGTACTGCTGTGGGCTCTGGTGTGGTGACCTTGAGACAGGCGTGCATTCTGGCATCAATATTTGAAACTATTGGCTCTGTGCTACTGGGAGCCAAAGTAGGAGAGACTATCCGTAAAGGCATCATTGATGTGAATCTGTACAACGAGACAGTAAAAACACTTATGGCTGGGGAAGTGAGTGCAATGGTTGGTGAGTAGCTTTAATCCTACCCCAAGGGAAGGTATGGCCACCCACCTGCCTCCCTGCTACCTCTGCCTGTTCTGTAAATGGGACCCTTGTTTCAGCTTTTTAGAAACTGGTTTTGGTTTTATGTTTTTACTGATTTTTACCTTCTTCACTTTAGAGTAATTATGGTTTTTATAAGTATTTAAATAACAAGAAAGTACTGTCAAATATTTAGCAATTTAAGTGGCTAAAATAGATTTTTTAATAAATGAATACGATTTTTGGAATAGCACTTTGTTTTAGATTATTCAAGGTTATTAAAGAAGTAATATGTATGTGAATTTGTTCTATTTTTTTCATATGTACTAGTCCAAGGGCTGGAACTCAGGGCTTGGATACTGTCCCTGAGCTTTATTATCATTGTTGATGTTGTTGTTGTTATTTTACTTAAGGCTAGTGCTCTACCACTGGAACCATTGTTCCACTTCTGGCCTTTAGGTGGTTAATTGGAGATAAGAGTATCTTGAATTTTCCTGCCCAGGCTTCAAACCGTGATCCTCAGATCTAGCCTCCTGAGCAGCTAGATTACAGGTTTGCACCACCAGCACTGACTTGTTTAAAATTTTTACCTATAAAATTTTCATATATATTGATGTATATTTTTTCTTGTCTTTTTTTTCATCAGAATGCACTATTTTGAAAATGCAGTTGTCAAAAAATAATGTTTGGGGTTTAGTAATTAAAATACTTGCCTAGCATGCATGAAACCCCGAGTTCAACCCTCAGCACTGCAAAATAATATGAATATTTTTAGTGGAGCTATGGCTCAAGTGGCAGACCCCTATCCTTGAGTGAAAAGCTAAAGGACAGAGCCCAGGTCCGGAGTTCAAGCCTTAGTACCACCACCAACAAAAAGAAGAATACTTTTTGGATTTGGGTATTGCTTAGTGGGTGAACACATGAACAAGTCCCAGCACCAAGAAACAAAGAAAATGCCAGTATTTATTAATTTGACTTTTTGACTCTAGAGCCATTACCAAATGAATATTAAGCAAGTGCTTATGTTTTGAGAAATTCTGATCTTCTGCATTATTTGTAATGTTTTTGTTGGCTTTTGTTTGGATCTTCTGATTCTATCCCCTTGGAGCTTTATTTGATATGCATGTTTTCCTCTCTGGCTAAAAGATCACTTGTAAGTCTATCCTTTATGACTAGGTATAAGTTGTCCAGATGAAGAATTGAGGTGAGTGATAATGTGAGTAAAATTAGCTGGGTGGACAGTGTGATTTCTCCATTACCATAGTGACTTTAACAGAGGAAGCCCTGTGTAGGCCTTCCCTTTCTGCCTTTATTATAGCAGAAAGAAAATTCAAGGAGGAACCTCCAAGTACAGCTGACAGGACTCTCTCTGTTTGCCTCTAGGTAGAGATGCCGTCACAGCAGACAGCTGATCTTTATGGGTAATTTGGTTAGGGAAAAGAGGTTAGAGATGGTTTCCACCACCTTGTGCTTTCAACAGGACATCTCCTTTTAAAGGAAGAGTCCTGCAGTGGGAGGTAAGCTGCTGGTGTACCAAGAACACAGTCATGTTTTACAGGTCCCTAGTCATTTGTCACTAGCATTCCTTAAGCACCCAGTATGTGGAGAGGGTAACCCACCATCTTTTTGTAGATAAGTCAATTGAAGGCCCCCTAGTCAGAAGCAGACTGATACGCTAAGGTATTTAATCGTAAAGGTACAGTAGCCAAGTAATTCAAGATCTGAGGTTTCTAGTTCTAATATTTTATGTTACACAGATAGAAGAGCCAGGGCTGCTTTAATGTCAACAGCTATTGTAATTACTACATTTTACTTACTTTTTTATGTATATATTTCTCAGCGTAGTCAAATTAATTGAAACTTCCCTTAGAAAAGTAACTATTTTAGACTGGTGCTGGTGGCTCACGCCTGTAATCCTAGCTACTCAGGAGGCTGAGATCTGAGAATCACAGTTCAAAGCCAGCCCGGGCAGGAAAGTCCATGAGACTCCAATAAACCTCTAGAAAACGGGAAGTGGCGCTGTGGCTCAAGTGGTAGAGCACTCACCTTGAGCTGAAGAGCATAAGGACAGCACCCAAGCCCAGAGTTCAGGCCCCATGACCGACAAAAAAAAAAAGAAAGAAAAGTAACTATTTTATTAAGTTCATCCATGACATTCATGTATAGATAACTATGGTTTAATCATATTAAAATAAAATTAAGGTTTCCCTTGCCAATTGTAATATGGACAAGACTTACTAAAAGTATTAAAGAAATAAAGAAAAATCCTGATAGAACAAGGCCTACCTGGAGCTTTCCTGTTAGGTAAGACTTAAAGAGTTGTGCTTGTAGGAGCCTTGTTAGGAGGCTATATGGAGGGTTTCATTTTGACCCAGTTTTGTGAACTGAGTTCATGTACCTACTAATTTTTTTATAACTACTATTATAATTACTAATTTTTTAGTATAATTTCTCCAGTTTCTAGTCTTCCTCCCACCCCACTCCTTTAAGTTTTGGCTCTTTACTGAAAGAATGAAGGATTTTTACCTCAACTATAGTTTGGGTTTACCAAAGCAATTTGAGGTTTGCTTGAATAACAAAGATTGCTTTGGTTTCTTTCTTCTTTTTCTTGTTTTTTTTTTTTTCTGATGTGTGGGTATATGACTCTCAAAAACCCCTTCTTAATTTTTAAATTGAATTCCTTACAAATGGGAGCTATGTGAATTTAATATGGTGGTCATTATTGGACAAAAAGCTAATTCTGTTCAGATCTTGACTTCTCCCTCTCTCTTCTAAAGTCTATTAATTCTTCTCCCTCTCCCCATCCTTTTATTCTATTCTGTTTTCCTTGATTTTCTTAGTAACTTCTTCAGCCATAGGACTCTGTGCTTTCTGATAAAGTTGTGCTGGAAATAAGTTGGTTGAGTAGAATTGCTAATGCCACTCAAACTTCCTAAACAATTTATATTTTGAGAGTCACTCAGCTTTAAAACAAGTCAGTCCTGCCGGGTGCTGGTGGCTCACGCCTATAATCCTAGCTACTCAGGAGGCTGAGATCTGAGGATCGCGGTTCAAAGCCAGCCCGGGCAGGAGAGACCGTGAGACTCCTATCTCCAATAAACCACCAGAAAACCGGAAGTGGCACTGTAGCTCAAGTGGTAGAGCGCTCGCCTTGAGCTGAAGAGCTGAGGGACAGCGCCCAGGCCCAGAGTTCAAGCCCCACGACCGACAGAAAAAAAAAAAAAAACAAGTCAATCCTCTTTGTATGAATCCACTATTGGTTCCAAAATCTTACAGGGAATTCAGACCTTGTCATCTTCTCCCTCTGAGGCACCCACCCTGCATAAGAAACCATTGGCTTGAGCACAATCCTCCTAAAGTCTTCATAGCCCTGCTTGCCCTCCAGCTTGCTCCACTGTGTCCTGCCCTGACACACACCCAGCGGTCCCCTCCAGTGTGACCCTGAGCCTTAGCTCTGTCATTGCCTGAGGCATGTCCACCTCCCATTTTCCCTAGGTTTCATCCATCCCATGACTTATCCGTTCCCTTTTCGTAGGATGTCCTTACCTCACATAAGACATCCCATTTTTCTTCTTCTTCTCACTTGTAGTCCCACTTACCTTCATCAGTTCCTCATCTTTTCAGTCTTTCCTGGCCCCTCTTTTTTTCTTCCAGTATTCCCACCCGCTTTTTTTTTTTTTTTTTTTTTTGTCAGTTGTGGATCTGGGCCTGGGCACTGTCCCTCAGCTTCAGCTCAAGGCCCGTGCTCTACTACTTGAGCCACAGCGCCACTTCTGGTTTTCTGGTGGTTAATTGGAGATGAGTCTCACAGACTTTCCTTCCTGAAAGCTGCTCCTGAAAGTTTCTCTTGCTGACTTCGAAAATATGCCTGGAGAAATTTGCAAAAAGAGTGGGGAGCCAGGTGCAGGTGGCTCATGCCTGTAATCCTAGCTCCTCAGGAGGCTGAAATCTGAGGATCACAATTTGGAGCTAGCCAAGGCAGGAAAGTCTGTGAGACTCTTCAATTAATCACCAAAAGGCTGAAAGTGGAGCTGTGGCTTAAGTAGTGGAGCTTTAGTTTTGAGCAAAAAAACCTCAGGGAATGTGCCCAGGCCCTGAGTATGAGCCCAGGCATGTCCCGTGCGCGTTCACATGCGCCAAGGACACACACACACACACACACACACACACACACACACACTATTAAAGTGGTAAAGTATTTTTTGTTTTGTTTTTTGTTTGATTTGTTGTTTTTGTTTTTTGAGACAGGTCTTATAGCCAATACTGGCTCAGAATTTCTGTAGCCCAGGCTGGCCTAGAACTTCAAGTCCTCTTGCCTCTGTCTCCTTAGTGTTAGGATTATAGGTCTGCTTTCATTTTAAAAGCAATCAGTCTCTGTGGAGCCCAGGCCTCAGAGGTAAGTCCTAAGGAACTGTCCAGGAAAAACCCAAATACAGCCATGGAGCCTATCACCATTTGGCAGTGTAACAACCCCTTCATCTCCCAGCACAAGTGTTAAGGATATACATGGGGTCACAGCTGGCTTCACCTCAAAGATTTCAGCCCAAAGGTCAGCAGGCCCGACCTCTGCTGGATCAGATGTCCGTATTGCTTCACAAACTGGGACCATAAATGACCCTTCAGTAGTTCAGATAGGTTTGAAGGAAATGCAGAGGTCTGCTTAAAGTTGCTTCTGTTGCCAAGCAACCAGGTTTCCAGAGCTAATTGGAAATAATAATATGCCCAGCTTATCCGCCATCCTCTTCATTCCCATACAGTTCAGCACAAGCTTTTCAACAAGTACCCCCGAAAGTGATCTCTCACAGCTGATGCTTTTAATACTCACTGCAAAATCTGATCTGCTTCTGAAAATGTCTGAGGTGAACTATAGCCTAGAAAAACATGAAGCCTAAAAAGAATGATGGACTGGAGGTAAAAGTATACAAAACCACATTTGAAGCTCCTAAGAAACCCAGCAGAGTCTTGGTTATTTTTCTTGAAGGAGGCAAAAATCAAAAAGCAAGCTCTGTATAACTATTGGATGCTAATAAAAATACTAAGTAAAAGTACTAAGGTAGTGTGGTCTCATACATAGACTAACTTGTCACTAGCCCTCATTATAGAAGGCATGGTAACAAAACTTCCCCTCAGTCATTTTCCTTTCTTTCCTAAGTGTAGTAGAAACTTTATTTCTTGCTTGATTGTAGCCCAACTGCACCCTTGGACAGGCTTGTTATTAATCTATAATCTATTAATCTTGTTATTAATCTATAAAACAATTATTACCTGCTGTGTTGAGAAGGTTTACTAAAGTTGAGTGATTTTTGTAAGGACCTTAGCACTTGTAAATAAACTCCATAGGAAGTTAAACTGGGAGATGTCGCTGTGGAGAACAAGTTTGGATTTCTTCTCTTGGTTGTCAGCTCAGATTCTACTTTATGTCTGATTGTTTTTTTTAATCTTTCTGTCTATAGGTTCAGCCGTTTGGCAGCTGATTGCATCCTTCCTGAGACTTCCAGTTTCAGGAACTCACTGCATTGTTGGCTCCACTATAGGATTCTCACTTGTTGCAATTGGTACAAAGGGTGTGCAGTGGATGGAGCTTGTCAAGATTGGTAATTGCCATTTTCTTTTACCTATAAGAAGGAAAATTACCTTTGCTAGAGTAAGTTTTATTAAAAGTTGTTTTTATCATGTGTTTTTCCCCTTAAAATGTTAAGGTTTAGAAGACCTACATTATATGGGTAATGCAGTCTCCCTGTAAATTTCTCTTACTAGAGGCTGTGAACTGTGAACTTCTTTAACTCTTCTCTTTAAAACAATTACATCATCATCCAGCTTTGAAAATCAATATCTAGCCTTTCCAAGCAAAAGAACATTTTTATTTAAGTCATTCTAGAAGTCAGAGAAAGACTATAAATTTGAGTAAAGGTAATGCCTTGAATCTCAAGGAGTCAGTATCTGTGATCATGGTAAAGCCTGTTGTCATTTACCTCTCTGAGGTCAAGAAATGATCCAAATTAAGCATGAGAAAGAAGCTCATGCCTATAATCCTAGCTGAGATCTGAGGAGGCTAAGATTTGAGGATCTTAGCTTGAAGCCAGCCCAGACAGATAAATCTGAGATATCTTACCTGCAATTAATCAGCAAAAAGCAAGTAGTAGAGACATGGATGGTAGAGGTCTAGCCCTCTTCACCCCCCCTCCCCCGCCCCCAAATCCACACACACACAAAGAGATGATCCAGTCTACGCTCTTTGGAGAAGCACTAGTGTTCCTTTTAGGCCTGTACCCATTTCCACAAATCTAACAACTGACTTCCTGACTCTGCAGTATGTCAGTTTATAAATCAACTCTGTAATGCCAACCCACCTGGCTGTAAAAATACTCCTCCGCCCCATCTCTTAGCTTTTGGTTGTTCAGTCTTTTATCAGGCTCACTGTGGCCTCAGAAGCTGTAGGTCACACTGGCTTCTGACCTGCCAAGCAGGAACACAGGGAAACTGCATTAGATCTGGAACCTCAGTTCTCAACTCTAATGTTAGAACTACCCAGGGGAGCAATTAAAAAATATTAGTGGCTAGACTTGATTCTAAACCTTTAAAATCAACCAGAATTCTAGGGTTAGAGCAAGAATATAACCGGATTATTAACCCCCCTCCCTCCAAGATGTTTATACTGTGTAGCCATAGCTTGGAGCTGCAAGGCTTGATGCTAAAGTTAGAGTTCTAGTTGTTAGGTGTCAGAAATCAAAGTACCAGGCTGGTCTTGGCAAGGAAATACAAAGTGGCCTGCTTTTAAATAACCTCACTATTGGATCAAGTTCCTGGTCTCCATATGTATTGATAAGAAAAGCAGGTAAAAGGTTCAGTGGGAAGCAAAGGAGTCTGTCTCTAAATCTAAAATTTAAGAATAGTGATCCACTGACCTGGCAGTACAACCAGGTATACATGGCTAGAGTAGAGCTATGCATGGGTGAAGTCAGGAGAGCCTGCTGGGTTCTGAGTTAAGGTAAACAATTCTGAGAATATTTATTAATGTATGTAATATATTGGTTATTATTGTGTTATATAAACATGACCATAATTACATATGAATTTTAACATTCATTAGATTTTTTTTTAATCACTCAGTTGCTTCTTGGTTTATATCTCCACTGTTGTCTGGTTTCATGTCTGGCGTGCTGTTTGTACTGATCAGAATGTTCATCTTAAAAAAGGTAAGGGATGCTGTTATTTTTTAAATTAAATTTCAGAACTAATTTTGGTCCGGCTCAGCAGAAATTAATGTTGGGTGGAGTTAGAAAGAGAATTGCATTTACATTGTTAAGTGGGCCTTAAAAGTGGAGTTATGGTCATGCTTTATCATCTAAGTTGCTGGAGTGAACCCCAGAGAAGTGTCCAGTGGCCTACATACACTAGCACTCAGTTTGAGATTTCTTTCCTTAGTTAGCACTCCCTGGAACTGTGCTTAGACCTCAAAAATGAAAGATAATCATTTCCTGACTGCTAAATAAAATAAAATGAGATGATGTTAAGATTTTGAAGTTGACTAATCACTAAAAGCAACTGGATAATCTCCTTACCCAAATGTAAAGGTACCTGCTAATAGATAAAATGAACTCAGAATACTGACTTAATTTGAGGAAGTGATTGGGGAAAAAAAGGAAATACAGGGGATACATTTGTCATATAAGATTAAAGATATAAAGTTTGAGATCAGTATTATTTTTAAAATGATTATTTTTAGTTAACTTTTTAAAATTATTTTCTTAATTCAAATGAATATAATAAAGTATGAAATAGTGTTCAATTTCAATTTATGTATATATCAATCAAATCAGAGTAATAGCATTTACATTTCCTTAAATATTATCATTTCTATGGATTTGGAACCTTCAAATACTTCAGTAGCTATTTTGGAAAACTGATTTCTTGTGCCTTGTAACATTAGAGCCCTGTCTTAGTCAACTTTCCATCTCTG
>NW_012267220.1:36791818-36801228 GCF_000151885.1 Dipodomys ordii | reverse complement strand
TCTATATTCTCTGTAATCAACTTTTTTGACATATTTCATTATTATGTGTGTTTATATATTATATTCTTAAAACTCTCAACATGTCTTCTGGGTTGATTTGTTGCAGTGCTTTATTAGCCATAGTCTACCTTTGGTTGTGTTGTATAGTAGTATTTCCTTATTTATATTGTACTTCCTGCTATTTCACTTACCCACAGCCACCCATGGTCTAAAAATATTAAATGGAAAATTCAAAAGTTCATACTGCATGCTGCATAATGTGATGAGCTCTGGTGCTATTCCTGTTCCAAGCTGCTGAGGATGTGAACCATGTCCAGCATTTATCTAACACATGTCACACTGCATGCTACCCACCATTCGTCACCTGGTTGTTATTTCAGCCATCACATCCCCTAGGCACTATGGTAACACCTTATGTTCAGTAGCTCTTATTAGAAGCTTAATGCTGTGTCACAGTGACAATGTCATACACCTCATTTCATCTCAAATATTTTCAGAAAACAACCACATGCAGGTAACTAAACTGTCACAACTGTATATGCTTACGAGGCAATGTGTTGTTTCTACAGTATGGTAGAATGTATAGTTTCAGGAGTCCAGTTACACACTCACATGAGCGTATCTATATATGCCTTCCTTCAACTGTTATTGCTTGAAAATAAGCTCTTTTTTCCTGGCATTGCCTACTGTTCAACTGAAGGGACTCTTCTCTTGACTAAGTACACACTTGCTATTTCATTTCTCACCATTCCTTCTCAGGGCTTTTAGTGTTCGCACTCCCCACCTTTTTTTTTATTATTATTGTTAAGATGATGTACGGAAGGGTTGCGGTTACATAGTCAGGTAATGAGTACATTTCTTTTTGAACACACACTCATATTTTCATGTATTCAGTCTTTTCTTTCCTCTGCTCAGATTCTACCTTCAGGTGTCACTTCCTGGGAGAGCACCTGTGATTGGTTACCTGGTTTTTACTCCTACATCTCTGTGTTCTCACTATTGCACTATGTGTGGTGCATGGTACAGTGTTTCATTTTGTGTTCATTTATCTGCCTGTGTGATTGAACAGTCTGTGAGGATGGACACTAAGACAGTCTGAATTACTACTGTATACCAGTATACTTAGTATTTTAAAGACACTTGTTAAATATTTGGTAAGAGAGAGTTGAGGGATGCCTGGATGAGATACCGATAAGAATAGACAGAGAGGAAAGAAAGAGCGGGAGGAAAACTGGAACAAAAGAAGAAGGAGACGAGTCTCAATGAGATATTTTCTTTCAAGTTTTAAGAGTAGGTTATTTGGTCAGGAGTATAGTTTAGCTAGGCACTTGTCTAGCACAAGTGAGGTACTGAATTCCATCCCATGCTCTACCAAAAAATAGTAGGATGTTTGGGAAAATATAAAGTGATTCAGTTTAAAAATACAAACTCAGACTTTTTTTACCTTAAAAAAAACCCCACTATTGAGTGGTTTTGGAAGCCAGAGGTCATAAGCATCAGAAAATCCTCTTGTCTTTCTTTCAGTTCATCCCAGGGTGCTTTTGTGGACTCATCATGCTGCTCAGGCACACTGGCCTGGCTCTCATCTTTGCTACAGCCCATTCATCCTGGTGTTTTCTCTTTCCTTCTCCTCTCTATCCTGGCTGTAGCACGACACAGTTGTGTCAATTGAATCATGTCCTGCTCCTGCCCTTACATTTCCTTTACCTCACTGCCTATCCTCTTGAGAACTGTCAAGATAATTTGTGCATGTGTGCGCATGCCTGCCTGCCTGCCAGTAGTGAAGTTTGGAATCAGGGCCTGAGTAGACCTATCCCCTTAGCTTTTTCTCTTGAGGCTGGCCCTTTTTCCTCTTGAAGCACAGTTCCACTTATGGCTTTTTTGATGGTTAACTGGAGATAAGAGTCTCACAGACTTGCCTGTCTGGGTTGGCTTTGAAACATGATTCTTACATGTCACCCTCCTGAACAGTTAGGTTACAAATGTGAGCCACCAGCACCTGGCAGCCATCAGTTCTTGAGGACTGCAAAAAGCCTCATGTTTGGACACACAATGTGTCTCTCACATTGTCTTTGCTAATCCTTAATTCTAGAACTCAACTCTGTTTCCACACTTAATTTTCCTTTTTATCTTGTTGTTAGGCAACATGTTCATATAAGTTTACAAGAACGTTCTCTTATTATTGGTTATTTTTGTAACATTTATGTGTCAGTGCTACACTGAGGAGTTCCTGGCCCATGTGAGTGCTTCACAAATCCTCTGTGGGCCTGCTTAAAACTATGATTCTGGTTAGGCACTGGTGGCTCATACCTATAATCTTTCCTGCTCAGGAGGGTAAGACTGAGAAGACGATGGTTTGGAGCCAGCCTAGGCAGAAAAGTCTGCTTAGATTCCATATGCAATATAACCAACAAAAAGCTAATCTGGAGGCATGGCTCAAGTGGTAGACTACCAGCCATGTAAGCAAATCAAGCAAATGCAGGCCCTGAGTTCAAAGCCCAGTACTGCCAAAACAACAACAAATCCTACTTTTTTTTTTTTTGCACAGTTGTAAAGAGTTATTTAGTAAAGAGAAAGTAAAGGGCGCTCAGCAGAGTGAGCAGTGGGACCAGGAAACCAGTTATTCAACAAATGCTTTGTATTGCCCCTCACACCTTTTTCTCCTGCCTCTTGACAGTTTTTCAGATAGTGATTGATTTGTTAAAAAAAAAAAAAGTAAGACCCTCTGGGTGGTAGCCACAGAATGTGGCTTGTAGGAAGGCCAGTTTGGGTTATGGCAAGTCCTAAGACCTTTTCCTGGATGGTGGCCACTGGTTGAGATGGGGGCAAGCTGGCCTGAACCAATTGGCTGATATTTTACTTTATTCTCCCCCCCCCCGAGTTTTCACTAACTGCTGTTGAGACATTGAGGGCATTGAGCTCTGCTCTGGCTACTTCCTACTGAATGGGAGTGATGAAGGGGGCCCATGACAACTGCCAGAGGAGACTCAGGAAATCTTACGTGTTTGTTTCTCAGATGTGGTTAACTTCAAACACATGCAGTCCATTCTTGCTGGTGCATTACATTGAGAGACTGTTGTCACAGAAGCCTAAAGTTACAAATACTTTATTAGATTAAAAACACATAATTTTAACTTACAATAGTTGGAGATTAAATTCTTTAAGAAGACATTTTGAAATGTGGAAGAGTATATTCACTGTGTATTTTTATTTTATTTTTTTCATTTATTTTTTTTGGGGGGGGTCCGGTCATGGGGGGCCTGAACTCTGGGCCTGAGCACTGTCCCTCAGCTCTTCAGCTCAAGGCTAGCGCTCTACCACTTGAGCCACAGCACCACTTCTGGCTTTTTTTTTCTTTCTGCTTATGTGGTGCTGAGCAATCCAACCCAGGGCCTCATGCATGCAAGGCAAGCACTCTACCACTGAGCCACTTTCCCAGCCCAGCACTGCATTTTAGTATAGCTAAAACATACTCTGCCATAGACTTATGAAAAATCTAACAGTAGTACTATGATGGCTAAGTCCTTCAGCCTCTTAGTGAGTTCTCAAATATGACAGCCTCAGAATATTTGCTGGCTGTAGACAATTAGAGGCAAACTTGAACTTGGCTTCACGGGTTTGAAGAAGAAGGTTCTGAGCTCTGGGCTTCAGTCCCCAGGCATGGGTGTCTGTAACAGTGCTGTTCTGTTTCTAAATCTGACATCAGCTCATGTGACTCTAGTGTTCCTGTGTCTGCTGTCACAATGCTGGCTCTGAAACTGCACTTCTCTACATGGAGATGGCCTCGGCCCAGGCAGCCCTTAGAGCCACATCCCTTTGGGAGAAACTGCTGTATCAGGGTCTTCCATTATTTGTCTGTTTGATGCTCTCTGTTCTGACTTTATCTCATTATCACATAGGAAGACCCCGTTCCCAATGGTCTTCGAGCACTTCCTTTGTTCTATGCTGCTACGATAGCAATAAATGTCTTTTCCATCATGTACACAGGAGCACCAGGTAAGATGCCCTTCTTAACTTGTATTGACTTGAATTGCTCATGATTCAAGAGCTGTAAAATAGAGTAGTGATTTTTATTTCCTTGTTTTGTGTAGCTGAGAGACATGTATACTACAAGGCACCAAGTGAATTTAAACATTTAAAGCCCATTCCACTAGTTACCTACCTGTGTTGCTTAGCAGTTTATTGAGCCTTTCTGAGTCTCATGTTGTGCATAACCACTGAGCTCTGGTGGGCCAGGAGAAGAGGGTAGCACTACACCTAGCACAAATACAAGCAAGTAGCAGCATTTGATAATCAGGTTTAGAGAGCTCAGAAGCCACCTGTAGGGCCTGGCCTGAAATCCCAGGTACTTGGGAAGCAGAGATGGGGAGGATTTTGTGGTTCAAGGAGAGCAGGGAGAAGTTAATTAGACCTTTATCTCAACTAACAAGGCTGGTATGACCATGTGATGCTGTGATCCATGCTACACAGTGGGGTACAGGTAAGAGGATCATAGTTCAAGGTCAGCTCCAGAACAAAACTGAAGACCTAATATAACTAAGTAAGCTCCTAATGTGTGTTAGGTAGTGGCTATTTATCACTGCATCTTTTTCAGTCACAATTTGACAGGTTTTCTCCAGGCTTATATGGAGGACAAGGAAGAAGAGAAAGGTCATGACTTCACAAGACTACTATTTCATTCCACCAATAATCAACAAAAAGATTTTGTTAATATTTGGTTCTAAAAATACTCTGTTTTTAGACTACCTAGTAGGTGGGTCCAAACTTTCTCTTCAAGCATTGAAGGTTATCATTTGCCCTTTAATTACACACTCTTTCCTCATATAGGTATCTTCCTGCCAGCTGTAGCTTCAGTAGCCATAGTGACATATTTGTGACAAGGTTGAGCTGAGAAGAGTGACCAAGTCCATTGTCCCCTTAACAAATACCTTCTTTGTTATCTGTCTACAAGTTATTCTTCCTAGGCTCCTTGCTTCATTAGTATATTTTTATGCAATATGTAGGAGCTACAGAAATAAAAATATAAAAGTTCTTCAACAAAAATGAGTGGCAATACTGGGTGCTGGTGGCTCACCAGTATGATCCTGGGTACTCAAGAGGCTGAGATCTGAGGATTGTGGTCCCAAGCCAGCCCGAGCAGGAAAGTCTGTGAGACTCTTACCTCCAGTAAACCACTCAAAAAAAAAAAAAAAAAAAAAGGGCTGGAAGTGGTGCCGTGGCGAGTGTGAGCCTTGAGGGGGCGGGGAGGGAGGGAAGCTCAGCTCAGGGACAGCACCCAGGCCCAGAGTTCAAGCCCCAGTACTGGCAAAAAAAAAAAAAAAAACAGAAGAGTGACAATAATGATCAACCTTGAGATCTTGATTAGTGGCATTGTTATGCATGGAAAAGAATTAAGTGGGGATTTGCTGGATGTGGAGTTATAGTATTTTGTTTTGGTTTCTTCTGTTCCTCCACTCAAAATTATTGTGAAGTTGTTTATAGCTTAAGCTAATTTGATTTGTTGTGCTTTGCATCTGACATGACTTACCTCAAAAATCATTCGTATACTTCAGAGACTTGAGTTTTCACTTTAAAAAGTCTTTGCATTTTTGTCCTTAATATGATTAACAAGAACCAAAAATAACCTTAGAAAATAAAGTGCTTATGTACTTCAGTTGGATACAAGCCAAAAGTTTATTTTTCATTGAAAATACCTTTTCTGTGAGGCCTGGTTTTTGTTCAGTGGTTAGATAATGGTTGCTTTACTTGATCACAGCTCTTTGAATAGGCAAAGTAGATCTCATGATTAAGCCTCTGGTAGCTAAGAGAGCTTCTAAGTCCAAATGAGAGCCAAAAATCAGCCACATCAGCATCACTTGGTAACTTGATTCTCTAGGCCAAGCCTGAGCCTAGGAAATACTTGCAGTCCAGCAACTTGTATTTCAATAAGGAGCCAAAATGGCACCAGCGCAGCTTACAGTTTAGTAACCTCAAACCCACAGGTGATCCTCTTGCCTTGCCACTTATCAAAACCCCTTAATGTTGACCATTACTGTCACTCTTTTATTTTTTTGCGGGTACTGGCAAAAACTCAGGGCCTGGGTACTGTCCCTGAGCTTTTTTTTTCCCTCACTCTACAACTGAGGCCATATTTTATTTCAAAAGTATTCTTCATATTTTTGCCAAATGCCAGTGGCTCACAACTGTAATCCTAACTACTTTTTAGGAGACAGATCAGGATTGAGGTTCAAAGCCAGCTCTGGTAGGAGAGTTTGTGAGACTCTTATTTCCGAGTACCAAAATTCTAGAAGTAGAGCTGTGGTGCAGGTGGTAGAGCACCAGCCATGAGTGAAAAGCCTTCTGAAAGACAGCAATCAGGTCCTGAGTTTAAGCCCCAGTGCTAGCATTTTTTTAAATACATGTTTTTGTTAAGTTTCCCAGCCTTTCTTTTATGTTGGTGGTTCCTCAGATGTTTGAAAGGTTGGTGTAAAAGACCAGTAAGTGAATTTTCTCAAGTGAGGCAGGCTAGTAAGGAGAACCTGCAAAGCAAGTCAACCTATGTGTGCATGTGTGAACGTGTAGAAGGGTGGCCCACAGTCTACAAAGCATAGCATGTGCGTAGTGTAATCCTATTGCTGTTATATGAAGAGGTAAAACATTAAAAAAGAAACCCATGCAAGCATCACACTGTGTATTTGTAGTGATCTAGAAAATGCCTGAAAAGACAACAGCAGATAGTCCCCCCCCACACACACTTTTCTCTGGGAAGTGAGTGCAAGAGGGAAATGTAGCAGGGAATATCGTATTTGTACATCAGACAGTTCCGTGTGGGTCCTTGTGATATCCTTACAATAAGCCTGTATTATATATAAAATTAAAACAAAAAAGTATGAGGTATATGACATTGTACAGCTCATAGTAATGATTGTGACCTGTGAAAAACTAAAGGTTAACTCAAGTAATGACAGTGGAGATAGAATCTTTTTTTTAATATATAAAAGGTTGTATTCATTTCTTCCTTCAATGACTTGGATGATGATCTGATATTCTGGGGATTTGGGAGGGAATTGTAAAGATATTTGAGGTTAGGGCTAAATCACTCATCATATTTTGTTGTTTAGAAAATGAAAGGAGCTTGAGATGAAAGGCCATGTAGTGGCTGGTGCAGAGAACAGAGGGTAAGAGCCCAGTGCTGGTGCCTGGACGCTGTTCTTGGCTGAGTGGACAGGAGCAATTCAAGCTGTGCCCTATTTTGTCTTTCCACAGAAGGAAGCCAGAGCCAGGCCCAGTGCCCTCTGAAGGTGTAATTATTTGGAAACAATTTGAAAGCCTCACCAGGGAGACAATCTTTTACAAAGTATTTTTGTCAAAAATGTATATAAGACAAACTTGAATTTAAGAAGAAAAATGTTTTGCCTTAGGTGTATATTAATTCAAAAGCCTTTAACCAAAAAAAAAAAAAAAAGGAAGAAAACTTTTAAAAGCCCAGGCTGTCCTGAAAGTGATGATGCTCCTGCCTCAGCCTCCTAAGTACTGGGATGAATTACCAGTGTGAGCCATCACACCACGCTTGAGTGCTTTTGTAGGCTAAATGTACTGAATAGTTTCTTAGCTATCAAATCTTGATTGTCTACTTTGGAGTTGGATAACATAAATGTCAATTTCATTTATTTTATCTAGGTGTTAAAAATAATTGTGGCCAGGCTTTGGTGGCTCATGCCTGTAATCCTAGCTACTCAGGAGGCTGAGATTTGAGGATTGTGGTTTGAAACTAGCCCAGGGGGAAAGTCCCTGAGACTCTCATCTCCAGTTAACCACCGAATTAAAATAAATAAATAAATAAAACAAAACAACAACAGAAGTGGAGCTATGGCTGAAATGGTAGAGCGCTAGTCTTGAGTTAGGGACAGCATCTAGGCCCTGAGTTCAAGCCTCAGGAATGGCAAAAAATAAATAATAATAATAATGTTCTTTGCTAATCTGTTAAGTACATTTCTTTATTGCTAGGATAATTTGCTAAGACCACTATTCCATCCTGGTCCTCTGTCCTCTCTTACTATGAACAGCATTCCCTCCATTTTCTTGGATTCCATTTCTTCCTCCTCTTCCCTCACATTTGTACCCTTCTACCCCCAGGCGTTGTCTGTCTTCCTCTAGTTTCTCATGACATAGAGTCATCTCATCATTTTCTGGCTATTTTCCAGGCCAAATCACTGTCAATGGAAGGTATGACAGCAAAGTTACAAAGGGCAGGTGTGATACGGTGTCCTGTTGTCTAAGTAAAGGATCCAAAAATCTTGTAACCAACCTCACTTTCCCATTTTGATTGGTAGGACCATGTGGCCCTGACTTAGAAGTGTGGAGATTGGCTCAGGAGAAGCATGGGAAAATGCTCTTTACTTTTATTTTGGGCCTGCTTAGCATGGATGTTAAAAAATTGGGGTTTGTTGGCAAAGTTGTTCCTTCTTTTAAAAAAACAACAATTTATTCCAAATCATTTATCTTTCTCCACAATATGCAGGCCTTGCCTCTCTTAGATCAGGTCAGTAGGCAAAGCCAAAAGTAGCACATGTAACAATTGTATCAAGTAAGCCACAAAGGGGAAACCACTTTAGAAACCAAATGCTTGGAAGCAACCAATGGTGGGTAGGATGTTTGCAGATCAGTTTGATGTGGAAAATTAGTAGCTACCACTCAGTTGGGCAGGAAACAGCCTTGGAGTGACCCTGTCACATGTATGAAGACACTAACATGCTGATATGAAACAGAGGCCCAGCTGCTGTGGCCACTGGCCTGCATACTCCAGAGTGGATAGAGAGAGTGCTGCTTCTACCAGCAGTTCAGGCTCAGGTTCACAGACAGAGCTGTGGGGAGCCAGGCTGCCTTTTAACACAGCACAGCCTGGCATGGTAATGTCACTAGAGTTTGGGGGTAACCAGTAAAAGTACTGGGATTCCAACCTGTGACTCCCTAGCTAGTACAAGAGCTCTAGGGTTTCATTTATAATATTTATATGTATTAATTCTGTCTCCCCATTTCTAATATCAGCTTCTCATCCTAAAACCTCTTCCACTTATCAAAATGTTCAGTAATACTTTCGAGTAACTTTGAGCTGGTTTGTTTGTATAAAATAATAAGGTAACAAAGCTTACACCACTAAATATATGAGCAAAGTTTTCATAAATAACTCTTTCAAAAGAAACAAATAGGGAGGGAAAAAGAGAGGGTTTTGAGAATGAAAGTGGTCAAAGTACTTAACACATATATGAAAATAGAAAAATGAAATCCATGTAAATGGTTTTAAGGAAGGGGAATGAGAGGGAGCAAATTTGATTGGCTGCATTGTGAAAATACCATCATTGAAACCCCTTTGTGCAACTTATATATATATATATATATATATATATTATATGTTTGTGTGTGTGTGTATA
>NW_012267220.1:36747957-36791363 GCF_000151885.1 Dipodomys ordii | reverse complement strand
AAAAAAAAGGAAAAATAAAATTTCAGCTAGTGGCTCATACCTATAATACTAGCTACTTGGGAGACTGAGACCTGGAGGATTGAGGTTCAAAGCCAGCCTAGGCAGAAAAGTCTATGAAACCCATCTCTACAGTAGCTGAAAAAAAAGCTTAACATGAGGTATGGATGGCTAAAGTGACAGCGCTCCAGCTAAGCAAGCAGTGTGAGCAAGTACAAATTCAAATCCCAGTATCAGAAGGATAAAAGAAAAAGAAGGGGCTGGGAAGGTGGCTCAGTGGTAGAGCGCTTGCCTTGCATGCTTGAAGGCCCTGGGTTTGATTCCTCAGCACCACATAAAAAAAAAAGAAAAAAGCCGGAAGTGGCACTGTGGCTCAAGTGGTAGAGCTCTAGCCTTGAGCTGAAGAGCTGAGGGACAGCGCCTAGGCCCAGAGTTCAGGCCCCACGACCGGACCCAAAAAAAAAAAAAAAGTAAAGTAAAAATGTTTAATAATTTTCAAGTGTGCTTACTTTGGCTGCACATACACTAACATTGGAACAATACAGAGAAGTTTTGCATGGCCCCTGTACAAATATGACATGCAAACTCGTGAAGGGTTCCATAATTTTTAACAATAATAACTAATTTATAGCAATAATATTTTAGCCAGGTGCCAGTGGCTCATGCCTGTAATCCTAGCTACTCAGGAGAATGAGAGCTGAGGATCGTGGTTCAAAGTCATCCTGGGCAGAAAAGTCCATGAGACTCTTATCGCCAATTAACCACCAAAATACCAGAAGTGGATCTGTGGCTCAAGTGGCTCAAGAGTGCTAACCTTGAGCAAAACAGCTCAGGGTCAGCACTCAGGTCCTGAGTTCAAACCCCAGGACCCCCCCCACCCCCGCAAATATTCTATTATATATTTTATATACAATGTGAAAGTATATGTACTAAGAAATGAGCCTATCTAGTTTTCCAGAAGAAAGTGTGTTCACACATTCAACAGGGATTACCCTGTTGCATATACATCATATAGCTGGCTGTATTACTTATAGAATTTCAGGCCTCTTTCCCTACCTGTACACAGACCGCTTCCCTGTATGACTGTGCACTCTAATTATTTTCCATTTCCATGACAGTTGATTAGTTTTCTGCAGAATTTTACCATTGCAGATTGTGCTATGTAGGTATTTTGGGTTATATGTTGTATGTTCATGTGTGGGCATTAACATTCAGGTTTGTACTCTGAGACTGGTAGGTGCTTGTTGCCCCATAAGGGGAGCTGGCCAAAATGCAGACAAAGCAGTGCTGAGGGAAGATGTCCCTGAGCCATGTCTACTTCTGCTCTTTTATTGGTTAGTGTAATTGTTACTCAGTGTGCATTATTTGGTTTTATTGGAAGTTTTTCTGTGTTGTAATCCCTTAAGCTGATGCTTCAAAGGAGAGTCACATTTGAAGGTCAAAGTCCTTTGAACAATGTTTTACTCCTAAGCTGATTTAAGAAAGATTCCTATGTGCATGGCCAATGAACCAAGTCCATTTACAAAGCAGAGTTTCTAACAAGCAGGAAACCAGAAGGGCAGTAGTAGCCCAAACTGTGCCTTGTTCATGTTTGTCTAGTCAGGATGCAAGCATAAGATGAAATTAACAGCTTTATGTCCAACTTAATATGCTCTTTGTACCAAATCAGTAGCATTTTGATAATTAGCATACTAAATAGTGAAAGACTATATCCACCACGTGGAGTATATCTTTAACATGTGGACTTTCTACTCCCAAACAACATGTTTGCTTTGGTTAGGAGACATTTTTGATGTTGCTTGGGGGAGAGGTTATTTGTTTTTATGGTGGTAGAGATTAAATACAAGGTCTTGTGCATGCCAGGCACTCTACTGCTGATCTATGTCTTTAGTCTGAGAGTTTTATTAAGTACAAAATCAGGGAGTAGTTTGTTTCAGATTGGGGAACAGAAAGCACATTGATATGCAGGTTCACCAGTGATACTTCTGTTGGTTTTCCTTTCCCAGTGCTGGGCCTGACTCTCCCGGTGTGGGCAATAGTGCTCATTTCCTTTGGTGTGGGTCTGCTGTTTGCCCTCTTTGTGTGGCTCTTTGTGTGTCCATGGATGCGGAGGAAAATAGCAGGTAGGTGCCGTTTTTATTCTTCTGAATTACAAAATGCTCCTGATTTAAGACTTCTGTGTAACAAGTCATCACACATGAAGGAAGTGGAAGACAGTTGGGCAATTTGCTGTCATCACATACTCTTTCCCACTCCTAGGTATTTCCCTAGAGAAATGAACATTTAAACTGACACAAATATCTGTGAATGTTTGTAGCACCATTATTTTTTTTTATAATTCCCGAAGTTTTTAAAGTACATTTGCCCTTACTTGCATAAACAAGTTAGTATTTTTATTTTTTTTAATATCTTTATTGTAAAGCTGATAAAGAGGAGGGTTACAGTTACATAAGCAAGGTAATAAAGTGGGGTTTTTTTGGTGGGGGAGAAGGGTTTGGCCAGTCCTTGGGGCTTGAACTCTGGGCCTGGGCACTTCTTGAGCTTCTTTTGCTCAAGGCTAGCACTCTATTACTTAAGCCACAGTGGAATGGAACCCAGGGCTTCATATATGCTAGGCAAGCACTCTACTACTGAGCCACATTCTCAGCCAGTGCAAAATGCATTTATTTTTAAACACTGTTACCCTTTCCCCACACCCTTCCTTTCCAAGTTGTAAAGTTCATTTCCATAATAGTGTCTAGTGCATTAGTTCATCCTTTGTCCTGCTGTTTCTGTGAGTCGCTTTCCCTTCCACAGATCAGATAAACTTACATACAAGACAAAGGGAACAGAACAAAAAAAGAAATAACTGTATATAAGACATAATTAGAGGGGCTGGCAAGGTGGCTCAGTGGTATAGCGCTTGCCTTGCATGCATGAGGCCCTGAGTTCAATTCCTCAGCACCACATAAGCAAAAAGAAAAAAGCTGGAAGTGGCGCTGTGGCTCAAGTGGTAGAGCACTAGCCTTGAGCTTAAGAGCTGAGGGACAGCGCCCAGGCCCAGAGTTCAGGCCCCACCAACTGGACCCAAAAAAAAAAAGACATAATTAGAACCTCTTGTTTCCAATTCCTGGAGTTCATTTTGATATACTTTCATTTAATGGTCCTATATATTATTTATATTCACTTGAAACTGGAAACAAACCAGTTTATGCACAGAATGAATATACAAACTATGTATGCTCTATGCACTGGAATGCTACTCACCAAGTAAAAGCAACAGACTGTCAGTTCCTGTAACAATGTGGTTAAATCTCAAGGGCATTTGCTGAGTGAAAAAATTATCTAGTTTGTGATTCTTATCTAGATGACTGTAAAAAGGGCCAAGCTTGTAGGGTCAGAGACCAGATCAGGCACTGGTGATTCGGACTGTGCCATCCAAGTTTGGGGGGCTGATTGACTCCTTTCTTGACATCTCCCTGTGGTGGTGACTGTACAAGTCAGTTTATCTTTGAAGACTCAAGCATCCACATGCAATCAGTTTACTGTGTGTATTAAGAAATGATAACTTTTAAAAGTCATGTTGTTAATGGGCTAAAAACTAGCCCCTCCTTCCTTTCCCATAAATCTGGATCCAGGTCTCTTTTGAGAGTAAGTATGACCTCCAGTATATGTGCAGACCGTGAGCTCCACTGGCACTGCTTGCCTGATTTACCCCAAGGGAAGTGCTAAAGTATCACTAAATCCTTTGGTTTTTAAACATTTTCCTAATAACTAAACTTTAACCTCAGGCCTTCAAATATTTGCTATCCAGCTCTCTGGCTATGATGTCACAGCAGGAAATTCTCATACTCCTGCTTGCTTCCTAGGAGACTTTTTCGTCAGTCCTGTGTATTTTGATATACTATATACACTTGTTTGTATTATTTTAAGTACAAAAATAATACAAAGGATATGGACCACAGATCTAAACTTGGCTCTGCCACTTACTACCTAGGGAAACTAAGGCCAATAACTTAATGTGGACTAATAACGTAATCTCACTGTGCCTCAGTTGCTTATTTACAATCAAGAAAATAACTTCCTCATATAAATGTTAATCTATTATTACCTGTACAAATACTGTCTTCTCTCATCTAGACTATAAACAATTTGAGATCAGAGATCCTATGTCCATTTTCTGTTGTGCCATAGAGGACATAGTCTTAGCACTATCTGGAGAAGCAAGCAACATAGACAGAGATTATCTGTGAGCGTTTTCTTTTCACTTCTATAAGTGAGAACGTAGAAATTTGCGCCAGATGACTTCCAAACAACAAGATAATTGAGTTAACAGCACCATGTATCTGATTTGATTTAAAAGAAACTATAGGGGTTTAAAACAGCTTTTTAGAAATCCTTTGCTCATCATTTTTTGTTATGTTACTGAGTGTGATTCTACTAGCCACACCTCCAGCTCTGATTTTTTTCCACAATAGTTATTTTTAGGGTAGGATTTCTCTTCCTATTCATGTGCACTTCTGAACTGCAATCAGGCTTCCTGGTTTTGCTAGGATCTCAATTATGTACCTAGTAGTGGGTTGAGAAGAGGTCTTATGAATTTTTCTGCCAGGACTGGCCTTAAAACATGATCCTTGCAATTTCAACTTCCCAAATAGGATTACAAAAAGTAAGCCACCAGCACTCAGCTATTTTACAGTTTTGAGACAGTGTATTGCCTAAGCTGGTCTTCAACTCCTGGCCTCTAATAGTCCTCTTACCTAGTCTCTACCTGAGTGCTAGGACTCTAAGTGCCAGCCATCACCCTGGCGTCCTTGTTTCATTTTAAATTCAAGGATTTTTTAAGTAAGTAGGACCTCCCCAAAAATTTTATTTCCTTCATAAAATTTGGTATGATGAAAAAATCTGAAGCCAATAATTTATTTACCAGAAGAAAACCACCATGCTAGAACAAATCTCTTTGAAGAGAAAATGGATATAAACATTTCAGGGCTTCTGCAGCTAGTTTAAGAACATAGATCAGCCTGGTCAGTGGTGGGGGTAAGAATGTTGCCTCTGAGGTTGCCTAAGTCACATGTCTAACCCTCTTGACTCAGACCATAAGTACCCGTCTTTTCCTCAACAGCTGAATTTTCTACATAGTTGATTTCTACTTTTATTTTCTTAATCTAGATAGAACCTTTTTTTGTTTTATCTTCAAAGTAGGTGCTACAGTTTCTAACATTCATTATTATTATTCAGTCGCAAGAATTCTCTTCCAGGATTTATAGTTACGACTCTATTTTCCTAGGCAAATTACAAAAAGAAGGTGCTTTATCACGAGTATCTGACGAAAGCCTCAGTAAAGTCCAAGAAGTGGAATCTCCTGTCTTTAGGGAACTTCCAGGTGCCAAGGCCAATGATGACAGCACTGTCCCTCTCACGGGGCCACCTGGGGAGACCACAGGGGCCTTAGAGAGCACATCTACAGGGAACCACCCACGGGCCTCGTATGGTAAGGCTTACCTGGAAACTGGGTTTATGTGTGTCAGGAAACTTCTCAGGGATGACCATCCGAACCTGGGAGCAGGCACAAAGAGCCTCCAATTTCCTGTTGTATATTTTGATGATGGAGATGATCCACACATACTAAGTTCATGTTCTACCATTGAGCTCTTTCCTCAGTGCCCCAATTTTATGTTTGAATAAAACCTAGAGGCCCAAGCAACCTCAGGAGATTGTTCCACAGTTACCGAGAGGGGCTTCCTCTTGGCCTGTGATTTTCTCCAGGAGCTTTTTATAGTCTTACCAAGGCATCAAGGCCTACATAGTGGGTGTCTGACACAGCAAGTGTCTGTACTGAGCACCCTCAGCTACCTGAGCCTATCTTCACCAAATTGCTGAAGACTGGTTCATTTGACTAGAGACATTTCTCCTAATGACTATGCTGTAGATCCATAGAGACTGTAGAAACTCTTCAGACCATCCCAGGCCATCCTTTCCTCTCATAACACTGGTGGACAATGATTGTGAGCTCCAGTCCCTGCCCATTCTATCCATGTGGCTTCTGCCTCTGCAAGGTGGAGGCCAGCACCTGCTTTCCACAGGAGTTCACTCAAACTTAGCCCAAGGCAAGTAGATGGGTTTGCGGTAGTGAGGATTGAACCAAAAGCACATGCTGGACACTCCCAGTCCTGCAAAGTAAGCGAATCAACTTCACTGCTAACCTCACAGGCACTGCCTCTGATGGGCATGAATGGCCTTTTGGAAGCAGACAGCCCTTCAGTCTCCCTTGAACAGGTCTCTGTCTCATGTATGAAGGTGTTCTGCAATAAATTCTTTATGAAATTTCCCCCTTTGTTGATTAGAAAAAGAAAGTGTTGCAGTGATTTCTAAAAGATTCTCTTTAGCAGAACTTAATACCATTTTTTTTTGTCAGTCGTGGGGCCTGAACTCTGGGCCTGGGCGCTGTCCCTCAGCTCTTCAGCTCAAGGCTAGCGCTCTACCACTTGAGCCACAGCGCCACTTCCAGCTTTTTCTGCTTATGTGGTGCTGAGAAATCGAACCCAGGGCCTCATGCATGCGAGGCAAGCACTCTACTGCTGAACCACCTTCCCAGCCCCTTAATACTATTTTTGATATACTGTCTTACTCTGTTCACAAGTTTGTTTTAATTTTGGCCTTACTATATATTATTTATAGTTACTTTTAAAATCAAATGGTAAAGGGTCTGTTAGGACCAAGAGGCACCGTATACATGAATAGATTTGTTGAGATGAGACCCTCCTGGTATGTCAGTGTTGATGTCAATAAAAATATTTAAATCACCCATAATCCAGCCTTCCAGACATCAATATCATGAGCTGCTAGAGAGCATTTTTTTTTTTTGTAGACAGCTTTGTGTTGAGAAGGCTGGAGGATAAGACCTTCTAGACCTTCTATAGGTGTCACCTGTCCCACTCCTGAGCCACACCCAGCCCTAAACCAAACTCTCCTAAATCCCTGCCAGGAAGGGCATTGTCCATGACGCCCAGCTCTGCCAAGTCTCCCGTCTCCAACGGCACATTTGGCTTCGACAGCCACACAAGGAGTGATGGCCACGTGTATCACACGGTGCACAAAGACTCGGGGCTCTACAAGGACTTGCTGCATAAGATCCACGTGGACCGGGGCTCCGAGGAGAAGCCGGCCCCCGAGAACAACTACCGGCTGCTGCGGCGCAATAACAGCTACACCTGCTACACCGCAGCCATCTGTGGGATGCCCGTGCACGCCACTTTCAAGGCAGCTGACTCAGCCTCGGCCCCGGAGGATAGTGAGAAGCTGGTGGGGGACACTGTGGCCTATTCTAAGAAGAGACTTCGCTATGACAGCTACTCCAGCTACTGCAATGCGGTAGCGGAAGCAGAGATCGAGGCTGAGGAGGGCGGTGTGGAGATGAAGCTGGCGTCAGAGCTTCCAGACCCTGATCAGCCTCGGGAGGATCCTGCAGAGGAGGAACAGGAGAAGGATGCCCCTGAGGTCCATCTGCTGTTCCATTTTCTGCAAGTCCTCACAGCCTGCTTTGGGTCCTTTGCACACGGAGGCAATGACGTGAGGTAACTATATTCATTAAATCACTAGGCAACATGGGGCCTGCCTTGATGGCCACACTTCTTGTCTGATTATGGGTGAGGCAGAAGTAGGAGAGTGATCCAGGATGGCAAGCAACAAGTGTGAAACCCTCTCCAAGAAACAACCAGTGCAAAAAGGACTGGAGTGTGGTATAAGTGATAGAGCACCTGCTTAATGAGCACAAGGTCTTGAATTCAAACCCCAGTACCAAAATCAAACAAGAAGTAGGCATTGGGAATTAGCACTGAACACTAGGGTTCAGCAATAAACAGCATGAATAGAAATTCCTACTCCCCCAACCCCGGGAGGGTTGTGCAGATGGTAAACATACAGGTAGGCACAGAGCATGCTGGACAATGAGAAGGCTTGTGGAAAAGTAGGAAGGGATCTGGGAACCCAAGGGGTGCAGTGTGGATGGGCTGCACAGGGAAGGAATTGAGGGACCAGGCCAGGTAGCCGCATAGGAAAAGGGAGCAGCAGTTGCAAAAACTGGAGGTAGGCCCTGGAGGAGAGAGAGTAGAGACTAGTCAGTAGGAGGTCATGGAGGTCTGGAGTGCTTAGGAGTTACCAGACCAGGAGTTACCAGGAAGTGAGGGTCACATGCAGAATGGAATCCCAGCTATTAAGAGTCTGGGGAAAGGAAATTCTTTTGAGTCCATGAATTAAAGGCCAAGTTGGACAACACAGCAGGAAGAAAAAAATAAATTTTCAAAATGAAGAAATATTTTTACTTAGAAAAGGGGAGCCACCAGAGGCTTAGCGCAGACTGCTGTGGTATTCATTTCCCAGGACTCTGTCTTTGTTCAGCAAATAGACTAAAGAGAAGCAGATGGGAACCATTAGGAGGTTAGTAACTGTGATCTAAGAAAAGACGATGGACCCTGGACTTGGATTCTTGTTATTCAAGTGTGTTTTCAAAGCTGCAAAACACCTTGGCTCATGAGCTTTTAAGTTAGTCAGCAAACAGTTCTGAGTACCTGTTACATTTAGGACATAATACTAAGTAAGATGAGTTGGTAACAAAAAGGTAAATACAATCTGATTCTAATACACAAGATATCTAAAGTAGTCAGCAGCACAGAACTAGAAAGTAAAATGCTGGTTGCCAGCATCAGTGGGAAGGGCACAGAGCTGTTGTTTAATGGGTACAGAATTTCAGATTTGCAAGAGAAAAACTTATGGAAATCTGCTTGACAACAATTTAAATATGCTTAACACTACTGAACTATATGTATAAAAAAAATTGTTGTAAAGATCAGGTAATGAGTATATTCCCTTTTGAACAGTGTCACTCCCTCATTTTCTCCCAGTTTTTCCCTTCCCAACTCCCCTCCTCCGCCCAAGTTGTACAATTCATTTCCAACATAGTATCTAGTGAGCATCACTGCTGAATTGTTTCACCTTTTGTCCCAATGCAAACTTTTTTTTATACCTGTATATACTGGTACTAGGGCTTGAACTCAAGGCCTGAGTGCTGAACTATATACTTAAAATGGCTAAAATTCCAAAATTTGTAGTATGCTGAAATAAACTCATTACTACTAGATTGTATACTATATCTGCATGTTGTAGGTGAACATAAGTACAGTAATCTTGTGTAATTCTCATAACTGAGAATCACAGTGCCATGTTTATATCTGTGTAACCTTCTTTTCTTTCCAGTAATGCCATTGGTCCCCTGGTGGCTTTGTGGCTGATTTATAAACAAGGTGGAGTAATGCAAGAAGCAGCCACTCCTGTCTGGCTGCTGTTTTATGGTGGAGCTGGAATCTGCACAGGTCTCTGGGTTTGGGGGAGAAGAGTGATCCAGACCATGGGGAAGGACCTCACTCCCATCACACCATCCAGGTGAGCTAAGCCAGCAGGTGTGGCATGCAAAGACTGTTTGACAGCTGAGGTAGACTGCCTGCTGAGCTTTGTTGACCTATGTCAATATGTCAAGAGTCCTGAGGAAAAAGGCACTCCTGTGCCTCCATCTCCAGTGCCTTATTGTGAGAGGCAGTAGAATAGAGGAAGCTGACAGAGACAGAGCAGGCAGCAAGGGAAAAGGACAAGCAGGCAGCAGCCCCATCCACCCCTGCTGATGGCCTCATGCAGTGGGAAGTACAGAGAGCAGGTGTAGCGGGCAGGACATGAACATCACACGCACCTGGAATCTGTATCTCCAGAATCCTCTAACTGCGCCCACTCTCCTGCCCCACAGCCCATCTGGCTTCTTTTCTGTGTTAGTTAGCTCTCTGTCACTCTAACAAAATACCTGAGATAATCAGTTTATGAAGAGAATGGGTTCATTTTGGCTCACAGTTTGGAAAGTGCTAGTCCACAATAGTTGGCCTCATTCTTGGGGCTATGGTAAGGAAGTACATCATAGAGGGAATAGATGGCAGAGCAAAACTTCTCACTCCCTGGCTGATGAACAGAATGACAGAGGAGCAATGGGAGAATGACCAAAGAGCAAGATTGCCACATCCCCAGTGACCCACCTCATAAAGGTTCCCCCCACCAAAGATGGATGGGCCAGGCTTCACATAACCTGAACACGTGGGCCTTTGGTGAACATCCCAGATCCAAAGTACAATACTGCCTTTCCCAGAAATAATTCAGCCATACCAGCTCCCATCTGCTGTCCTTCCAGGGCTAACTTGACCGTTGTCCAGGAAGCTCAGCCACATGGGACATGTCCTTGTTGTCAAAAGTGAGGTCAGAGGCTTCATTCAACTGTGGGGCCTTTAGGTCTATTCAGAGCTTAAATAACAAGCTTAAAACAGAACTGAGAGAAAGTAACTAAAATTTGGAACTACCCATTGTAAGAAAAATTTTTTCTTTATAAAAGAGATTGGGGGATTCAACTTCCTTTTGTTCCTAGTTTTCCCCTCTTGAAATTCATTTGAGCAAAAGATTCTTTTAGAAGATTAATTTGAAGAAAAATTAGTCATCTGAGCACATTTTAAAAATGAGGGCATAGTTTTTCCTGTTCCTTTAGAGATGACTACTCTATCATCTTACTGCACAGCAGGCGCTTCTGACCCAGTTCCTGCAGTGTGTGGATTTAGAAAACATATCAGGAAAGCAGGCTGTTTGGGGCTGGCAACAGGATAATGTGAAGTCCTGGCGTGAACTGTTGCCATTATGCAGCAGTTTCTTCTGCTAATGTTCATCTGGCCCAGTCAGCAGTCGGTGCTGACCCACAGAATGTTCTGGAGTGCCTGTAGCACTAGAGGAGGAGAGCAGGAGCACCTGTGACATATCTTCCTCTACTCCCCACAGTGGCTTCACCATTGAGCTGGCCTCAGCCTTCACCGTGGTGATCGCCTCCAACATCGGGCTTCCTGTGAGCACCACACACTGCAAGGTAGGCCTCTGCCAGTGAAGGGAGACAGCCTGCCACCAGCCACCAGGGCAGGGCAGGGCAGTCAGAGCACACACAAAACCCAGGAAAGCTGGCAGCGTTCTGTGCATGGTGATATGTGCGAAAGAGCAATGCTCTACCAGAGCATTGTTGGATATGGGTATTTGCTTCCTCCCAACTGTCCTTGAGTCTTTCCTGATCCTCAGTGTGACACCTCTGTTGTTCAGACTAAGCCTTCTCAGGGCCTGACCCTGACTGTAAGCACTTACCCTCCCATGGTGCCTCTCCACCCCCATTCCCTGTTAGTCCTGAGCCTCCCCTACTAACCCTTACTGGAGTTCCCCTCAGAGCTGACAGTGTTTCCCTAGGGCAGGGGACTGGGCCTCTGTAGTGCAGAGAGGAATGGAAGGAAACAAATCAGCTTGGCAGAATTCAAAGACTGTTGTCTCTGGGTTTTTCCTTAATATGATGTTCACAGTGATTCTTGCCTTACAGTAGATTCCAATTGAGTACTTCCTACTATCCTATTACCTCTGTCAGCTGGACAGAGATGGATAGGAGGGTGGTGTGTTGTCAGGGTGGTGGAATGTTGGAACAGGAGGAGCTCTGAAGGATGATGAGAAGAGCTGTGAGCACTAGGGAATTAGATGTGAACAGCTGCCAGGTCCTCAGCCAGGTTTCCTGGTACCTGGAGATAATGTTGAGATCTCCCTCCCCATGGACCTCCTGGGTACAAACACCAACCAGCCTCAACAAAATAAGAGCTATGTCCAGATTTTACTTAATGAATAGGCACCACCTGTACATAGATAGCAAATGCCACAGATGTTAAGGTCAGATGATATTTACGAGGGTGTTCTCAGTCAGCTAGCACATTTAAGACAAGGCCAGTGCCAGGGCTTTCTAGCAACTACTGTGTGTACATAAACTATGTGTAGGCCTTGGGAACAAGGTCTCTGTGAGTCAGGAATGGGGAAACACTCAAAGGGTGTGGACATCTATGTGGAGTCTAACAGGATCACAAGAGGCTCAGAAATGGTTATCTAATGCTAAAGACTGAAGTTTCTTGTTGGACCATCCATTAAAACCTGTGCAAAGTTGAAAACTTGGCAGGAAAACAAATATGAAAGCTGTTGTTTAAGATGAGCTTATGGATTTTTCTGGGTAGAAGTTTACTTCATGCTTCCGTGACTAAGTGCATAGTTTAATTCTTTTTTAATTTTTATTTTTGTGCTGGTCTTAGGGCTTGAGTTCAGGGACTGGGCACTGTCCCTGAGCTTTTTTGCTTGAGACTAGCACTCAACCACTTGAGCCAAAGCTCCAGTTCCAGCTGGTTTTGTTTTGTTTCTAGTCCTGAGGCTTAACTCAGAGCCTGAGCATTGTCTCTGATCTTCTTTATTTTTAGGGTTAGCACTCTACCACTTGAGCCAAAGCGTCACTTCCAGCCACTTCCAGCTTTTTCTGAGTATTTTACTAGAGATAAGAATCTCACAGACTTTTCTACCCAGGCTAGTTTCGAACCACGATCTTCAGATCTTAGCCTCCTAAGTAGCTAAGATTACAGGTGTGAGCCACCAACACCTGGTTTTTCCTATTTCTTTTCTTTTCTTTTTTTGTATTATCTTTAAATAGTTGTACAAAGGAGTTGCCATTTAGCAAAGAAGTTTACAAATACAGTATATCTCAATCTATGTCATCCATTATCAACATTCCTACCATCTTTTCCCCATCCACTCCTTAGTTTTGTAGGTTATATATTGGATTCTTCTATTTTTTTACTTAATTTTTTTTATTATAAAGATGGTATACAGAGGGATTGTAGTTATATAGGACAGGTAAAGAGTACATTTCTTTTTGGACAGTGTCACCTCTTCCCTCATTCTCTCCCAGTTTACATTGGATTAACTGCATTCTCTTCTCATTTGTCTACCCATTTTTCCATGACTCACCTCACCACTTTTGTGTATCTGCTTCCTGTTATTTTATTTTACTGAACTTTTTTTGTTTGTTTGTTTTTTGGTCAGTCATAAGGCTTGAACTCAGGGCCTGGGAGCTGTCCCTGAGCTCTCATGCTCAAAGCTAGTGGTCTACCACTTCGAGAATCTACAGTGTACATTACTTTCTGAAAAAATATACATAAGAAATGCTGAGGAAAAAAGTAGGAGACCAGAACAATAGGACGCAACAGAATTCTCAAAAAAAAAAAAATCATTTAACAAGGCATTGGTGGCTCACACCTGTAATTTTAGCTACTCAGGAGGCTGAGATCCAAAGATCATGGTTTGAAGCCAGCCCTGGTAGAAAAGTTCATGAGATTCCATCTCCAAAATAACCAGGGAAAAAAAGAGGAGCTGGAAGCCAAGAAAGCAAGAGAAGCAATTGTGCAAGGCCCTGAGTTCTAACCCTACCACCTCAATCAATAATATTCTCATCCTAATAAAAAGGCAACAGGGACAGTTTTCTTTATTCTAGATTCATTAGTTAATCTTTTCCATTTTTTAAAGGTATAATTTTTCCATTATATAATCTTTTCTACATTCTTTTAAAGCACATACTGAATTAACCTAATAATAAAACCTGGTTTTAAAATCACACAAGTAACCAATGAATAGTGATATAAAAATTTAAGAACATTTAAGCAAGACCAAACAGATCTGCTGAGCTGAGCTCTGCTCAAGGTTAGTGAACAGGGCTTGTCACCAAACCTGTCCACCACTACCACCACCTGTTTCTGCAGGGCCGGGCCTGGCAGGGCTCTGCCCGGTATGCTGAGGGAACCCCAGAAGGATGTGTGGCATTTTTCACTGCCGTACTTTATCACCTAACAATTCATTCAGAACAAATGCAACCATCTATGATATATGGCTAAAGTACCAGTGTTTGAACACACCACTAGATACGAAGTAAGCCCCATTCAGAAATTCAAAAGTTGAGACCTCATTTGTCAGCAAATTAAAAAATGTAAAGGAAAATCGCTTCATAATTATAGAAAACACAGGTCTGGGAAGGTGGCTCAGTGGTAGAGCGCTTGCCTTGCATGCCTGAGGCCCTGGGTTCGATTCCTCAGCACCACATAAGCAAAAAGAAAAAAAAGCCAGAAGTGGGGCTGTGGCTCAAGTGGTAGAGCGCTAGCCTTGAGCTGAAGAGCTGAGGGACAGCGCCCAGGCCCAGAGTTCAGGCCCCACGACCGGACCCCCCCCAAAAAAAAATTATAGAAAACACATACTTTAGAGTAATTCTACAAAGAAATGGGAGTGCTAGATAGGGGACGTCCAGACCTAGGTGGAATCTGGGACATGCTGTGTGGCTGACCAAGAAAAGCAGGTTCTGTAAATATCTGTTCTCCCCACTGATAGCCCCAGCAGAACTTTTCTTGGAACTTTACAAAGTAATATTATCTTGGTAGAAAAAATGATACTCAGAAGGTTCACAGGTTTGAAGCCAGCTGAGGCAGAGTTAGTGAGAACCTATCTCAAAAACAAAATGTAAAACAAGTACCGAATAATGTAGGTCATGTGTTTGCCTAGTATGCATAGGCTCTGGATTCAGACCACAGTACCATGAAGATGGATGAATGGAAGGACAGACAGGTTGTGGGGGAGGGCGATTTTAAAAGAAAAGTGAAGAGATTCTGACACTAGCATATTACCTATTATATGGAGCCAAAAGTTGGTGGGGGCAAGGCCTATCTCCTATTTTTCCTTCACTGTTCTTTTTTTGTCATGGGGCTTGAACTCTGTGTGGGCTTGGGCGCTGTCTGTTCTTCAGCTCTTCAGCTCAAGGCTAGTACTCTACCACTTAAGCCAAAGCACCAATTCTGGTTTTCTCTGGTGGTTAATTGGAGTTAAGGTTCTCACAGATGTTCCTGCCCAGGCTGGCTTTGAACTGTGATCCTCATATCTCAGCCTCCTGAGTAGCTAGGATTACAGGAGTAAGCTACCAGTGCACAGATAGATGCTTTCACTGTTTTTATTTTTATACTTTACATTTTGGAATGATTATGCAACAATGTCCACTTAGAATTACTTGTCCACTTAGAAATACTTAAGATGGTTAATTTTGTTACACATGTTTAACTACAATAATTAAAAAGTCAATACTCATGTAAGAATTGAGAGACAGCCAAGAGATGGGTTCTGTCATATCAGCGTATATTTATATTCTTTATTTTGCCAGTACTGACATTTGAAATCAGGGCTTTGTGCTTGCTCAGTTTGCTTGCTAAACTGGTATTCTGCCACTTAAGCCACATCTCCAGACCAGCTTTTTGCTGCTTATTTTGTAGATGAATTTTCTTTCTGCCCTAGCTTGCTTTGAACGTTAATCTTCCAGATTTCAGCCTCGAGAATATCTAAGATTATATGGGTAAGCCTCCAGCACCCAGTATGAGCATATTTTGAAAAAGGAAAAACTGGGCTGGGAAGGTGGCTCAGTGGTAGAGTGCTTGCCTTGCGTGTATGAGGCCCTGGGTTCAATTCCTCAGCACCACATAAGCAGAAAATGCCAGAAGTGGTGCTGTGGCTCAAGTGGGAGAGCACTAGCCTTGAGATGAAGAGCTGAGGGACAGCGCCCAGCCCAGAGTTCAGGCCCCACAACCAACAAAAAAAAGAGAAAAGAAAAACTTAACCAGAAAGTAACACAGACATAAACCTAGAAAAACAAAATTAGCACCAAAATTAACTCTTCAGATATATGAACATAAATCTGATGGCTTCAGTATTTTTAAATATCCTTAAATGTGAATAAAATCTACTTTTAAAATGTTAGAATATTTAGGAAGAACTCAAATAGTGTAATTTCTTGGGAAGGTAAAATCAAAAGTTAAACAAAATAAACACCAGGAAATGAGTACTCAAAGGGGATGGGTAGAGTCAAGGGGAAAGTTGAAGAGGAAAAGGGGAGAAGAAAGGGGGAGAATGCAGCCAATCCAATGTATATCCTAAAAATTTAAGAAGATGAAAGGAGGAGGAGTAGAGGAGGGATGGGCGAGAATGTTGAAAGGGATAACATTGATCAAGATATATTGTATTCACAAACTGCTTTGTTAAATTAATAAGTTTTAAAAAGAAAAAAATAGAATAAAAATGGAATTAAATACATATCAGATATTCAAGCTAAGTAGAAATCACAGAAGAAAAACATAAGCTTATCTTATTGATTGCATGCAACTAGAAAGAAGCAAAACAGCAAATACTAGATTAAGAAAAATCTCTGTATTAAGTATCACAAAAACAATCACAAAGGTAAGTGTGAGACACATTAAATTTCACTACATAAATAAGCAAAAATCATGATAAGGTGTTAAAAACTAGATGGAGGGTCTGGGAAGGTGACTAAGTGGTAGAGTGCTTGCCTCGCATGCATGAGGCCCTGGGTTCGATTCCTCAGCACCACATAAACAAAAAGAGCAGGAAGTGCGCTGTGGCTCAAGTGGGAGAGGGCTAGCCTTGAGCTAAAGAGCTCAGGGACAGCACCCAGGCCTAGAGTTTAAGCCCCAAACAGAAATAAATAAATAAGTTTAAAAAAAAAAAAAACCAGATGGAATGACACTGGGTAAATAAGGGAAGGTTCGGCCTCAGTCATGATTATAGCTGTATGTATTGGACTGATGGTATAGCTCAGTCGTAGAACACATCTGAGGCCTTGGTGTGTGGCTCAGTGACAGAGCAAGTAGCACTCCATCCCTAGCATCACAAAATGTAGAGAAAGAAAATGACAGTAATCCAAGAGAACAATTTAGGAGATGGTTATAATGTTCTAGATTCCGAGAATGATGGAAGGCCTCACACCATAATAACTTTCATAAGGTTGTGTGGCAACTTTGTTACTATCCTGAGCCCACTGGCAAGGAAGGAACACTCAAAGTAGATGATAGGCAAGGAAAGAGGAAGTCACCATGTTGCAGCCATTGTAATAAAGGCTAAATTGCTAAAACTTTAGCAGAAAAGAAAGGCTTGTTTAGAAGACAGCTATTGTAATGGAAATGTATCTCTCTCCATACATTGCAGCAATGTGCTAAAATTTGGTGAATTTGACTTATTGGGAGTTCCTAAGACTTCAAAATGTCAAATTATTTCAAGATATATTTTAAATGTTGCTTCCTAATTAGTAATCTCTTTTACAGAATACTACTTTTAAAGCCTAAAGATAAACTATATGAACAAATGTCACAGTAAATCTAGTTCTGATAAGGAAAAAATAGAAACAAATTGGGAATGGTTAAAGAAATTCAGGCATCTCGGGGCTGGGAAGGTGGCTGAGTGGTAGAGCGCTTGCCTTGCATGCTTGAGGCCCTGGGTTCGATTCCTTAGCACCACATAAGCAAAAAGAAAAAAGCCGGAAGTGGCGCTGTGGCTCAAGTGGTAGAGCTCTAGCCTTGAGCTGAAGAGCTGAGGGACAGCGCCCAGGCCCAGAGTTCAGGCCCCACGACCGGACCCAAAAAAAAAAAAAGAAATTCAGGCATCTCCACCAAAAGTCTGCCCTTCTTTACATGGCCTTTCTAAAGACTTGCTATAAGGTTATATTATGTTCTTTTTTAAAAAAAAATTGTTAACAAGAAAAGAAGAATGTATAGATTAGCACAAGGAAGAAGCAGAAGACTTTATGCTCGAAGGCTAGTGTCTATGCTGCTCCGTGGATCTGCAGAATCTGTCCATTGCTTAGGAAATAGAAAAATCATTGTCCATTATTTTCTAATTTAGTATACTAATTATAGCCAAAGACTGAGTACAACTGGTCATTGTGATGACCCTTTCCATATGCAGTTAGCTGTTTCCCTGGAAATGCACCAGAGTTGCTGGTTAATCTTGGCTTCGGTTAGTGGAATATCAGATTAACCGCCTTTCAATAAACTGTAGTTTTTAATGATTCCCTTTCTCCAGTTAGACTCCCGATGCTGTGAATTGCCTTTCCTATTTGAATGTCATTAGCCACCATTAAGTGTGAGAAGATCAGTAAAAACAACATATTTTTCATGGAATTCTTAAATATCCAATTCCAGTGTGACCAAGAGCACTGTTAACTCTTTAAATTTAAATACTTCTCATATGAGGTATAAAATGTGGACATTGTGTTTTGGTTTTTGTGTTTTTTTTTTTTGGTGGGTCGTGGGGCTTGAACTCTGGGCCCTGTACACTGTCCCTCAGCTCTTCAGCTCAAGGCTAGCACTTTACCACTTGAGCAACTGCCATTTCCAGTTTTCTGAGTGGTTTATTGAAGATAAGAATTTCACGGACTTTCTGTCCAGGCTGGCTTTGAACCATGATCCTCAGATCTCAGCCTCCTGAGTAGCTAGGATTACAGGCGTGAGCCACCAGCACCAGCCAACATTGTATTTTCTTATCATTTTCATTTTCTAGGACACTTAAAGCTATATCTCTTTTACTTTTTAAAAATTTAACAAACCATAAGTGACCTGCAAGTGTTTGGAAAACTACTCTATTAACATTTTGATTTTCATCTATTATACCAAACCATTTAATGAGTCATCATTACCTATAGATCCAATAATACATTTTTATGCAGAATGTAGGTGAAAATGTACAGCAGGACTGGAAACTAAAATATTCCCCAAACAATCAAAACTATCTTTAAAAGCTTTTTACAAACTAAGGAAAATAATTGGCAACTTCATTTTATGTTTATGTCTATGTCCATGCTTAGCCATTGACATTGATGGTATAGATTATGCATTTTACCTTGAAACGTGCTGATATTTTCACTTTAAAATGTTTGTGCTTCTCCAGGTGGGATCAGTGGTTGCTGTGGGCTGGATCCGCTCCCGGAAGGCCGTGGACTGGCGCCTCTTCCGGAACATCTTTGTGGCCTGGTTTGTGACTGTCCCTGTGGCAGGGTTATTCAGCGCTGCTGTCATGGCTCTTCTCATGTATGGGATCCTTCCATAGGTGTGACTTGTCTTCCTCCCACCAGTAAATAAGTAAAATGGTAGATAGTCTAGCATGGGTGTGCGGGAGGTATGTGCCCTGACATATCTCTTTTCTTTCTCACACATGCACACGCACATGCGTGCACACGCTCACATGCATGGCTGTCTCCCATTCAGCCCTGCACATCCCTTTCAGATGGCCCCATGCCACACTGCTCTCCCAGGCTGCAGAGGTTCATCTTCCAGAGCTAACTTAACTACTGTACATAGTAGTATGTATTAAACTGGTATCGTGGTGATATGTGGTGCAGTTACTTATATATTAAATATATATTATATATACCAAATAGCATTATTTCAAACATACTCAAGATGGGAGTGGAGACTAATTGCCTAGAATTCAATATTCAATAAATCTTGTACATAATTTCAGTGGCAAATGTTAAGAACATTTTGGAAACGAAGTGTAGATTGGAAAATAATTTCTTTTTCCAACTGGTATTTTTTTTCCCTTTTCTATACTGTAAAAAAGTGAGCTAGCAGATCCGGGTTACAGTCAGGCCAGTGTACACAGGCCTGCATGTACCATGTAAAACTGGGCCAGGGGCTCACAAGTGCTTTCCTGGCAGAATGTGTTCACATAGTACAAATGGGCTACTGTATAATATATCATACTTTCCTTTGTAAATACTTAAAACTGTAATTTTAATGGTGTGCTTCCCTTATACATTTTTGATCAGAGGATTTTGGAAGTACCAAAGAAGCAGGGGAATAGTTTGCCAGTATTATATTTCTTGTTGTCTCCCTTGTCACTCATCACTCCCATTTGCCTGGGTGTGGAAGACCAGCCAACCTCTTATCTGCCAAGAGCAAAGGGTGTGGCTGAGTACCAGCTGCCCACCATGTACATGTCTCATTGTGGATTCCCACCTCATCAGCAGCCCCCTTGCTGCCACATACCAGATACCAGTCAGCACTACAGTGGCCTTTCACTGTCACCAGCGTGGAGAATGTACAGGTACAGGATGAGGGCTAAGCACTACATATCAAATCCCAGTGAAACTTCCATCCCTGTTTTCCCCTGCAGTTGAAAAGTTGAGATCTTGTCTCAAATATTAAAGCCAGTGAGGCTTTTTATGTGCTTTCACGTTCTAGAAATTTGGGTGCTGAGGAATTCAAAATACACTGGGTTTGAGTTCCTCGGGGCCTTTACTAATCAGAACAGCTGAGGCTCATAGAGAGCACTGGATTCTCTGTTGCTAGCAAGAGGGAGGAAGTAGAACTAATGTAAGAGCTTGACACTTTGGAAATGCTGCTAAAATTTTTATATTGACAAACATTTTCTTGGTACTTCATTGTGATTTTTCATTAATCAACCATAATAAATTTATAATAAAAAGTACCCCTCAAAAGTTGGCTCTGAAGTCCTTTTCTAAGTATACATTTAATGTTCTTCTTTCAGAGTTTCCACAAAAAAATAGAAGCTATGAAAGTCAGTTACAGCTTCCATCGGCGGCAGCCTCCATAAGGGGGTTGGTTATGAGATGGAACCCTGATGGAAACTATGGGCTCACAAGCTACTCCATTAATAATGGAGACTGAGGCTACAAGTGAAGAGGGGAACGAGTATATAGGAACACTCTACTTTCTGCTTACTTTTTTTGTAAACCTAGTTCAACATATCAAGTCTATTTTTTATTGTTACTGAAAATATACATGTATCACAAAGATCAATTTAAACTCGGGGGCAGGGGAGGGAGACAACAGCAGCCTGTAGGAAGGTCACAGGGAGACCCGGGATAGGTGATTTGAGAACTGGGACAAAGTCAAGGAAGAAAAGAAGGGGCTTATTTATTTTAATTAAGGAGTTTCTGGTAAAATGAAAATGACTAGCAGTTCTTTGGGTAGTTTTGAGATCAAAGTTTACTTAAGGGATCAAGTGCAGTGACTCGTCTATAATCCCATCTACTGGAAGGTTGACAGGATCAAGGATAGAGGTTCAAGGATAGCCTGGGTAAAAAGCAAGGATGCCTCCCCCATCCCAACCAATAAAAGCTGGATCTAAGTAATGCTCCAGCTATCTAAGAGATATAAATAGGACTCCTGGGCCAAGCTGGTCCTAGCAAAAAAAACACGAGACCCTGTTTGAAAAATGTAAAAATTGGCCGTGGGCCTAAATTGGTAGAGCACCTTCCTGAGTTCAAACCCCAGTGTGTAGGGGGGAGGAGTGGGGAGACAAAACCCTACTAGCTTGTGAATGGAGTAGAATGGAAATTTTCGATGCCTTTACCCACACATAGCATTTAGAGATTAAATGTAATCCCGAGTCTGATATTCCAAACTAGAGGGTCTAGGGAAAGGAAAAAGATCAAAAGGGCAGAAAACAGACTAGGTACTGCTATCCCATTTGTTTGACAGTAACCAACAGTGACACCTAGTGGTGTCAAGCTCACTTGCAATTTTATCTTCAGAACCTTTTAAATAGCAGCAGAGAAATAACAAAATTCTAACATAATGCAGTTGCAAGAAAGGTTTTGAGACCCAGGTGCCCATGGTTCATGCCTATAATCCTAGCTACTCAGGAGGCTGAGATCTGAGGATCATGGTTCAAAACCAGTGTAGGCAGGCAGCTCATGATACTCTTAACTCTAACCGCCCCCCCCCCAAAAAAAACAACCCGGAAGTAGAACTGTGGCTCAAGTGGTAGAGCCCTGAGTCAAGCCCTATCTCTCTCTCTCTCTCTCTCTCACACACACACACACACACAAAAAAAATGGTTGTGAATTACATATACTTAGATCATCGTGGGGAGCTATAATTTCCTTGCAGAGATCTACTGTCGTAGGAAGCTAAACCAGAGTCATCTGCCACCATTTGCTCAGCAAACATCCAGAGTGCATACTACTCCTATGCCACCTAGCATGGACCTGACTAGAAACTCAGTATTCGTGGGGTCGAGAGGCAAGAAAGAAACAGCAAAGTAGTGTCATCCTGAAGGCATTTCCAGAGAGCCACAGCCCTGGGGAGAAGCTGATGAGGTACTATGGGAGATCAGGAAGTTCCCAGAGCAAAGGTAGAAATATGAGATGCACATGCAGAGTGGGCATGGATGACTGACACACATTCATTTTTGGCTCTGGACATCCGAAGGACATCTGACAGGCAATTTGAAATGAGGGTCTGGTGGTCAGGAGAAACTTCTCTGATGCAGGCAGACTTCAGGGAAGCAGTGGTGGTCAAAGCCAGAGTAGTATGCGTGTCTCACCAGGAAGATGGATCAGAGGACACCCCACTTGCCATACCACCTTAAGATTTGGACTCATGCTTTAAGTAGACAAACAAAACTTCCATAACAAGGTAGGGACTACAACTCAAAGCACATACACTGTCTAATTTACCTTGTCCACATGCCTGGATCACAGACTCCTGAACACCATAGAAAAGAAGTAGACTGCCCTAATCACTCTGGAAGAATGAGCTGGAGGTGTTGGAGTCAGTTGCTCTCAGAGCACATTACCCCTGTCCATGCCATTCAGGACAGGTAGTGAAAAGGACCCAGAGGAGTAGCAGAGCAACAGATCAAAGTTGGAAAAGTGCTTCCCACAAGCATACACACGGAGAACTAGGTTGCACAGCTAGCAAAGGTGAGGACAGAACCTGAATGCGAGTACCTAAGTGAGAACACCAGTATCTGAGAACAAAAAGGGGGAAACCAGCAAAGGCAGCAGAACACAGTGGCATGCATGCACCACCAAAGGTCAGGTAAACTGAAGGATGGCCTACCACAACACACACCCATCCCCAAACACGTGTACATGACATTGGATGACAGAGAAATAGCTACAACTATTAGAACTCCTGCTATACATGTTCTCGAATCTGAGGCTCAGCCAAGCAGCAGCAAATTTCCAAGGACATTTCATGACCAAATGAAACTTTGAAACTCTATCCCTTGAGCAGATACTCAGAATGTGAAGGTGGACTAGAAATGGACCTGCAGATAGAATATTTACTACATCATATTAACTTTTTTTTGGCGAGGGGGAGGCGGTCCGGTCGTGGGGCCTGAACTCTGGGCCTGGGCACTGTCCCTCAGCTCTTCAGCTCAAGGCTAGCACTCTACCACCTGAGCCACAGCGCCACTTCCGGCTTTTTTCTTTTTGCCTATGTGGTACTGAGGAATCCAACCCAGGGCCTCAGGCATGCAAGGCAAGTGCTCTACCACTGAGCCACCTTCCCAGCCCCCATCATATTAACTTTTATAACAAAATAAAAATCTCATTCAATAACCTCAGGCCTATTAAGTTTCCAAAAACACCAGTACTCTTCTCTCTCTCAAGAATAGCGAGTGGGAAGTGATGTTTTATCCTTGGCTACTGCCTTGGGCCCAGGCCCCCTCACAGACAGACTTGCTGCCTGCTGTGCTACCCCAGGGCCTCTGTCTTAGAGACACTTGATAGAGGGTTTCCTCCTAAACATGGCTTAAATTCCAATTTAAAAAACTGGAAATATAGCTGGGCGCTGGTGGCTCACACCTGTAGTCCTAGCTACTTAGGAGGCTGAGATCTGAGGATCGTGGTTCAAAGCCAGCCGGGGCAGGAAAGACTGAGACTCCTATCTCCAATAAACCACCAGAAAACCAGAAGTGGCGCTGTAGCTCAAGTGGTAGAACGCTCACCTTGAGCTGAAGAGCTGAGGGCTAGCTCCCAGGCCCAGAGTTCAAGCCCACGACCGACCCAAAAAAACAAAACAAAAAAACTGGAAACATTTAGTAAAGTACAAAGTAAAATTTATAATTCTAGTTTGGGAATGTGGCTTAGTGGTAGAATGCTTGCCCAGCATGGGTTAAATTCCTCAGTACCACATAAACAGAAAAAGCCGGAAGTGGCACTGTAGCTCAAGTGGTAGAATGCTAGCCTTGAGCAAAAGCAGCTCATCAACATGCCCAGACCCTGAGGTCAAGCCCCAGGACTGGCAAAAAAAAAAAAAGTATAATTCTACTTCTTTAACATAATGAATGTTAACATTTTTAAATTACAGTTCTGTATTTGCAAATATATTTTTAAAAAATACAAGTTCATTTTTACCTTGTCTTCTATTTAACATTATACTAATCATTTCAGAAACATGACTTGTAATAGCTGATTATTTAACCAGTGCCCTACTGATGCACACTTGATTATCAACTTTTTACCATTTCAAAGAGCACTGAACTAACTTACTCATAAACCTTGTATATCTCTGATTATTCCCTCAAGGCAAATTTGTAAGAGGCACTGACTCAAAAAAGCACCCTACCATTAAATACATACACACATACATGTCACATTTTGCTCCAAGACGCCAAGCTCACTGGCTGTGGTGGAGATTGGGGTCCTAGATCAATTGAAAACATGAAGTCAGATGGCTGTGATCATAGCAGCTCCTCAGCTTAGGCAGGAAGGGGGAGGAGGGGAGATGTGGAGGAGAGCTGGAGTAGTCAGTGAGGGAAGCGCATGTGGACAGTGTGGCCTGTTTCAGGTGGGCAGGGGAGCCATGAGACACCACAAGAGGTGTTCTGCTTTGGGACACTTCTGTGGACTCCTGGACTCAGGGTTGCAGTTATTATTTCATGCTGGCGACACTGTATGTGGACAGAAGTCATGGGCTTCCTTTCAACCTAGTGGCTCCTTCAGTGATGAGGACACTCAGTACATTCCTAGCCAGCCTGCACTTTAATACTTAAATTCCTATTTGGATTCTTGTACAAAAATGTGGCTCTTTGACTCTGAATTATTGATTAAATCATCTATAAGAAAACATAAGGGAAGAAAATGCAAACATACAACAATCTTCATCTCATTTAGGTTATAAGTAACAATCAGCCTCAAAGATAGTTCTTTAGTCTGTCCTCATTATTTCTCTCCCTTAGCCTTAACCACACTGGACTGAAGAAAGCTACTTTGGAGGTTGAAATTGGAAGGATCATAGTTCAAGGCTAGCCCAGGTAGGAAATTTCATGAGAATGCCTTAACTGAAAGCTAGGCGCAGAGCACATGCCTGCTATCCTAGCCATAATGGGAAACCTAACACTGGTAGGATGCACCCAGGTGCACTCTTCTGGGCAGGAAAACAAGATCCTATCCCAAAAGTAACCAGCAAAACGAAAAAAAAAACAAAAAACACTAGGGCTGGAAGTATGGACCAGCAAGCTCAAAGACCTGAGTTCAAATCCTAGAACCTCCTTTCCTGAAGACTTGGAAAAGCCAGATGTTTCTTCTTGTACCCCATATGACCTCATTCTATCCATCTCTCTTCCCTTTCCTATATCCCCCATTGCCTCATCTCCTCACAAACTCACACCCTGGAGCAAGCCTTCTCGGCAGCTCTGTAACACTGTCAGTGTGACACTCACTAGCACCCCGCAATAGGAATCCAGGTTTTCTCAGAGGCACTGCTCTGCCCTCACAGAGCAGGGAGGGAAACAGAAGAGCAAGGGACAGTCAGTAGCGCAACTAGTTGAGACATACCACTTCAAACATGAGCCCCACCTAGGAAATTGTTTCTCAAAACAAATCACATCAAATATTTTTAAAAATCTACCACTAGTAAATCAGATAAGCAGTTATGTTCCAAATGTGATGGGTTTATTTTATTTTACTCTGATGCAAAACCAAAGATTCCACTATAGCACAGAGACCAATGTATGAAAAGGTCATGAGAAAGTGTGGGACATGCAGGGCGTGATGTGCAAACTGGAGGGTCGGGTCACTTCCTTTAACATGACACTACATTGTCGCTGAGGAACACATTTAAATTAACACTGCACAACTCAATTGAAATGTGGCACAAACATGACAACTTCCAGGCATGCCTTCAAGGACCTCCCTTAAGATGGACTTGTAATCTCTAGACTTCAGTGTAAGAAGGATTACAATTCTTTGGAAGAATAAAAAGTTCACACTTTTGAAATTTCACAGAAGAATTTTTAAGGCCAAAACATAGTGGGTTCATTTCTCTTCACTTGTAGGGACAAATCTGCTGCTTTACTCAAAAATCAACCTAGGCTTCCAGTTCAAATCCCAACCCAACCTTGTGCCCTCCTGCGTTGAAGTTCTTCCCATCGACTAACGCTGATAGGGTCAGTTTGACTCCTAGAAAGAAGAAAACACCAAAATCACTTACAGTCAGTATTATAACCAGACTAAAATTCTCTAGAAATTCTGAGTAAAGTCAATGGCTAGAACAAGCTACACTAAACCAGCAGAGACTGCCTAAAAAAAAAATCTCTGGTCTATAATGAGTAAAGTACCACAAAGAATTACATTTGGAGGTTAGTATTAATGAGTGGGCAGCAAACTCCAAGGCAACAGTAAGCTTATCTTGATTATATACAGGAATATTCAGATTTTCTAAATTCTCAGACTTTCTGCCTGAAAAATCAAAACAGTCTGCTATAAAACAATCTGAGTCAAGGTCCCATGGTTATTGTAAGCTGTTCTAAATTAATCTCATTATTCTTCTATCACTCTCTATCCTAATCCCCTTACATACCTGGCCGAAGAGTCTGAGTATAACCCAGTCCAATCAGGCTGGCATTATTTACTTTAGCCTAAGATTAAGAGATGGAAATAGAAAACAATCAATTTCATAATTTAAAAGTCCAAAAAAAACACTATTTCACGCATAAAGTTTCCTAAGCTAAAAAGCACCTTGAGTTCAATCTAGAATTACTGGAACTGAAAACTGAATAGATAAAAGATAAATCCTAAAGCCAGGTGCCGGTGGCTTAAGCCTGTAATCCTACTCAGGAGGCTGAGATCTGAGGATCACGGTTCAAAGCCAGTCCAGGCAGGAAAGTCCGTGAGACTCTTATCTCCAATAAACCACAAAAAACCCGAAGTGGCGCTGTGGCTCAAGTGGTAGAGCGCTCGCCTTGGGCTGAAGAGCGCAAGGACAGCACCCAAGCCCAGAGTTCAAACCCCATGACCAACCAAAAAAAAAGATGAATCCTACGTCAATAAGACTAGTAGGAAAGGTAGGAACTGTGAGAATAATACACCTTTTAAAGTCCTTAAGTAAAATTTTAAAGCACAAACACCCTGTGTATGAAATTCTTTGAGATGCCAGTATATGACCTTTGACAGAGGAAAAAAAGGGTCCAAATCTTGGCACTGTTAGTTACTACTGGTCTTAACCTAGTTTCTAAGCTTCAGGAAATCCTGGATGAACATTAACACTGTTCACCACATGAAGAAATTTGTAAAGATGAAATAATACATGAAAAACCTTAGCAGAGTACCTGATATTTAAGGGCTCAATTCTATTAATATTAATAAGAATCATGATAGTTATAGACATAAATAACCTAATCCCAAAACCTTAGCAGAGTACCTGATATTTAAGGGCTCAATTCTATTAATATTAATAAGAATCATGATAGTTATAGACATAAATAACCTAATCCCAAGAGTTTTCAAGTAAGAAAATGCTGAAGCCAAATGAATAACTTATATAAGGCCAGACCACAGTCAAATAAATGGGACTAGGGCTAGAACTCACATTTTTTGCTTTAGGCATAAAAAAAACTTCAGTTATGTTAATGCTTAATGAGTTAGCTCATTAGAGTTAATAAAAAAAAATTAAACCACAACTATATCTCAACATTCATTTACAACTGGATGAAAATCTAAGAGCAGATCCAATCTGGAAGCATATTCTTACAGATAGAGAAGTTCTACAATCCAGCTTGTATTTAGCAGCAATGCCAAAACGGGTATTGTTGCTACCAGCCGTCCATGCAAGATTTATTGATGTTTCAATCTTCTCATTAACTTTCTGGTAGATGGAGCCTCCAAATTCAGTGCCATCATTCCTGTTCTCATGGAGTAAGAAACAGCCATAAATATTAGTCTGTACCATTCTTCCTTATGACAAGGAAATAAATTCTAAGGTTATTGAAACAGAGATTCCACTTTGCAACTACAAATTTAAGTAAACTTCCAGCATAAACAGCTACTAAACAAATGAAATCCCACGAAGCAACTTATAAATATCGAATTAAAAATATAAGCACTTAATTTATTTACTTGGTTCCTCTGTATAATGTAAAATTACTTAGACATGTTTTAATTATTCAGACACTTCAGGTAAATATGATCTATAGTTCTCTTTTACAGAATTAAAATACTTCAAGTAGAATTCAATAAGGATTCTGCAAAAACAGAGAAGCAAAAGTATATAAATAAGGTAATGCTGGATCTTACTAACAACATACTCTTCAAATGAGAAAGCAAATTCCTACAATACCCAAAGGTGTTGCTATAGGATACCTCAATTACTGCTCTATCCAATGTTTTTCCTAATAATAGCATTTCTTCCCTTTTGATACCATTGTTTATATACCACTGGGTGACTTTGCTCTAGCATCATAAATGAATTGGCACCTATCTAAAGGAGAGCAGTCTGCCAGATTTCAGAAACATACAACTTGCTCTTTGCTTCTGCTTCCTAGTATAACTACAGTGTCCAATAGGCCAAGTGATAAAATACAATTTAAAAGTTCAAGTTCACTCAGCCAACAGAATACAACCTGAGCAACTGGAACTCAGGACTGCTTAGAGGACTCTTGTAACTTCTACATGCAATAGGGATAGCTGGATTCTCACCAAAGATACCTAAAAGCCTCCACAGAATTACTGGGCATACTCCAGGAAACTCAAATCAATTTGGTGAGTGTTCTTAGTGGTCAACATGTAGAAACCACAGGAAGCAGAGTATCTCTAAAAGGTCCCTTTTATCAGGAGTAATGTACACCCTGGGGCATTTCTAGGAATTCTAGAGCTTCCCAAAGTCTGGATAAGGCTGAGGCCAGTAACTACCAGCAGCACAATACAATGAACTCAATGCACAAGCTTTCTGATAATGCTTTGCTTTGTCAGCAAGCCAGACATCAGTGGCTCAGGCCTGTAATCCTAGCTACTTAGGAGGCTAAGATGAGAGAATTATAGTTGGAAGCCAGCCTGGGCAGGAAAGTCCAAAAGACTCTTACACCTTAAATTAACCACCAAAAACATAACAAAACAGCCAGAAATGGAGCTGTGGCTCAAGTGGTAGATTACTAATCTTGAAAAATAGTTCAGAGACAGCATCTAAGACCTGAGTTCAAGCCCCATGACTGACATAAAAAAAATTATAAAAAAATTAAAAACCAGTAAGCACAGCAAAGCTGGACACCTACCAAAGTATATTACCATCACTCTGACATTCTCAACATGCTTATGACCAGAAATTGGGAGAAACTGCCCTGCATACTGAATTACACTTACACATGAGTATGCAGCTGGAAGTCTGCAGCCTTGTAGCCCAGGGCAAAATTATTCTGAGACAGTTTGGATTTGGCTGTGTCAAAACTCATCTGATAGCCAGCGAGCCAACCTTCAAAACCCAACACAGCCCAGCCATAGATGGTTGGTCCAGAAAAATCTATATCCACATTACTGCCAAGACTGAAACAATCCCGTTTATAAGAGGCCTTCAATTTCCCACTCTTCTTCCTATAAAAAAAAAAAGAACAATGAGAACAAAAATGAGTTTCTATTATAGAATCTTTATACGAAGACTCATTCTTCCATTATAAGTATTATTTTGGTAGATGGCATATATTTGGTAAAAATGTTTCACATGAGTTAGCTCTAAAATAAGACTAGCTCTAAAATAAGATTAAGATTAAAAGTGGATATACTATTATTATATATTCCTCACTATAAGCCCAATTAATAAGGTATCTGATAATTTCCTGAAGACATAAACTTGAAGAAACAGGACAGTCAGTGGGTACTAAGTTATAAAAGACTCGAAACATAAGTTCTAATGTTTTGTTGTATGGTAGAGACAATACAGATTATGAACTGTAAAACTCAAAAAAGCTAGAAAGAATTTGAAGGTTTTCACTACACACACGTAAAAAAGATGAATGTCGGTTGTGGGGCTTGAACTCTGGGCCTGGGCGCTGTCTCTCAGCTCTTCAGCTCAAGACCAGCACTCTACCACTTGAGCCACAGCGCTTCTGGTGTTTTTTCTTTTTTTTTTTTGCTTATGTGGTTCTGAGGAATAGAACCCAGGGCCTCATGCACGCAAGGCTAGCGCTCTACCACTGAGCCACCTTCCCAACTCAGTCATGAGACTTTTTATCTCCAATTAACCACTCAGAAAACCAGAAGTGGTGCTGTGGCTCAAAGCTGAAGAGCTGAGGAACAGCACCCAGGCCCAGAGTTCAAGACCCACAACTGACCAAAAAAAAAAGTTCTCAAGCCCTGGTACCTGACCAAAAAGAAAAAAAAAAGTGTGATAGAACTTGTTGTTATATAACTTGTTGTCATTATACACATGCATTTAACAGACTCCATCCTTCATACAGTAGGGACTATGTCAAGACAATAGGACATGACACAATCCCCGATTTTCATGAGGAAACACACTGAAGTGCTTTTATAAAACACACACTGAAGTGGTTTTATAAAGGCTAAAGAAACCCCGTAGGTGACAGTGTTATATGTCCAGATTACACTCCTAAGAAACTTCCTTCTCAGCAGAATACTACCTCCCTCAATCTTTAGGAAACTTAGGATATTGCTATGGACGCAGATTTTCGAGATCTTAAACCTTTTATATGGTATGCTTCTCTGGAATAGATTTATAAATTCTTGTTCATTTGTTCAATTTTCAAATGGGGGACACTCTATCGTTACATGGGTTTCGTGTTTCTAACAGCAGTCTCCTGAGTTCTCCTACCTCTATACTTTTCATTGCAACTCTGTTATAAAACATTAAGCTCTAAGGCTTCAAAACAATTCAGGAAATAGGGCTTGGATAATTACCCTGTGTTCGGTACAAATATGGTATCAAGAGTCAGTTTCAACCCTTCAGCCAACTGAAAAACAAAGATTTAAAATTAACAATTAGTGATTTTCAATCTTTTGACTCAAAAAAAAAAACAAATTTTAAAGTTTCCTGACTACTTCTGTAACAACATCACCAAAAAAAGAAAGAGCCACGTATTAAATTACAAATAATTACCTCCAATCTTTCCCTATCCCCTTAACTCCTCCCCTCATCCTCAGACTCCTAATGATTTAAGAAGAAGCCTTAGGGGGCTGAGAAGGTGGCTCAGTGGTAGAGTGCTTGCCTTGCATGCCTGAGGGCCTGGGTTTGATTCCTCAGCACCACATAAGCAAAAAGAAAAAAAGCCGGAAGTGGTGCTGTAGCTCAAGTGGTAGAGCACCAGCCTTGAGCTAAAGAGCTGAAGGTCAGTGCTCAGACCCCACGACTGGACCCAAAAAAAAAAAGAAGAACCCTTAAACCCAGGAGTTCTAGATTAGCCTGGGAACTCAGACCCCTCATGTGTTGGGTATTTTTCCTCTCAAAAGGAAAAGTGTTGAGTAACAATGGCCTATCCCTGGGAGATAAGACCTGAGAATCACAGCAAAAAGCTAGCCCAAGCAGGAAAGTTGTGACACTCTTATTTCCAATTAACCACCAAAAAGCCAAGAGTGTAGCTGGGGCTCAAGTGGCAGAGCACTTGCTTTGGGTTAAAAGGTGAAGTGAGAACATAAAGCCCTGAGTTCAAGTCCCAGTAATGGCACAAAAAGAAGGGAGGTTAAAACATATACACTAAACCCTATTACAGCAAGTAACATACACTACAGTGCAAAAAGAACAGAATTCTCCATGACAAATAATCTTGCCACCAGCACCTGGTGGCTCACACCTTTAATCAATCCTAAAGACTCAGAAGACAGAGATCTGAGGATCACAGTTCAAAGCCAGCCCAGGCAGGAAAGTCTCTAAGACTCTTAGCTCCAGTCAACCAGCAAAAAGCCAGAAGTGGAGCGGTGCCTCAAGTGGTAGAGTAGCTCTTTTGGAGCCTCCTGAGTAGCTGGATTACAGGCATGAGCCATCAGCACTCAGCTAGCAGAAAAATATTCCAATAAAAAATATTCTATAAAAAGCTCAGGGCCCCGGTGGCTCATGCCTGTAATCCTAGCTACTCAGGAGGCTGAGATCTGAGGATCACAGTTCAAAGCCAGCCTGCCTGGACAGGAAAGTCCATGAGACTTTTATCCCAATAAACTACTCAGAAAAAGCCAGAAATGTGGCTGTGGCTCAAGTGGTAGAACGCTAACCTTGAATAAGAGAGACTCAGGAACAGATGCCAGGCCCAGAATTCAAGCCCCAGGACCAGCCAAAAAAAAAAAAGTGCTCAGGAACAGTATATAGGCCCTGAGTTCAAGCTGCAAGATCAGAAGAAAATAATAATAAACTTGCTATCCCTTAATAAGACCCAACCCTTAATAAGACAACTTATTCAGGTGAACCTGTTTATTATCTACATTTGCCAATGAGTATACAGACATACCTTAAATAACAGTGCCCTGTACACAGTGAGCACCTGACAAGAATCTGCTAATATATTTTCTCCTTGAAAACATTAAAGAATTTTAGGAACAATTTTCTATAGAGCCAATTTTGCAATGTTCATAAAACTAAGCTTACTATAAGTAGTGTATTTTATTCAGGAGAGTTTTAGCTATGTAACAGAATAAACACTGGTCAGAACAAAGATGCAATGTGCCAGCATACTCACAATCAAAGTCTTATTTTCTAGAAACAAGACACACATACACACACACACACACACACCAAAAAAAGCCCCATACAGAGAAGAAATCCAGCTAATATATAGGATTGTAAAATCTCATTCAGATTACATTTGAGGCTTATTCATTATTCAATATGTGCCAGAGATAAGGAACTGTTTCTAATAGTTTCTCTTACCTTATTCTCCAAAGAGATCTCTGTCCCAAGAGTATTGTCTGTGTTCCATTTTTGGGTGAAGGTAAGTCCATAGTTACAGACCTTATACTTGGTCTCTAGATTGCCTGACGCTTTCCCTGTATCAGTATATGCATGACCAGAAGTAGAAAATTCCTGGTAAGAAAAAAAAATCACTTTAAAACAATCCCACAAAATAGAAAACACTTACAAAGCAGTGTTCAACTGTATCAGAAACCAATACAATTTACTTTTCACAAGAGCCCTTTCTCTACAGTACCACAGTTCCTGTTTTTTCTCTTTCTAAATATTTTAACTAATTTTACATCTTTCTATTACTTCACTCTAAGGCTGATATTTATTTTTCCATTCACTATCACTGGATATATTTTTTTCTTTTTTTTTTTTTTTTTTTGGGGGGGGTCTGGTCGTGGGGCCTGAACTCTGGGCCTGGGCGCTGTCCATCAGCTCTTCAGCTCAAGGCTCCAGCTCTACCACTTGAGCCACAGCACGACTTCCGGCTTTTTTCTCTGTGCTTATGTGGTGCTAAGGAATCAAACTCAGGGCCTCAGGCATGCAAAGCAAGCGCTCTACCACTGAGTCACCTTCCTAGCCCTATATTTTTTCTTTAGCAGAAAAAATACATATATATTTTTGTTAGTCATGTGGCTTGAACTCAGGGCCAGGTCGCTATCCCTGAGCTTTTCTGCCCAAGGCTAGTGATCTACCACTGGGAGTCACAGCTGCACTTCCAGTTTTCTGGTGGGCTTTCTAATGGACTTTCCTGCCACAATTCTCAAGATTACAGCCTCTTCAGTAGCTAGGATTATAGGTGTGAGCCACCAGCACCCAGCTAGTAGAAAAATATTTCTATAAACAAATGTCTTTTCTAAAAAGACAAAAATACTTAAACATCTTTCTTAAGTATTTTTCTTTGATGGCCTACAGAGATGATCTCTGTAATACATTTCACACAACTATCAAATTTAGAGATCCACAAAACCCCAAACACTATCATCTCATTCTGTTTGTTTCACTATGGAACAAACAGAGTACTTACACACACCAGGTAAGTACTATACCATTGAGCTACATCCTCAGCCTGATGCTTTTTTAAAATTTGATTTTTGTGGGCTGGGGCTATACCATAGTGGTACAGTGCTTGCCTACTTTGTGAAAGGTCTTGGGTTTGATCCCCAGCTCTGCAAGATAGACAAAGACAGGCAGACAGAAATTTACTGTGGAAGGGGGGCAGGGGAAGGCTGGGAAGGGATGTGAAGGGTAAAAAAAGGAGGAGTCTACAATGCTTGATAAGAAATATACTCATTATCTTGTCCATGTAATTGTAACCCCTCTGTACAGTATGTTCACAATAAAAAAAAAAAAGCTAAGCACTGAAAAAAAAAAGAAATTTACTGTGGAAAAATGCATTTAATATAAAGCTTACCATTTTAATAACCATCAAGTATAAAGTGGCATTAAGCACTGCTTTTGTCCCAAAGCTACCTGCAAAACTTTCAACATAAGTAATTTCAGTATTTACAATGGTCTGTTTTCATAATAAAATGGAGGGCTAATTTATCCCAGTTCCCTCTACCAGCCTGTGGTCTTCTAACATGGGCCTATCAAATAGTTCCTGGAATGCCTCAAGTATATCCTTCCAATTTAAGTGTCCTTTCAGTCATATGACCATCAGCAATTAAAAATAGACCTTCTTCAGGAAGGGGGAAATAGTCAACACCTGTCACTGGTAATCTATGTCTGTCAAGGAAGAAAAAAAAAAAAACATGTTGATTGGCCCATTTCTGAAATACTGCCAACAGCAATAAAAAGCTGCCAAACCTGAGCAGTTCTGTCTTACTGCCTTCAAAATGAGCTCTCCCTTTACTAAACATCATGGCCCAACTCTAGTCCACAGGCAATGAAACAGTGGGAGACTGTGATCTTCTATCAACACCCTACAGAAAGCTTTCAACCAGTATCATGCTGCATACTTAGGGCAAAGCGTTACCAAAAACTGATAAAATATTAGTCATATTTAACAGTTAATGTAATTCTTTAATGTGAAAATTTTTTTCTTTCTAGTAGCTCCAACTATCCAGTGTTGGGTATTTCTACATTTATGACAAGTATAGCAGATATAAATCTTCATTTTGGCATTGGGAAAACACAAAATTAAGGTGATGGAATAGGCAACATGTCTTACTTGCTATTATCATTTTTGTTCTAATTCAGTTGTGTTCTAATTTCACAATGTCATCAGGTAAAAACGCCATTTATGACATACATATGACACTTTCAGCTCTACATTAAATGTCAGTAAGCAACAAAAGCGTTACTGTCAATTAGGCAATATACAGTAAAAACACCTAGATACAATCTAAGAAATGTGAATGAATAAAATTTATTTTAAGTCAGTACCAGAAACCAAAAGCAACCACAAAAACATGCACAAAAATAGCATTTGTTCCTTACCATCTGAATGAGTATTACCATACCACAGCAGCATGATAGGGAGAGAAAATTTAGTTGATGACTTTTGTAATACAAACTTGTAAAAATTTCAAAATCTAATCAAAATGCATATAACTTTTCAATCTTTACCAGAATTATACACATAATATGCCCACCTTCATAAGGCAGATGCATATGTATGTATGTATGTATCTCCATTTATCCACTTATGCTAGAAAAACCAAGAGAATGAAAGTAACAAACCAAGGTTGTACTCTATACAATACAAAATATCAATGGAGGTTCACATGCTTTTTATCCTTCTAATTAAATTATATTAAAAAATAAAATTCACATGGTTTGAATAAGTAAATACCAACAAAAACTGCAGCCAATAAGGAGAAATCAGAAAATAAAGTGAATTAATAAAAACTACTCTAGCTGGGCACCAGTGGCTCATACCTGTAATCCTAGCTACTCAGGAGGCTGAGATCTGAGAATTGCAGTTCAAAGCCAGCCAAAGCAAGAAAGTTCATGAGACTCTTATCTCCAATTAACCACCTGAAAACAGGAAGTGGCACTGTGGCTCAAGTGGTAGACTGCTCGCCTTTAGCTGAAAAGCTCAGGGACAGCTCCCTGGCCCAAAGTTCAAACTCCACAACTGAAAAAAAATAATTTTTTAAAACTTTTTCTAAAAAATAAAAACTGCTCTATTTGCAGAGATTTTTGAAAGTTCTATGACTGATACCTTGAAAATATGTCAACATATTCTTTACCATATTCTTTTTTTTGGGGGGGGGCAGTCGTGGGGCCTGAACTCTGGGCCTGGGTACTGTCCCTCAGCTCTTCAGCTCAAGGCTAGGCTCTGCTCTGCCACTTGAGCTATAGCACCACTTTCGGCTTTTTCTGCTTATGTGGTGCTTGAGGAATCGAACCAAGGCAAGCACTCTACCACTGAGCCACCTTCCCAGCCCTCTTTACCATATTCTTAATTTCCACTAAGAAAAAAAGTTAAAAACATCAGTTTAAAAGTATAGAACAGCCAAGCGCTGATAGCTAACACCTATAATCCTAGCTACTCAGGAGGCTGAGATCTGAGGGTCATAGTTCAAAGCCAGCCTGGACAGGAAAGTCTATGAGATTCATCTCCAATTAACCACCAGAAAACCAGAAGTGGCACTGTGGGTCAAGCGGCAGAATGCTCACCTTGAGCTGAAGAGCTCAAGGACAGCTCCCAGGCCCAATGTTCAAGCCCCATGACCAAAAACAAAAAAAAAGTATAGAACAGCCAGGCAGTTCATGCCTATAATACTAGCTACTCAGGAAGCTGAGATCTGACGATCCCAATTCAAAGCCAGCCCATGCAGGAAATTCCATGACACTCCAATTAAACTACCAGAAAACTGGAAGTGGTGCTTATTAGGAAACTGAATCATGAGGGTATCAGAATAAAGAAGAGCAGAAAATGATTTCAACAGACCAGATCAACTTTAATGAAGAGTTGAAAAGAAATGTCATGGTGACCTGAGGACAGTCAGAAGACATGAGGCAGGTGAAATGGCAACAGGGGTGGAGGGGTTTAAGTAGGGTCATGGTGAGGGGGCAGGGTCACAAGGAGCTCAAGTGTTCAGAATCTCCTGAGGAGTTTATGGTACAGATCTGGTAGGTCCAGGAACTTTTATTAAGTCTTCTGCCCCATATGCTTCTAGAAATTCAGGTGCCTATCACCTGGGGTGGGGGTAGGGAATTAGAATTTCATGTTTAGATTAAGATTCTGGGCTGGAGACTGGGCTAGAGAATTTAGGGAAAATCCCCTAGGGAGAAGGGTAGTCAGTGGGCCAAACCATGGAAGTAATATTGAGTTATAAGAACAAAGCAGGTTTCTATCAGCACTCTGGCTCAAAATGGTAAAATGCTGGCCTTGAGCAAAATAACTCAGAGACAGCACCAAGTTGTCCTTCAAGCTCCACAACTGACAGGAAAAACAAAAAGTGTAGAAAACCTATATAAACACATGTACAAATATATCTTATTTTTACATTTCATTTAATCATGAGAAACAGATTAAAATTAATTTGATAAAAGATAAACTACATTTCTCCATGGAAAATAAGTTTAGTACACACACACTTATATATATATACACATACGTGCTCATGAAATATGATAATCTTACTTTTTATACATACTAATTGTATAAAAGGGGTTTTATTGATATTCTATAACTTCTAAGAGTAATATGCAGAATACTTTTATATCACAGGCACCAATGTCTCCCCCAGAATTCAACATCATAGTCTAAAATGTTAGAGTAGGACTAAGCTGTATGGGAGATAACATAGTGCCAAAGTCTACTGCTTCACATAGTAAATCAATGATTTTAAAGCAAGTTCCTTTAGGTTAATTACACTACATAATCAAAACTGTATTAAGTACTCACCACTCCACTACAAGACTTGGTTCTCAGATCTATTTTGACCATGCCAAACCCTAGACACAAATACACAAAAACAAAGTAATGCACAAAATGTAACACTCCAGTTTCCTTTAACTCAACAAATATGAAAATAATACATAGTACCATCATATGAAAATACACAGTATTCCTGTTCAATTCCAACTGAACTGTAACCAAGAGCAATTTTAAATCCCATCAAAATGAAAAAAGACATACTTTAAAATTTTAAATAACAAATGAAAAACATTTCAAGAACGAGCCAGTAAGTGGCTTCTAACTATAATACTAGCTAAGCAGGAGGCTGAGATATGAGGAAATCTCTGTTCAAAACTAGCCAACCAGAAAGTTAGTCTCTTATCTCTAATTAACCAGCAAAAAAACTGGATGTGAATCTGTGGTTCAAGTGCCAGCCTTGAGCAAAAAAGCTCAGGGATATCACCCAGGCTCTGAGATCAAGCACCAGTACCAGCACCAAAAAAGAATTCTGAGAATGAAAATTACCAGATGATATATATATATACAAAAAGTTAAAATATAATTAGTATTAGTAAAAAAAGCCAAATATGTACAGTAAAAAATTAAATTTAAATCTAAGAATATATACAGTTTTATCTTTCCCTTCATGAAAACTGAAAAAAAAATCATATGGGAAGTACTTTCATTGTCCCCAAGGCCAGCCAAAACATATATAAGTGTTATATACGTATATTATTTCATGTTACAGACAAAATACATACATATATATATGTGTATTTGTACATAATTGCTTGTTATGCTGTAAGAGATTATACTTTTAAAGAATGAAATCTAGGGGCTGGGAAGGTGGCTCAGTGGTAGAGCGCTTGCCTTGCATGCATGAGGCCCTGGGTTCAATTCCTCAGCACCACATAAACAGAAAAAGCCAGAAGTGGCGCTGTGGCTCCAGTGGTAGAGCGCTAGCCTTGAGCTGAAGAGCTGAGGGCCAGCACTCAGGCCTAGAGTTCAGGCCCCACAACCAGCAAAAAAAAAAAAAAAAAGAATATGATCTAATAATCTGTTAATTATTCCTTAAGACCTGGGAAGTACATTGTTTATTTACCCTTATTTTATTAACAGCATCCTACACACAGTAGGCCTTCAACACTAACTCTTTAGGCTAACCTGGAAATGTTCAAATGCCTACTTACCATATCCCTTGTTGAAGATATCCTTGGCAGCCTTTCCTAGGTCACAGTAAGTCGGTGTGTTACACATATCTTTTAAAGGAAAGAAAACAAAAGAATATTCATTTAGCCGGGTGCCAGTGGCTCACACCTGTAATCCTAGCTACTCAGGAGGCTGAGATGTGAGGATGGCAGTTCAAAGCTAGCCCAGACAAGAAAGTATGAAGCCAGCCCAGGCAAAAAGTCCATGAGACTCTTATTTCCAATAAGCTACTTTAAAAAGCCAGAAATGAGGCTGTGGCTCAAGTGGTAGAGCTAGTGCAAAAAGAAGCTCAAGGACAACACCCAAGCCCAGAGTTCAGGGCCCAAGACTGGCAAAAACGAAAACAAAACAAAAAACATTCATTCATTGCATGTCTACTCTTTGATCCTAAGAGGTACACAGTCTTTGCCTCTTCCCTGTCACTGAATTTATGCACTTAATGCAATCAGAATTCAAAGAATGCATTCTGGTCCTGGAAAAACTTTCCAGAATTTTAGAAATTAAAAGTTTTCTCATGAGAGTCAGAGGCCATCTATCTTTCTGATTAAATTCCAAAGAATGCAAAGTTCTCAGTCTGAAAGAGATGCTTTGTTTTATAAACTTGACTTTTCAAAATAAAATGCAAAACTTACCTTAGAAAAACCTGTCAGTATTATAAATTAAATTTATTGCAAATGTTATTGCAGAGAATATGGAAAGAGATCTATTATTTGTGTATGTGGAAGTTTAGATAGGGAAAAATTTAAGATTCTTTGACCAACATAACAGGAATGATCTATATGATATGACTATATTGCCAGTTGTCAAAAATTTCACTTTAGCTGTTACTTCATCAGTATCCTTGAATTATAGTGACATGATTCCACTTGTGAGGGAAAATATTATATTAATCAACTTCAATGTTACCTCTGTATGGTGGTGCTTTGCAGTTTTTGCCAATGTTGAATGTGGTTAACTTTTTAAAGAATGTATTACCTTTGATTTATTTTTCCTAACACTGAAGTCTTGCAGCAGGTGCAATTTAAGATTGCCAAGAATTTCTGTATGCATATACTAAGGATTGAAACTATACCTGATGGGGTGTGATTTTAACATATATCTTTATTAACCGTCAAACATTGCTTAATTCATATTTGAAAAGCTATGTGTCATAATTAAACAAATTTTCATGTATCAGCAACTATTATTTGTGTATCTACCTCTTAGCTTGCCTAAACACCTTTATTTAAAATTAAAATTAGTGCATATTTCAAAAAAAAAAAAAGAAAAACCTGTCAAACAGCCAAAAAGCTGTGTAAAGAGACAAAACACAAATTTTAAGGAACCATAAAATTATGCAGCCAAACACCTCAGGGCTGGAATTGGAAACATAGTTTAGTGGCAAAATGTCTGCATAATATACACTAGGGTTCAATTCTTAACACCATTAAAAAGAAGCCACATGCTCAGTGCTGGTGGCTCAACACCTATAATCCTAGTACTCAGGAGGCTGAGATCTGAGGATCACAGTTCAAAGCCAGCCCAGGCAGAAAGTCCATGACTACCAAAAAACCAGAAGTGGAGCTGTGGCTCAAAGTGGTAGAGCACTAGGTCTTGAGCAAAAGAGCTCAGGGACAACCCCCAGGCCGATTTCAAGTCCCCTAACCAACCAACCAAGGGGGGAAAAAAAAGCCACAGGATAGGGCTTGTTGGTGCCTATAATCCCAGCTTTTCGGGAGGCTTAAGCAGGAGGATCAAAAATTCAAGGCCAGCTTGAGCTGCAAAAGAAGGTAGTTTCAAAAAAAAAATTACAACTCTAATTGAAATTTTTTAATTAAAAAATTATGACAACTGAATATATTTACCCAGAATATTGTCTTTCTTCGAAAACTCTAAAGTGTTGTAATTTAACCCATGAACCAGAAATAGAAAAGAGCCTACACGTATTAGACCAAAACATGGTATGAACTTAAATTGAAAACCCAAGGTGCTTTTGCTGTGTCTTTATTCTGTAGTTACCCAGTTTTTTATATTGCCAGTATGACCTTCACACCAAATTCTCCAGAGCCACCAACACTACTGAGCACAACATTCCTTCTTTGCCCTCTTTGTATAAAGGAAGGCTTTTCTTGCAGTTAGTTCTGATCTATTCCCTGTTGCAGACTCAAAAGCTGTCTAAACAATTAGAGAACCACCACAAGCAGTCCTATTAGCAGGATTTTACATACCAGAAAAATCCAGAGTCTCAGCTAGTCCTTTTGCTTAGTATTTCTGGATCATTTATCTATACAAACTATTGAAATAAATAAGCTATTTGTTTATAAAAAGTCCCAGTCTTAATCTAGACTTCTGCTAAATTTCTATCTATACATCTATGATGTACTTCATTTTGAGTCTGTGCTTTACCCTGAACCTGTCACATACAGCAGACACTATGACATAAAGAGGAAAAAGTATTATATAAAAATTACACAAATGAGCTGGATACTGGTGGCTCACAGCTATAATCCTAGCTACTCAGAGGGCTGAAATCTGAGGATCACAATTCGAAGCCAGCCTGGGCAGGAAAAGTCCATAAGACTCTTTATCTCCAACCAACCAGCAAATTTGTAAAGTAGAGCTGTGACTCAAGGAGTAGGATGCCAGCCTGAACAATAAAGCTCAGGGACAGCACCCAAGCTCTGAATTCACACTTCAGTACCAGCACACACCCACACATAAAGTAAAAGAAAAGAGGGCAGGGGGCATAATTCAATGGTAGAGTACTTGCTTAGTATGTGTGGGGCCTTAGGTTTGATTTCCCAGCACAGAAAATAAATCAGTAAAGGTACTAAGAGTGACACAGATGTACTAACTCAAACCATAATAAAACTTTGCAATAAGCTAAGGGCATTGCACAGTTCACCTCTAGAGCAATTATTTTACAACGTAATTGCTCAAATGATCAATTCTGGACTTTTTACATGTTCTCAGTTCAAATTTGATGCTATTGTTCCTTACGATCACAATCAATGCTGATGTCTGTCTAAACTTTGCCACAAGCCCCCAAGTTTGGTGGTCAGTATAGAGACGGAGTTAATATCTACTAAAAAGTGTTTAAAGCTTTACTCTGGTTTTTCATACTGTCAAGACACACACTGAAATATTAATAAGAATCCATATATAGATAATTCGGCATTTCGCTTTATTTTTCAAAACTAGTACAGGCCAAGTAGCTGGCTTAGTTTACTACTGATCTCACTTCTGCCCATTTCAGCCTTCCTTTTTCAGGCCCATGATACAGAGGGCAAATGCACTGCTGGTATGATCAAGCAAAAATAGAGGTGACACGAAGACAGCGTTACTCGAGAGACAAACTACAACTACACATTTCTGTTAGCTCTACAAAATGCACTTATTTGTAGACGTGCACTGTACAACGAGCTGCACCGACCCGCGCGGTGAGGGGGGTGTAAACTAGATAACTTCACTCTACACAACCTCCCACTTGACAGTCGATAACGAGCCCCTTTTGTTCCCAGTTTCTGCTTCACGGGTTGCTCGTCCAGCATCCTCCCGCGGGTCCCAGGGCGGCCCCGCCCGCCGCCGTCGGCCGCCCTTGCCCGTGCGGGCGGCAGGTAGGGCAGGGAAGGGAGGGGGTCTGGGCTCCGGAACTCAGCCTCCCCGGGAGCCACCCTTCCCCCGGGCCTGGCACTGGGGAAGCGGGCCTAGCCGCAGGGCGGGCCGGGTGGTAGAGCCGGAGCGGCGGCGGGACGGCTCCACCCCGACGCCGGCGAGCACAGTCCCGCAGGAGCCAGCGTCCCTCGCGGGGCCGGCCCCGCGCCCCGTTAGCCTCTCCGTCCCGGCCTCGTTGGACTACCACTGTCGGTCTCCGCCCAACTGCGGCCCACCACTCCCCGGTTCCTCCCCCGGCCCGGCCCGACGCCACCATCCTCCTCACCTACAACCCGAGGGCCCGGCCCGCTCCGCCAGGGCAACGCAGAAGGTCTTCTTCGAACCAACGCCGTCCGCGCCTGCGCGGCCTCGCTCCCCCCCGCGGCGCCTGCGCGCCCTGCCGCCCCCGAACGCGAGCGCGCCGCGGAGTCGCGGGTCCGGGCGCCTAGCTCAGCAGCCCGGCGACACTCGCCACCAACTGTCCGACTCCGCGGGCGCGTGCGCAGGAGGGTGTGGACGGGCGGGCGGTAGGGAGAGGCCTAGGGACCGCGGCCTTGCAGGGGCTCCTTCTCGCGAGATCGCCCCGAGGCACCTAGCTACAGTTGCCACGGAGAGGCGGGGGACCGCGCGAAGAGAAGATGTGACTCCTGCGCATCACACCAGCCTTGATTCTCTGCAGGTCTTTATGGGAATTTCATTTCAGACTGACTAAAATTCAAGAATATGATCCTTATTTTCCTCATCCTAAAGATGAGAAAACAAGCTTCCAGGGGGGAAATGACGTAATCAAGATCAAGAATATATCAGTAGGTTATAATTCAAAGGAAGAAAGGAGGTGGACAAGGGAATGGCCTTTCTTTCGAGAAGAAAACCAAGTGATCAACGTAGGAGAAATTACAGAAGTAAAAACTCACTTTGGTGCCAAAATAATTAATGGCTGAGGATATTCCTGTGGTTTCAAAGTGTCACCCCAGCCGGGCGCTGGTGGCTCACGCCTGTAATCCTAGCTACTCAGGAGGCTGAGATCTGAGGATCGCGGTTCAAAGCCAGCCCGGGCAAGA
>NW_012267220.1:36731118-36747907 GCF_000151885.1 Dipodomys ordii | reverse complement strand
AGAGACCGTGAGACTCCTATCTCCAATAAACCACCAGAAAACCGGAAGTGGCGCTGTAGCTCAAGTGGTAGAGCGCTCGCCTTGAGCTGAAGGACAGCGCCCAGGCCCAGAGTTCAAGCCCCATGACCAACAAAAAAAAAAAAAAGTGTCACCCCATATTTACTAAAGAAAAAAGGGTAACGGTACATAAGGAAATCATCCTTAAGTGACCAAATTTAACATCACGGGAGTGGTAGAAACTGAGAAGCGCCCTGCTCCACCTGATGCGTGCAGAACAAAAGATAATGTTCTTGCCAAAGTGTGTGATTTGTCTCTATTCTTGTGGAAGCAGTCAAATTCTAATCGTGACACAAGTGTACCCAGACTTTAAAAAAAAAAATGTGGCTTCACGAAAGATTAAGGAGGAAAAAGGCTAGTTTAAGTGCTGGTGCCTGTAATCCTAGATATTCTGCAGGCTGAGATCTGAGGATCATGGTTAAAACTAGGCCCCAGGCAAGAAAGTTAACTAATTTCCAGTTAACTACCAAAGAAGAAAGAAGTGGAGCCCTGGTTAAAGTGGTAGAGCAGTAGCCTCAAGCAAAAAAACTCAGGACAACACCCAGGCCCAGAGAAGAAAGAAAAAAAGGAAGAGAGGGAAGGAAGGAGAAAGGGAGAGAGGGAGGGGGGGAGAAACTTTAACATAAAGACTAACTTACTCAGTATTATAACACTGCAAAGTTTTCTGAAGGAGATGTATCTTGGTTAGGCAGACAAGGTCTTGTTTTTAGGAAATACACGCTGAAATATTTAGAAGTGTGGCTGCCACAAACTCTCAGATGGTCTAAAAAAGAAAAAGAATATGACAATAAATCTAGGTGGAATAGGTATGTATTCTATTCTTGCAATGTTCCAGTAAGTTCTTAAATTTTCAACATAAAAAGGGAGAAACAAATCCACATAGTCTGTGATGATCAGTATGTACAACAGGCTGCTGCTTGATTAATAGGCAAATATTATTTCCCTGCTCTGTGTAAGGCATTTCATGATACGACATATGGTTAATACGCCTAGGGACTCATAATGTAGTACTTGCGCAAATCTGCTGAATGAGTCAGGTATCATAAGCAAAATTGAATAACCTAGTTGACTAATAAAATAAGCTTTGGAGTCAAAAGCAGATATTTGTATCTCCACTCAGCAAATTTTGTGATCTTAGGCAAGCAATTTACCTTCCAAACACCTCGTCTATATCTATGAAATGGAACTAAATAATATCTACCTCAGATGATTACACTGGATATTAAATCAAATAATATACTCATAGCCATATGAGTACCTGGCATTTGGAAAACATTCATTAGTTTTAAACAAGATGAAAACTATTATAGGAATTAAAAGATTATTACATAAGCAAAACCTGCATTGATTGACATGTACATGAATATTATAGCAACAACTTCAGCTTTGGTTCATACCTGACCTTTGTTAGCCATGCCAGACCATTAAAGAGTACTTTAAATAGGAATTTGCCAACATTCTTTGTCTTCTGTTTCTAAAGTCTTTTTTTTTTGTTTTTTTTGGTCTGGTCGTGGGGCCTGAACTCTGGGCCTGGGCACTGTCCCTTAGCTCTTCAGCTCAAGGCTGGCGCTCTACCACTTGAGCCACATCGCCACTTACGGCTTTTTTCTTTTTGCTTATGTGGTGCTGAGGAATCGAACCCAGGGCCTCAGGCATGCAAGGCAAGCGCTCTACCACTGAGCCACCTTCCCAGCCCCTCTAAAGTCTTTGTTTAGAAATGACCTGGTACCATCAGTCCCAGGTCATCCAGAGAGACCTGCCATCTCCCCCGAACATCTGATGCAGGAAGGCAATGAAAGAAAGTGATAAGGAAAGTTGCTGTTACAGAAAACCAACCTCCCATGCTCTGTCCCTCTGGCCCTGTCAGGAAAGCTACATACAGATAAACATGATTCCTATAACAAGAGTCCCTTCCACTATCTCAGATCTACAGTCAGTCCCCATTTTCATACCTATAACCAGATCTAAACTCTTGGGAAGTTTAGATAGGACTTCTCAGTCAAATTCTGGTAATCTAGCTTCCTTCTATCAAACACAATTTTAGACTCTGAGATCAAGAAAGGGACTTCAGCCTCCTCCTTTTGAAGACATTTGCTAATGTAGTCAGAGCTGAAGAAACACCCCCAAAATGGCAGCCAATATGGATACAGTGAGCAGGTTCCTGCTGATTTGCCTATTTTGCCTTTTTGAGAGAAAAAAATATCAAGAAGTATAGTTTTGCACTCATAAACTTTAAAATACAGCTGAGACTAGCAGACCAACTGTGAAGATTTGTTTTCACTCTGATCTCAAAGTGTAAGAATACTTTAAAATGTTGGTACTTTTGTTTCTTTAAAGGAAATGGGGCAGGTCAGTTGGTGGCTCATGCCTATAATCCTAGCTATTCAAGAGGCTGAAATCTGAGAATTTCAGTTTGAAGCCAACCTGAGCAGAAAAGTCGGTGAAACACCAACTATCCAGCAAAAGCTAGAAGTAGAGGTGGCTCAAGTGATAGAGTACCAATCTTAAGCAAAAACACGAAACCAAAGCATGAGGCCCAGAGTTCAAGGCCCAATACCAGCACAAAAATAAATAAAAAATAAAAGACATAGACTAATTTTCTTCTTTTCAATAACTCCAAAATTCTGAGGCCTGGGCCTGGGAAGGTGGCTCAGTGGTAGAGCGCTTGCCTTTATGCTTGAGGCCCTGGGTTCGATTCCTCAGCACCACATAGCAAAAAGAAAAAAGCTGTAAGTGGCGATGTGGCTCAAGTGGTAGAGCGCTAGCCTTGAGCTGAAGAGCTGAGGGACAGCGCCCAGGCCCAGAGTTCAGGCCCCACGACCAGACCCAAAAAAACAAAACAAAACAAAAATTCTGAGGCCTGAGGATCCTTTACTTACTGAATGGCTGATGACATCTTTGAAGTGAAGAAGGCATCCACAGACTTGAATCTTCACAGAGGAGTACAGCATAGGGATACAGCTTGACAGAACCTAATGAGAGGTAACTGAGGCTTCCTACAAGGCGGACAACAGAGCTGGGAAGGTGGCTCAGTGGTACTGCTTGCCTTGCATGCATGAGGCCCTGGGTTCGATTCCTCAACACCACGTAAGCAGAAAAAGCCAGAAGTGGCGCTGTGGCTCAAGTGGTAGAGCTCTAGCCTTGAGCTGAAGAGCTGAGGAACAGTCCCCCAGGCCCAGAGTTCAGATCCCATACATACATACATACATCACATACATCACATACATACACACACATACACACACACACACATACACACATACATACATACATACATAAATGGTGGACAACAGTAAACTGGCTTCAAGATCATAGCAAGACTGATTTTACCACCTCCATGTCAAGGACTCAACCAAATGATCATAAATGTTACAGACTTATCTTGAATAACTTGGATGAATTTTAGTAGGGAAAAGAAGAAAGTAATTAAATGGCCAATATTTAGAAAAGTCATTAAATAATCATATGGTTCAGCCATGTGTTCTGATAATAGTTGATGATCTGGAAGAAAGGCTCAGTGGAAAAGTTAAAAAAGAAGCAGAAACAAGTGTGTATACAATATAATCTCTTGGGTATGAGTTGTAATTTTAAGTACCTATCAGTGTGTCCTTCTGACAGGTAAAGAGCCTGGGTAGAGTACACACAAAGGAGATAGGAGATACATGCCAATGACTAGTTATGGACTGGTGATTGATTATACTGTAATTTAAATAAATGCTACATGTATATTAACTTTAATATTTTTCAAGTCAGGAAATTTTTATCTAAGTCTAACAAGGGTCAAATTATCTGTAGTTTTAATTTTGTTTTCTGTATTTTCCAAAATTTCTGAAATTTGGAAACATGTATATCTTCCATAATTAGGAAAGTCAAGCTCACTTTCAAAAGGTGGGGAAGTACCTGGATTTGTGAAAAGGGAATACTGTTCCATGGGAAATTCCACCAGAAATTAGGAAATGTTTCTGAAATTGCCAGGATTAGGTGCTTCTGTGAGCTCAATTTGCTTTTGGCCACATGGGGGAGCAAGGAGACAAGGTAAAAATCAAGATAACCTTGGGTTTGGCTCCAGATCATTCCACATCCATCCAAGCATTCTTGGTGAGGATGAAGACCCAGCCTTTGATCCTATTCTCCAAAACCTCACCCAAGGTCTTCACAAGGTTGTGAACACATAGTAAATTAGGATTGGACAGTGTGTCTAGCAGGGGACTTCCTTTAAAAGGCAGTGTTTAATTCAAATGTCCAGTGAGCATCAAATACTTACAGGTGTTTTTAAGAAGAAATCAATGAGAAATAAATTTTCAGTGTATTACATTAGGTTAGATACAGCCTGGCCGATAAAACTTACAAGTTATTAAATTTTAACCACTCAATACTAAAACACTATAAGCCTATTAACATGGAGGATAATTTGGACAATTTGAGAGAAAGGGAAGACAATGTATTTCCACAGTAGTTTTTCTTGTAATGTTCTTATAGAATTTTTTTGTGAGCACATTTAGGAATGGACTTTAGTGAGCTGTACAGTATTATATAGAGGAAAGAAAAACTTTGGAAGCAGACAACATTCAAACCCTAGGTCTGTAAGTCAATAATAGCAGTCTGAGCTTGGGCAGTTTATTGACTTCTCTAAGACTCACTGTCATCTTTTGTAAAACTAAGATCTCTAGAAGTAAACACCTAGAAGTAAAATCAAATGGGGTCTGCCCAGAGGGAGGCTCCAGTCACAGACAAATTTCTTTGGCTAAAGTACTGGAAAGACTGGACCACACCCAGGACAGGAACCTGGAACTGAGGAACCAAAATTACCCAGTCAGTCAGATACAGCATAACATCCAGGAAGACTGAGGAATTAGATAAAGAAACACTGGTCAGGGAGAGGAAAGTTACTAAGTCTCCACGTTAGAAACACTAGAACCGGGCGCTGGTGGCTCACGCCTGTAATCCTAGCTACTCAGGAGGCTGAGATCTGAGGATCGCGGTTCAAAGCCAGCCTGGGCAGGAGAGACCGTGAGACTCCCATCTCCAATAAACCACCAGAAAACCGGAAGTGGCACTGTAGCTCAAGTGGTAGAGCGCTCGCCTTGAGCTGAAGAGCTGAGGGACAGCGCCCAGGCCCAGAGTTCAAGCCCCATGACCGACAAAAAAAAAAAAAAAAGAAACACTAGAACTAGGTAGGTTTCTGTAAAGTAACCTAGAAAAATTCAAGGCATACTTTCTTCCCTCCAGCAGGGGACTCCAGAGGGTATATTTGCTTCTTTAAAATTGGATTCCACCAGCCAGGGCCAGTGGCTCATGCCTGTAATCCTAGTACTCCAGAGGCTGAGATCTGAGGACCACAATTTGAAGCTAGCCCAGGCAAGAAAGTCATGATACTCTTATTTCAATTAACTACCAGAACACTGGAACTGGTGTTATGGCTCAAAGTGGTAGAATGCTATCATTAAGCAAAAGAGCTCAGGGATAACACCCAGGCCCTGAAGTCTAGCCCCATGATTGACACCCCCCTCCCCCTGCCAAAAAAAAAAGGAATTTGGGACAATGGGAAATTTAGGGTTTCCTAATAGGATTCACACCTCTTTTTTAGGAAAACCATTATATTCAGTTTATGCTTCATCTTGGGGTCTAGGTCAACAGATAGCTGAACCTGCTCTCACTGAGGAAGAAGCTGCAGCCCTAGAGGATTCCTCTTGCTTCATCCCTGAAACAGGTGCCAGGAGTATATGGAACACCAGTGTCACTACTCTCTCTTCCATTTCCCCAAAGTCAGAATGTTGCTATGGAGACCATTCTCTACCCCTCCTCCACAGTCCCTTCACCTTCTCACTCAGTGGACCTGGACTTGAAGATTCCTGAAGACAGGGGCTGGGAAGGTGGCTTAGTGGTAGAGCACTTGCCTTGCATGCCTGAGGCCCTGGGTTCGATTCCTCAGCACCACATAGGCACAAAGAAAAAAGCTGGAAGTGGCACTGTGGCTCAAGTGGTAGAGCGCTAGCCTTGAGCTGACGAGCTGAGGGACAGTGCCCAGGCCTAGAGTTCAGGCCCCACGACTGGACCCCCCTCCCCCCCAAAAAAGAAGATTCTTGAAGACAGATCAGGTCACTGGAGAGGCCACCACCCAGACAGCACAGGGCATCAGGTGCAGAGTTGACCTTTAGCTGCCATTTCTTTTACCTGAATATCATCAAATTTAAAAGAACATTTGGATTAAAAGCATGAGAACATAAGTGAAAGTGAGGGAGGGGGAGAGAAAGGGAGAAAGGAGAAAAAGGCTCAAGTCATTAAAAATCAAAATAATAGGGGAAGGCTTAGAGGTGTGGCTCGGAGCAGAGCGCCTGTGTGGCAAGTATAGGCCCTGAGTTTAAGCCTTGGTACCATAAAATAAAAGCAAAAACATGGAGACAGCATGCCTGTAATTCCAGCATTCAGGAGGCTGTGGCAGAAGGAATGAAAATTCCAGGACAGCCTTAGCTACACAGTGAAATCCTGTCTCAAAAAAAAAAAATAAATAAAAGTCAACTGTGAATTGTTCTAAAATTGTAACTATAATTCACTTTTAAAATCACATTTTTACATAGTCTGTAGAATGTTGGGACATACAGTGACATCAATGCAAGGACACCATTCACAGGTTAGCATCGACACGTATCTATTCAGATGCACCTTTCCTCTTGCCAGTGTCTTCTATTACATATTGAGACACCATTAGTTTTATTCTTGCCTTTCTATAGCATGTTGCCCCACCCCACCCCACCCCTGCACTCCTTCTCTCTCTCTCTCTCTCTCTCTCACACACACACACACACATTCTACTTATTGTACGGCACAACACAGAAGAGCAGGAGAGGGCAAAGTGCCTAAGATGAAAGTATGGCAGGATTATCCATAGGAGGCCCTTAGGGTTTATAAAAAAAATACCATCTAACTTTGTTATAAACAAAAAAGCAGACTTATCCTGAGGAAGAAGGTCCAGGAAACCTGCTGCAGTCCTCAATGAAATATATGGAGAGTGGAGAGCTCTGAGGCTGTCTCTGCTAGAGGAGGAAGGTCCTTGGCAGCACCATAATGAACAAGTTGACAGTAATGCTGTTCACAGAGAATACAGTCATAACAGTGCCCTCTGGAGCTAGACAATGCAGGACGAAGGGAGACACATCTTGAGCCTACCAAAGTCTGAGAAGCCACTAAAGGAAGGGGGAATTGTGACTGAGAAGTGACAAGATTTCCCCAATACCACTCAGCAGTGATGGAGACTAGACCCAGGTTCCTGCTCCCCATTCCATGCTGGCAGATGCTGCCCCACACCTCAGCTTGCAAATGGCTTACCTTACCTCCTGACCCCTGCCAGGTAACTGACTGGTAATTCTTACAACTCTGTGATTATATCCTGCAATCTTTGTCTGCTCCCACCAACATGTCCCTTCTCATCTCTGATTTTATTGAACATTTCCTGTGAGATTCTGCCAAAGATCTGCCAAAGATCTGTTCCTCGTTACTTTGATTTTTAAGAAAAGCAAAATTGATGGAACTCAAACTGGCTTTGACAGAGGAGCCATAACAAATAAAAATTTCCATTCCTAAGAATATAAATCATTAGTTCTGACACATTGCCTTTGACTTGAACTACAGCAGCTGTAATTTGGGAGAATACAGGTGTTACCTCTTAAACACAATCTGCAATTCTTACCTGGGTCAGGAGACACCCCGGGTGGAATCAGACCTACAGTGCTGAAACCGGGACCTGTGGAAATTTCTTTGGGAATTTTCATTCCCCCTGAGCTTACTCAATAACACCCAATTGTAGTCTTCCTTTGGTCCAGGTGTTCACTACAAATCTAAGATGATCAGTTGGAGAGTTTCAATTCACCCATAATCTTTGCCAGGGGGCATCCAAAATGGCAAATGTCAGCCAAAACTCTACGGGAGAAGGGGGCTTCCTTTGATCTGCAGCTCACAGCCTTGAAAAAACAAATGACTCTAGAAAAGGCAGCAGCCATGGTTCAGGGTACTGCTTGCTGATCAAGGGCCCTCACTCAGGACCTTGGCTGAGCTGTTTGCACAATTTTCCTGGACTGGTCAGAGGCGAAAATGTTGATATTAAGCAGAAACACTTATAAAGCTCTCCTCTCCCTTCCCTGTCATCTTCTTTCCATGTTTCCACTATTTTTAATCCCCAGACAACTGAGAAAGACTGGACTTAGGAACACTGCGATTTTAGGGCAAACAACCTTGGCAGATTTGAAAACATAGTTATTTTTCAGAGAGTACTTACTTCACATACACACTTTCCTCCAAATTGCTCTGCCTTTTCAGGTCGGAAACAGCCTCAATGTACAATGAAGTTTCAAGGTTAGAGGAGATATTAAACATTATCAAGGGCCTGCCAGAGTAGGGCCATCTACTTGCAAAGTACTAAAATTTATGTGATGTAGAAAGCTCTGGCATGGAAAATGGATGAAACATTTGTTTATAGTTTTATGAGTGCTTGTTACCTACCAGCCTGAATACATATTCATATATCAAACCCTCAAAATATTGTTATGAAATAGTACAAAGAGCCATGTGTTGAAGACTTGGTCCTTGGCTTGATGGGGGCTAGTGAAGGGAAGGAAGGTTATAAGGACATGCCTTCAAGGGGATGTGGAATCCTGCACCCTTTCTGTCACTCTTCTTTTCTTGGCCACCATGAGGTGAGCAGCTTTTTCTGAGACCTGCTCATGATCGTGATGTGTTCCCTTGTTACAGGCCCCAAGAGAATAAAGCCAAGTGACTACAGACTGACATATCTGAGCATACAAGCCAAAACTAATCTTTCCTCTTTTGAAATTATTATCTTAGTATTTGTCACAGTGCTACAAAGCTGACATACATAGGTGGATTAAGCATATTTTGCAGATGAAGGGATTATAGTCTAGAAAGGTAAAATAACTTCCCTAAAGTCACAAGATCTTGTAAATAAATTTATTTCTACATTCATGTAGCATGTAAAAACTTATGGGGGTTTTACTGTATATTCGACCCTCAAGGTTCCTCACCATACAGTAGTTGGCCAATCCCTCTCTCCACCCAGACCCACCTAAGTATGCACCTATCTCACTTGCTGCCCCCAGACCCTTCTGCTACCTGAATAGGAATGGATGCCGTGTGCTTCCTCTTCAGGGAAATATGGCTCCTCTAATAAACCTTATAATAATCGTTCTTCTGTGCCTGCCTGCCTCCAGGTGGTCCCCTGGGATGGACATGAAGGATCCTTTCACTTATAATCCTCCAATCCTGGATGAATACCTTTATTTTAGTGCTTATCACAATATAGAGGACCCTCTACCCAGCCACATCTTCTGTTTAGACTCTAGATCCTCAGACATTCAGCTATAGTTTGTGAGGAAAGGAGAGGAGGGGAGGGGACAGGAGAGGAAGAGAAGAAAAAGAAAGAAAAAGGAGGGGAGGGAAGGACACAAGGGATAAGGTAGAAGCTTTCAGAAATTCAAGTTAAGAAAATTAGAAATGCACAAAATTTCATCTGAAATCAGGTAGAACCTAAAACGTTGTTCTTTTGTCAATTGAAAATTATGCAAAACAAGTTACATATATGAAGTTTGTATAAATTTATATAAAATGCACTTTCTATGGTTGTCCCCACTATCAAAGAAATTCTTATGTGTTTTACTAATATGCACAATCTTTAGCCTTTATATGTTTAAAAGTTTATTGAAATATTTTAAAAAATAAAATGAAATTATTATATATTCTGTTATTTTTCTAATTAAATAATCCTAAAGTCAAACAGTTCAATGTTTATTATAAGGAGAGTATTTTCCCAATTGCCACTGAATCAGAATGAGTGCTATTATGTGCACAATTCTTAAGCTATTAAGACCTTTATACCTGGATGCCAGAGGTAATTGGAAGGCATTTTTCTTTTTTCTATCTGCCCTCACTATCGGAAGCAGTTGCAAGTTTCTTAGATTTGATAACTTATTAGTTTTTGGCATCTTCTGCATGTTGGCTGATACAATTCATTCATTCTTTCTTTGAGTACAATTAGCTATGAAAACAGATCTTAGATAATCCCCCAAAGAATTATTGAAGGTCCAAAATGCAGGTGATTATCAGAGTTGCCTTTGATACAGACATCCTGCTTTCCTGTGAGCCCTTTGAACTAACTTTGATATGGGATAATTAAGAGGGATTCCGCCCTGGAGGAGAAGCTGCTGTAGCCCTGCCTCTTGTCTCCTTCTATTGAATGCTTGTTTTGAACTATTGATCAAAGATTTGAAGGGATTTGTTGAAGCCTGTGTTGGGTAAAGAGGAAGGAAACAAAGGGGGAGGGAGAAAAGAACTGGGGGCACATCTGTCTATAAATAGTTTCAGAAGGAACCTGCTCTCAGACGGGCTCATCCTACTTCAGAAAAAGCCTTTTCAGGTGTCTTGCCTGGTTCCAGCTTGGGAAGGCTGGGCTGTAGGTTTAGTGCATCTTGCAGAGTACTGGGAACATCAAGGAGCTCCCGGTGACAAAGGATGGTGCTGGTGGCCTTGCTTGGTCTCAGTTGCTTCTACTTGCCCTTGGGAGCTCTGGTTCTGGATTTCAACAACATCAAGAGCCCTGCTGATGTGCAAGGAGCCTGGAAGGTAGGTGCAGTCAGGGCTAAGATGCTGTGGTTTGTGGTTAGGAGATGAATGTGGTCTGTATAGTGAGGGCCAAATTAAGATTTTAGTAAGTCATTCAAATTAATACACGAAATAGCTTATCTCATAGAAAACTGATAGGAGTAGGAATGGAAAAGGCATCTAGGTATAATCCAGTTGCCTCAGTAATCACACATTAAAACAGCAAAGCGGTTTTTCAAGTCAGTTAGCTTGCCTACATATATATGTTTATGTATATACGTACATACATATAGACATTCATGTGTGTATGTGTATATTTAACTATTATACTATATACATATCAAAGAACAATTCATCTGGGAAAGGATCATCCAGTAAGGGATGCAATGCTAGATGAGATTCACTACATTAAAAATTAAATGGCAATACTATCAATGCCAATTCTTACTTACATGTAGCACAACATCTACTGTTCTTAAGTTTAGAAAATCTGTCATCTATAAGACATGCATAGAAAATTATTTTCCTTCCATATTCACCAAAAGCATAAGAAAATTAAATTCGAGTTAAGACAAGGGATGTGACTCAGTGACGGAGCACTTTCCTAGCATGTGTGAGGCCCTGGGTTCCATGCCCAAACCTCTGCAGAACTGAGGTCCCTTCACAGGTGGTTTAAGCTCCCCTTTGCAGGAGAAAATCAACTACATTGGACAATTAAGATGCTTCCTAAAATGTCACAGCCTCCAAATTTAGGCTGCTCCATCTAAGCCTAGAATAATGTTATCTTACATCTTATTGGATCCCCCAGCCATGTGACAAGTTTCCCTTCACAGGGTTCACAGTGTATGTCAGACAAAGACTGCAGTGTCAGAAAATTCTGCCTAACGCCCCGGGATGAGAAGCCATTCTGCACCACATGCCGTGGGGTACGGAGAAAGTGCCAGCGTAGTGCCATGTGCTGCCCAGGGACACTCTGCATGAATGGTGAGCAGTTACAACCCCATGAACAGCATCAGAAGCCATAGCCTATATAGATCTGTGCCTCCTAGAGTATTGCTCCCAGATGGTCCTTCTCATGGTCTCCTTGAGTTAGCTTGAAGTATACTTATGCAGATGCCCATTTTCAGTGAAAATAATTTGTACTTGCAAAAAATAGTAATAATAAACTTACTACCTGGCAACAATTCTTGCCAGTGACTTGAAGATTAATGATTTTGAAGATTCAACTTGGAATAGTATGAACTCTTCCATTTTCATTTGGATCCTATTATTTACCTTCTTTGCCTTATATGAGCATGTAAATCCTTGGCACACATATAAAGTTAAAAAGTTACTAACTTCAAGCCGGGCGCTGGTGGCTCACGCCTGTAATCCTAGCTACTCAGGAGGCTGAGATCTGAGGATCGCGGTTCAAAGCCAGCCCGGGCAGGAGAGACCGTGAGACTCCTATCTCCAATAAACCACCAGAAAACCGGAAGTGGCGCTGTAGCTCAAGTGGTAGAGCGCTCGCCTTGAGCTGAAGAGCTGAGGGACAGCGCCCAGGCCCAGAGTTCAAGCCCCACGACCAAAAAAAAAAAAAGTTACTAACTTCAATATCTTCAATAACTTGGAGTTAATAACTCTAGTTCCCTCTGGCTGTCCCTCAGATGTTTGTACTGCGATGGAAGATGTAGCCACAATAATGGAAACAAAGAATGATGATCTAGACAGCCTGGAAACAAAAGGAAATAGCGGGCATCCAACTGAGGAAAACAAACCCAACAGGAAGCTAAATACCAAGAAATCACAAGGCATTAAGGGTAAGATCAGCATTCTAAGCATTTTATTTCAGAAAAACATTTTCCCCTCCCAGCCTCACAGTTTGGACAGTTTGGAGCTCATTCTCTATACCTGAACATAGGGAGCATGTCCTGTCTATAATCCCTTCCTAAGCAGCTTGCACACTAAGCAAAGGTAGCATAAGGCATCCAGCAGAACACAAGGGCAGGGGAAGAGTTACAATAATGGACTAGTTAGAAAGGAAACCCTTCCTTGTCAAGTTCAATTTCATTACACACACCTTTCTTCTAGTTTATACTGTAATTTAACAAGTGACAGCTTCCCTGCCTAGATCCTCAGAACATAAAAGATGAAGTAGATGCATTAACTTTTCAACTTTGTGAAAAATATCAATTACAATTGTTTTAAAACAAAACAAAATTGTAGCATGGAGTTCCAGTCTTTGATATAGTATAGCCAGAATGCTTGAACACAAACAGGCCATTCCTGTCTTCTCTAATGATTTCTCTGCATTACTATGAATCCCATTTAATAAAATTTTGTAGTGATACTTCTTTTCTCAATAATAGAATCCTTTTTCCTTGATGTATATTTGACTTCATAGAAAGACAGAATTTCTACTTGTGAATGAGGGCCCTGAAGGCTGCTTGTTTTTGCTTCATGGCATTCAGTCCTGGAGTCCTGACCTTATTCCTTCAGCAGCCATCCCCTTCCCCACATGAATCACTCCCATTTACCACAAAAGTCAATATTAATCTTGTTACAGGACAAGAAGGTGACAGCTGTCTTAGAACTTTTGACTGTGGCCCTGGACTTTGCTGTGCTCGTCACTTCTGGACTAAAATTTGTAAACCAGTCCTATTAGAGGGACAGGTCTGCTCAAGGAGAGGACATAAAGACAATGTGCAGGCTCCCGAGATCTTCCAGCGCTGTGACTGTGGTCCTGGACTACAATGTGGAAGTCAGGTGGCTGGCAGTCGACAACATGCAAGATTGAGAGTGTGCCAAAAATATGCAAAGTTATAATCTTGTGTTAAAGCAGGGTCTCAAACATTCATTTTAAAGCACTTCTATATGTTTTGTTGTTTTAGTTTTTGGAGACAAAGTCTCACTGTATAACACAGGCTGGCCTGAAATTCACCTCCTACCTCAGCTTCCAGAGGACTGGGACTAGTGTCATGGCACTAGCATGCAACTATCTCTTAATAGCAAATCTTTTAGCAACAGAACTAGACTAAAAGTAGAGAATTATGAGATACTGTATTGTAATGACTGAAAAGTAGTCTTGGCTTTTTGTCTATTATTCTAAAAAATATGAGATTCTATAACAAAAAATAATAATTTTGATTTAGCAATTCAATAAGATTTAATAAACTTTTTAAAAATGGAAACTATATACTTAAGATGTACAGCATGATGTTTTTGTATACATATAGTAAACTAGTTAATAGTTTAATATTTCATTTTGGGTAAAGGGCTGGTATTTAATAGTATCTTCAGGGCAGAAAAAAGTGATGGAACCTGAAAAGTTAAAATTGAGTAAACTAGAGCCAGACATGATAGCTCAAGCCTGTAATTCTAACTACTTAGAAGGCAGAGATTGGGGAATTGTGGTTCAACGCTAACCTGGACAAAAAAAAGTTACGTTGTTGTTTTGTCAGTCATGGGGCTTGAACTCAGGGCCTGGGCACTGTCTCTGAGCTTTTTTGCTTATCAAGACTAGTGCTCTACCACTTGGAGTCACAGCTCCACTTCTAGTTTTCTGTCGGTTAATTGGAGATAAGAGTCTCACAGGGACTTTTCTGCCCAGGCTGGCTTTGAACCACGATCTTCAGATCTCAGCCTTCTGAGTAGCTAGGATTACAGGCGTGAGCCACTAGGGACCCAGCCATAAAAAAGTTCTTGAGACTCCACCGCAAGGTATGTGCCATACCTATGCCATACAGGAAGCACAAATAGGAAGATCAAAGCCCAAATTAGTCCAAGAGCAAGAGCCTAACTCAAAAAATGAGCAATACCAAAAGCAGAGTGGCTCAAATGATAAAGCACCTTCCTAGTATAAGGCCAAGTTCAAACCCCATAGTACTGCCAAAAAAAAATTAAAATAAAAAGTGGTTCAAAACCAGCAAAAAGTCAGCAAGATTCCATCTTAACCACCAAGTCACACATAAGGGCTCACACATAATGGCACATTCTCATGATCTCAGCTACTCTGAAGGCATGAGTTGAAGAATCAAAGAACAAGAATCTATCTGAAAATAACTAAAGCAAAAAGGGCTGAATGATGTGGTTCAATTGGTAGAATGTCTACCTACAAGTACAAAGCCCTGAGTTCAAACCCCAGTACCACCAAAAACAAAAAAGTGAACTCATATATTTTACCGGAGAAAATTATCACAGCAAATACTATAATTTTCCTTAAGAACCCTATTGTTTGTTTATGAAAGTGGATCTGTGGTTCAAGTGGTAAAGAGCTAGCTTTGAGCACAAAGAGGCTCAGATACAGCACCCAAGGCCCAAGACCAGCCAAAAAAAAAAAGTGAATACCTATTGTTTGGTTAGTTTCCATCATTTATTGAAAGGGAACCTAACATTTCAGTGAAAAGCATTTTCACATATTTTGATAACCCTAGTTAACTAACATTTGATAACTATGCTTTTCTACTTATATAATTTTTGTTTGAAAGTGAGGACTTTCAAAGTATTTCTACTTCTATATTTTGACCTTTTGTATGTAAAAGTTACCTTAATGAAAGGCAAGCATTGAATTTGTCTGAAGTTTAGGAGGCCATACTTTCTAAGCAAGAGTGAGTTTGTTTAGAGAAGTTCTTTCAAATAGACTACAACAAACAGCTATAGATTTCACTGAAGGAATAAACTGTATATCTCATTTTCTATTTAAGTTACAAATATATATTACAAAATAGACTATGACTCAGAGGAAAAAAAAATGTATGAAGGTCTTAGTTTGTAAAGATTATTAAACCATCTTCCAGAGGCAGGCCTCTGAAAGTACCTTAATAGACCAAATTAGTAAATAGGTGGAAAAGCAGTGGAATCATTCAGTGTATCATTCATTTCTTACTTCTTTCTACTACTCCCATAGTAAACTATGATCAAAAACACAATGAAATTCAAAGCGAACACATTTACTAATAAGAACATCATCCAATAGCAATGCAAGAAGTTTTATTGACTATTGTACAAGCTAGGCATGGGGACAAAGCAATCATTTAAAAACAAAGACCCTTACAAAGCAAAGGTTAAGAAATAAATTAAGACTCCTACTGGGCTATGCCTGGGAGGAAGAATAGGCCTCATTCACTTCGATCCTTGGGTTCTCGGTATTTCCACTGGATGTAGTCAAAGATATCTTTCTCACTATCCACTGGCAAGGGTTCTCCAGCAACTCCTACAAGAAGAGAGAAAAAAAGAAATGTATTTTAAGAACCATTTTTGGAATATAGTTACCCAGGGTTCAGGACTGATGCTTTCAGATGAAAAATTAAATGGTTACATGGCTGAGACTATTGCTCTGTAGAAGAATGCTTACACAATGTGCATAAAAAGCCCCGAGTTCCATCCCTAGTAACACAAAAAACGAAAAAAGGAAAGAACTCAAACAGTTAGCAAGCCACTCAAATAAGATATTCACCACCTCCCTCCTTCCATATGAGCTTCTGTTAACCTGAGTATCTCAACTATAGTCATAGAAGTCACCCTAACTTATGATTTTCCCCTATACTGGACCTCCATTGCAGTCATCATGTATTATATGAGGATTCTAGTTAGTTTCTTTGAAGCTCAAAATGTGGTTCTTGGATTAACAGTATTGGCATTATCTAGAACATTGTAGAAACATGTAATCTTGAGCTGGGTGTGATGAGTGCACACCTGTAATCTCAGCACTGGAGAGCTTGAAGCAGGAGGACAGCAATTTCCAGGCCAGCCTGAGCTACATAGTAAGACCCTGTCTCTGATAAACAAAAAGAGAAAGAACAGGTTATGTACTGGTATCTCAAGCCTGTTAATCCTAGCTACTCAGAAGGCTGAGATATGAGAATAGTGGTTCAATGCCAGTTTAGGGAAGAAAGTATGAAAGACTCATCTCCACTTAGCCAACAAAAGACTGGAAGTAGAGCTGTGGCTTAATGGTAGACCCAAAAAGCTAAGGGACAGCATCTGGGTCCTAAGTTCAAGCCTCAGTTCAGGGAGTTAAAAAAAAAAAAATTGATTGACTGACTGATTTTTGATTCCCACTCCAAGCCTATAGAATTAGATACAGATTTAATAAGGACCCAAGGGGCTGGGAAGATGGCTCAGTGGTAGAGCGCGTGCCTTGCAT
>NW_012267220.1:36727944-36729288 GCF_000151885.1 Dipodomys ordii | reverse complement strand
AAAAAAAAAAAAAAGCTCAGGGACAGCACACAGGCATGACTACTTACCAGGCCTGGAAAGATTTATATACTTAGGAAAATACTAAAACTCTAGACATTTCAAAAAAGTTCATATTCTCAAAGTTGTAGGCAACTACAGAATATCTAAATTATGCCTTTAATTTGATTGTGTGTGTGTGTGTGTGTGTGTGTGTGTGTGCATGCAAATATATTCACACACATGTTCCAGTATGGGAACTGAACCTAAGATCCTGCTTGGCTTTTTTATTCACAGTTGGCACTCTGTTACTTGAGTCACATCTATCAAAGCTGTTTAATGACAGGTGTGCATCATCAAACCAATTTTTTTCAGTTGATTCAGAGTCTCAAAGACATTTCTTTCTGGGCTATCCTGTAACTATGATCTTCCCAACCTTAGTCTCCCAAGTAACTATGATGATAGATGCCATTATTACAACCAGTGATGATGATTGAGAAGGGAGTCTTGTGAATTTTTCTGTCCAAACTGGCTTCAAACTTTGAACCCTCTGAGCTAAATCCCTGAAGTAGCTAGGATTACCTGCATTAACCATTTGCATCCAGGTCGTGCCAATTATTTTTCCCCCAAAGTCTCAGATATCCTATTTGTTGACTGTAAAACAAAGCTACTATGAAGTTATACATTCAGAATGCTTACTGAACAGTCTCCAAGAGTTGTATTTAGTCAAGGTAGCACTTACCATGAACTTTGTATCCCCCTTTGACAGAGTGTCAGTAATAAAATGCATCTTTTGCAACTGTTCCACAACACGATGTAACAACTTGGGCTGCATAATTATAATCAAGAAAAAAGAAAAAAACAAATACTCTATTACAGCAAGAAAAAAATGGGGGAAGGGGAATTGAACCCAAGGCCATATATATCATAAAACATTCTATGTAATGACCTTTCTCTTTTAAGTAAAGTCCATCTTACAATTTTTCCAGAAACAAGTATTACATCAATAACATGATACCCAAAACAAGAATAATTTTAGGGGCCAAAAGGGAACCTTACTGTATTGCTGGTGGGAGTGTAAACTTGTTCAACCACTTTGGAAAGCAGTATGGAGGTTCCTCAAAAGACTATACAGAGAGCTCCCCTATGACCCAGCAATCCCACTTTTGGGCATTTACCCAAATGATCACAAATAAGACCACACTAAAGCTACTAGCACAACTATGTTTATTGCAGCATTATTTACCATAGTTAAGATGTTAAGATATGGAACCATCCCAGATGCCCCTCGTAGATGAATGGATCAAGAAAATGTGATATATACATATATATTATACACACACACACACACACACACACACACACACA
>NW_012267220.1:36723527-36727894 GCF_000151885.1 Dipodomys ordii | reverse complement strand
AAAAAATAAAAAATAAAAAAAGTAAAAATAAATAAAAAATAAGGACCCAAGCCAGGTGTCAGTAGATAGGTTTGTAAACCTATCTACTCAGGATGCTAAGATCTGGAGGCTCACAGTTCCAGGATACTCTGGGCAAAAGTCTATGACTCATCTAAATAGAAAAACTGAGCACAGTGGTGTGTGCTTGTTATCCAGATAGGTCAAGAAACATAAATAGGAGGATCATGGTCCAAGCTAGCCCAGGCAAAAAAGAAAGACTTTATTCAAAAACTAACCAGAGCAAACAAAAGCCCTGAGTTCAAACCCAATACCAAATTTCTCCCCTCACCCTCCTCCCCCAACAAAACCAAAGAAGCCAAATGCTGGTGACTCACACCTATAATCCTAGCTATTCAGGAGGCTGAGATGTGAGGATTGTGGTTTGAAGCCATCCTGGGCAGGAAAGTCTGTGACACACTTATCTCCAATTAACTACTCAGAAAAGCCATAAGTCTGCTGTGGCTCAAGTGGTACAGTACTAACTAGCCTTGAGCACAAAGAGGCTCAGGGACAGTGCCCAGGCCCTGAGTTCAAACTCCATGACTAGCAAATAAAAAACAATAAAGATCCAAGTGACATGTATACATTCGGTGTATGCACATTAAAATAAGAGAAGCATTGCCCCAGGCACTGATGATTAATGCCCTATTTCATGCTTTTAGGACACAATGACAAAAATTCATTCTCCCAAACAGAAAAGAATAAATCATAGAATAGTCTGTCAAATGTTAACAAGATCCATAAAGCATAAAGGATAAATCCTCATCCTTTTAAATATTAAAACATAGAGTCAAAGTATCCTGATTTTCTTTTGTTTTGCTTTGTTGGTACTGGCATGCCAAGTGCATGCTCTACCACTGAGTTATACTCCAACCTGTCAGTTTTAAGTGGCTCTAAAAAGTAATATACCTGAGTCTCAGAAGACACTGTTCTCAGGAGACAGTGGTTCAGAGAGCTGAGGATCTCGTTTCAAAGCCAGCCCAGGACGGTTCAAAGCCAGCCCAGGAAGGAAAATCTGTAAGACTTTTATCTCTAATTAATCACCAAGAGATGGAAGAGGAGCTGTGGCTGTGGCTCAAGTTGTTGAGCAGTTGTAGAGTGCTAACTGTGAGCAAAAAAATCAAAGGGAGGGCTAAGAAGGTGGCTCAGTGGTAGAGTGCTTGCCTTACATGAATGAGGCCCTGGGTTCACTTCCTCAGCACCACATAAGCAAAAAAAGCCAGAAGTGGCACTGTGGCTCAAGTGGTAGAGCGCTAGCCCTGAGCTGAAAAGCTGAGATACAGCATCTAGGACCAAAGTTCAGGTCCCACAACTGACAAAAAAGAAAAAAAAAAAAAAATCAAGCCAGGCACTGGTGGCTCACGCCTGTAATCCTAGCTACTCAGGAGGCTGAGATCTGAGGATCACGGTTCAAAGCCAGCCCGGGAAGGAATAGCACCCAAGCCCAGAGTTCAAGCCCCACGACGGACACACACACACACACACAAAAAAAAAAAAAAAAAATCAAAAGAGAGCACCTAGGCCCTGAGGTCAAGCCCTAGTATAGGCACATATACACATAAAAAAGGCAATAGGCCAAGAAACTAACAAACCTTTCAGAATTTTTTTTTTAAATGATCATCATAGGAGGAAGGATCTAACTATTCTAGTAGAGGCAGAAATAACTTGCTTCGAATAACACCCATGAATTGAGGCCTGGGAATGCCTGTCCTAACTTGAAGGACTACAATTATTTTGCATAGTCAATAGAAACCTTTTTACAAAAACTATATTTGGTCACCTAAAATATCTTTTGAGAAAAATTTTCTCTCCAGTTGGGCATTAGTGGCTTACACCTATAATCCTAGCTACTCAGGAGGCTCAGGATCACAGTTTGAAGCCAGCCAGGGCAGAAAAGTCTGTAAGATCTATCTTCAATTAACCACCACAAAATGGGAAGTGGTGCTATGGCTCTAAGTGGTAGCGAGGTAGCCTTGAGAAAAGAACTCGGGGACAAAGAGAACTCAGTTCAGGCTGGGAAGTTGGCTCAGTGATAGAGCGTTTGCCTTGCATGCGTGAGGCCCTGGGTTCGATTCCTTAGCACCACATAAGCAAAAAGAAAAAAGCCAGAAGTGGCACTGTGGCTCAAGTGGTAGAGCACTAGCCTTGAGCTGAAGAGCTGAGGGACAGCGCCCAGGCCCAGAGTTCAGGCCCCATGACCGGACCCAAAAAAAAAAAAAAAAAAGAACTCAGTTCAAGCTCCACAACCAACAAAAAGAAAAGAACTCAGTTCAAACTCCATAGCCAACAAAAAAGAAAAGAAAAGAAAAACCTCTCCAGATGATAAGGATAGTCATGAAGACTCACCAGTAACTCCCAAAGGACGGATGGTATATTCATTAATTGTGAAACCCTTTTCTAGGGCATGAGCTCTCATATTCTTATTGAAAATGTCACTGCCAGTGAAGTAGAGAACACCACAGTAATACTGATCTTTGGGTATCAATCTAAAAAGAAAAAAGAGCAGATAATTTTTATTATATGTTTGAAATATAATAAACATAGGACTTCAAAAAACAGCAAGGAACAAAATACCTAAAATATACACATATGATCTAATATCCTGAAGAGGAGATTATCACTAGGTTGATCATTCAAATCACCCAAACTTGCAGTCTGTTTAGGTCTTCAAGTTTTTTGTTTTTTTTTTCAACGAAATGACTCACTTTTAATTGAGTAAAAGCTCAACGACTCTTGGTGTCTGTTCAGAGGCATCTGGAGATACAGCTTCTTTCTAGAGCTTATCTTACGTAGAAAGAAGGATCCTTAAGGTACTTTACAGGTCATTTTCAAATTAAAAGTCAAGCTTTTTTTTAGTAGTCTTCTAATGATTCACTTGGTTTTATTTAAAAGGAATATAGACTAAAACTATATTCCTGAGCCAGATGTGGTAGTGCCTACTTATAATTCCAGCTCTCAAGAGGCTGAGGCAAGAGGATGTTGAGTTCAAGACTAGTCTGGACAAGACTATACTTTCAGGGATCATTTCTATAGTTCGTTACTAGAGAAATGTCACTGATTGTGTAGAGCACCTATATAAGCCTAATTTGAACATTTTGAGGACCAAATCTTTTTCTAATCAAAAAAAAAAAAAAGACTAGTCTGGACTACATAGCAAGATCAGGTTTGTCTAAAACAATAACACAGGTCTTTAAGTTTTGCTCTGAAAGAGATATATGAGCGAAAAGCAATTATTACTTTGCTGTCCCCCTGCAGGAACTATTTTGGGGCTGTGGGAGGAATCATGGTGAGGTGAAAGCAGTCTGCATATAGTCTTTGTTCTTTACATATTTCAGGCTAAATATTCTAATCGGCAGAAACACATGACCTTTCAGACTAAACAGGGATTTGTCTATAGTATGGTTCAAATTGTAGAGCACTCACCTAGCAAGCATGAGGCTTTGAGTTTAAGCCCCCAAACTACCAGTTAAAAAAGAGAGAGAGGGGACTGGGAAGGTGGCTCAGTGGTAGAGCCCTTGTCTTACATGCATGAGACCCTGGGTTCGATTCCTCAGCACCACATAAGCAGAAAAAAAAAAAGCTGGAAGTGGCACTGTGGCTCAAGTGGTAGACCACTAGCCTTGAGGTGAAGGGCTGAGGGACAGCGCCCAGGCCCAGAGTTCAGGCCCACAACGGACCCCAAAAAAAAAGAGAGAGAGAGAGAGAAGGGAGAAGGAGAAAAGAAAGAGGAGGTTAAATGAAGATAGAGAAGAGAGAAAATCAAGAAAGAGGAGAGATGTTAAAGATGGGTGGAAAATTTAAATGATTTGAAGTGTTTGGGGGTTGGGTCTGTAGCTCAGTGGTAGAGAACTTGCATTAGGCCCTGTGTGTTTATACACCAACACAATAGATAGACAGACAGACAGACATTTAGATAAACTTCAAGATACTCAGAGGAAGGGAGAAATTGGTTCAAAAGAAGAAAAGCTAAACAGGCCAGCAACAAAATTCAAGTAATACCTGATATCAATTCTTCTGTGTGGACATTCCTTTTCATCATTTTTACTGGGAAGTTGGCAGACACCCTAAAAGAGACATTTTAAAGAATAAAGATAATTTTAATCAAATGTTTTTTTTTTTTTAAGAGTTAGTCCTAGCTACTCAGGAGGCTGAGATCTGAGGATCATGGTTCAAAGCCTGCCCGGGCAAGAAAGTTCATGAGACTGTTATCTCTAATAAACCATTCAGAAAACCAGAAGTGGCACGGTGGCTCAAGTAGTAGAATGCTCGCCTTGAGCTGAAGAGCTGAGGGACAGCACCCAGACCCAGAGTTCAAGCCCCATGACCAA
>NW_012267220.1:36711862-36720322 GCF_000151885.1 Dipodomys ordii | reverse complement strand
ATGTGATATATACATATATATTATACACACACACACACACACACACACACACACACACATACACACACAATGGAATTCTATTCCTCCATCAGAAAGAATGACATTGCCCCATTTGTAAGCCAGGTCTAAAGAAATATAGGTCCTATGGTTTTCCTTATTTGCAATAACTAGTATATGTCTATGACAAGCAGAAAAGGCCAAAAGCTATGTGCATATAACCATATAAGATAATGTTAAGTGAAATGAACGCCAAGATAGGGACACAAGTGGTTTTTTTCTTGCTTGCTGTTGTTTTTAACATATTTATGTGATTTTTTTTTGTTTCTTTTGTATGTTCTTCCCCCATGGTATAACCCCTGTTTTCACTGTATTTGATTCTGGTGCCCTATACCTTGTATATCCATTTTTCTAATTTGGGGAGGGGAAGGGAAAAAACAAAACACATAAATAGGGATAAAGGTTGACCCATTGTAACAATGAGATGTACAAGACATTATGTTGAAAACGAACTTTACAACTTCCGGCGTGAGGGGTGGGAGGGGGGCTGAGGGGTGAAGGGATGGGGGATGGGGGACAGAGACAAGTTAGGGAGGGAAAGGATGGTAGGGGAAAAACAAAGGAGGGGGTAACAATGTACTCATTACCTTACTCATGTAACTGTAACCCCTCTGTACAGTATCTTTACAATAAAAAAATGTATATAAAAAAGAAAAAATATTTTAAAAAACAAAAAAAGAATAATTTTAGTTTATTTGCTTAAATCAAACAGCTGTTTTATCTTTGGGGGAAAATACATATATACATATATATGCTTATAAATAGATGTATATACATATATAAGCATATGTGTGTATATATATGTGTGTGTGTATATAGATACATATATATGTATTCCAAAGTTAAAAAGTCTTTTCCTTCATAAATTTTCTAACAAAAGACCCTCAGAACTTTAATAGAAAAAATATGCCTTTAATGAAAACCTAAAATTTTAAGCTATTTCTGAAATATATCAGATAGTAAGTAATTCTGGAAATATTTCTTAAATTTCATGTTTTTCCAATATTATCAAGCCCAACAATCCTACAAGAAAAAAAATGTGTATCTCTTCCCACAAATACTGCTTCCAACAGAATTGAAACAGCATAAAATACTTTAGATAAAAAAAACTTCTCAGAAAGATTAAAACAAAACTTAGGGGCTAGGAATGCAGCTCAGTGGTACAGGACACTTGCGCAAGGCCCTGAGTAACATCCCCAGCACTGAAACAAAACTAAATATTTTTTTTAATAGCATTTAGAAAATGCTATTTCATGCTGTGTAAGAATGACCATAGTGCAAGATAGAGGTACCTGTTTAGTGGACTCCGAGGTGAAGTTTGGGTGGGTGAGAAGAACATCCATGTCACCACTAGACTCTGCACCTATGACAACAAAAAACATATACAGACCTTCTCAATGTAGATCTACCAATTTAGATGAACAGAGAACTAAACTGAAGACACACATAGAAGAGCCTTACTTCTTATAGGCTAACTTTCTACTTCACTGTGCTTTATATTCAGAATTACTTAAAAGATTTCAATTTTCTGTCCAACTATTCAGGTATATTGATACAGACAGCAGAATCTGGGATAACAATAGTAATTGACATTAGCTATATCTATTTATATATATATATATATATTGCATACAAGATGTTGCATTAGTATAAAATATGCCTAATGTTAAAATGTACCAACTTATTCAACAGTAAAAAGAATATTCAGGTGTATATATATATATATATATACACACACACACACACACATATGCGCACACATATATATATTTAAATATAAATTCTAACTTTGTAAAAGTTAACCAGAAGTCTTATATCAAGTCTTATGACTGAGCACATTTAGTAAATATTAGTAAAAATTATATGATCACAGGTAAGAACACAACATTTTATAATGACTTAGGTTTCAGTTTGATCTTTACAACCATATAATTCAGACAAGTTATATACAGCTGTTTAAGCTATATACCATGAAGTTTTGTCTTCACTTAAATTTTATGAAGCCAAGAACTATTCCTTTTCACATAAAGAAAGCACTTTGTGACTTTTCTTTGGTGTATATCAATTGCCAGTATCACTGCTCTCAAGCTATAGGGACACAATTAAATAAAATAGGGGCTATGTGAGCACAAGCACTATGATTACTTAACAGTCAAGCTGACATCTAATAGCTGAGATGGCTATGAAATGACTAGTGGATGGGTAACACATTCAGCATGAATATACTAGACAAAAAGATGACTCCTGTCAAGGATAGGGACCCGAAAATTTCATCACATTACTCAAAGCAGTATACAATTTAAAAACACAAATTAAGCTCAGCAGTACAGCGCTTGCCTACCAAGCATGAGACTCCCAAGTTCGAGTGCCAGTGCCACCAAAACAAATATATACATACATACATTAAATAAATATACATAATCTATTTCTGGAATTTTTCATTTAATATTTTCAAACTCATTGCTCTTGATTAACTGCAACCTCAGAAATCCAAATCATAGGTAAATGGAAGGACAACTATATTTAAATATATGGAAGACACAATGGAACCAAGTGCTAGTACCTCAAGCCTGTAATCCTAGCTACTCTGAATGCTGAGACCTAGAGGATTGAGATTTGAAGCCAGCCTGGGCAGAAAATCCTAGAGATTGCATTTTCAATTAATCAGAAAAATGAAATATGTTCTGACCAGAGGACATTTATAGAAGCTAATTTAACATGAAAGTCTATTCTCTTTTTATTTCTTTCTCCTAAAAATTGTCATTTACCACACATCTACCATCAAAAATATTTTATTTCTTTTGCAAAAGACAAAACAAGCTATATTAGGAAAATAAAACCTAAAGAATGAAAACAAACAGAAAAAATCCAGAGGTCTCTTAGTAGTAAGATTGGATAAAGTATGATAAACTTAAAATCAAATATTACACAGCTATGAAAAGAATAATGAGGCCGGCGCCAGTGGCTCACACCTGAAATCCTAGCTACTGAGGAAGCTGAGATCTGAGGATCATGGTTCCAAGACAGCCGGGGCAGAAAAGTCCATGAGACTCTTATCTCCAAATAACCACTAGAAAACGGGAAGTGGTGCTGTGGCTCCAGCGGTAGGTAGAGCGCTTGCCTTGAGCTGAAGAGTACAGGGATAGCACCCAAGCCCAGAGTTCAAGCCCCAAGATTGACCAAAAAAAAAAAAAAGACGGGCTGGGAATGTGGCTTAGTGATAAGAGTACTTGCCTAGCATGCATGAAACCCTGGGTTTGATTCCTCAGTACCACATAAACAGAAAAAGCCAGAAGTGGTGCTGTGACTCAAGTAGTAGAACACTAGCCTTGAGCACAGTAGTTCAGGCTCCAGGATTGGCAAAAAAAAAAAAAAAGTCGTATTTAGTAATTATTCTCATGTAGAAGCACTGAAAGAATTCACAATGGAATAGGTATTAATGAGACAATAGGTTAGAATGAGCAGAAACAAGGCAGAAGACTTCTAAGTATACTCTATTAAGGCATATATCCATATAACATACTCAGCAATTAAAAGTAAAAATAAAATAGAAATACACAAGTCTAGGAAGATTGTCATATTCAAAGAAGCATTCATTCACTTAGCCTGTTGTGCACCAAAATCTTCATTTTGAAAATATAGAATCTGGAGCTGAGAAGGTGGTTCAGTGGTAAAGTGCTTGCCTTGCATGTATGAGGCCCTGGGTTTGATTCCTCAGCACCACATAAGCAAAAAGAAAAAAGCCGGAAGTGGTGCGCAAGTGGTAGAGCACTAGCCTTGAGCTGAAGAGCTGAAGGACAGCGCCCAGGGCCAGAGTTCAGGCCCACGACAGACAGAAAAATACACACACACACACACACACTCCAAGATCCCACCTAAGGAGATTCTGAATTACTAGATTGTGGCAGGGCATAATAATGTGTAGATGTTTTTTATACTTCCTAAATGTTTCTAACAAAGACATCCTTGAATAACTGATTATCTTCAATCCTTTCATTTTTCAAATATGGACACTAGGATCAGTCAAGACAGACTTACCTAAAATCTAATATAGTAGTAAAGTAGATTTGGGGTCTTTTGACCCCAAATTCTTGTTATTTATCAGCAATTATGAATTTAATCCATTTTTCTTCCCAATTCTACATTCTTACAGAAGCTATCTCCAGAGTTTTTCTAATAGCCTGGCAATTTCCAGACAAAATTCTACCAAAGGCCATAGATTTGGCCCAGATATCTTTTCTAACATGTTTTAAGTAAAATTTGTCTATTCCATGGCCTGGCAATGTGGCTTAGTGGCAGAGTGCTTGCCTATCATGCATGAAACCCTGGGTTTAATTCCTCAGTACCACATAAACAGAAAAAGCTGGAAGTAGCACTGTGACTCAAGTGGTAGAGTGCTAGCCTTGAGCAAAACAAGCTCAGGGACAGTGCCCAGATCCTGAGGTCAAGCCTTAAGACTGACCGCCCCCTCCCAAATATTGTCTATTCCAACTTTGAAAGTTAATATTTTAAACTTATATTAGCCCTGCAAAATTATAAGCTAGTTAAGAAATCAGAATCATGTGGCTCTCACTTTGTCTGCAATCACAGCAAACAAAGATCTGGAAAAATCTGGCAATTGCAAAATTATCTTTGAACTAACTGGTCCTCTGAGACACTGTTCTTACAGCCATTACAGAAAACAAAAACAAAAAATTAAAACTGAACAAAACGATGCATGGTTTTACAAACATTTATCCAGACAACCATTATTAGCATTTAATAATAGTATAATTTTCCTCTAAATCTATTCATTTATACACACATGTATATATTCCAATCTATGAACAAATAAACTCAGCTAATATTATAGATCTTAGTAATTATATAAAGTAACACACAAATCACACTTTTTTTTAGGGGGTTCTAGTACTAAGGCTTAAACTCAGGGCCCTGGGCATTGTCCCTTAGCACGCGCACACATATGTGTGCATATGCCCACTAGTCCTGGAACTTGATGGGGGTACTGTTCCTGAACTTTTCTACTCAAGGCTAGCACTCTACCATTTGAACTACACCTCCATTTCCAGCTTTTTGGTAAATAGAGTCTCATGGGCTTTCCTGTCCAGGCTGATTTGAACCGTGATCCTCAGATGTCAACTTCCTGATTAGGATTATAGGCATGTCCCTTAGCTTTTCCACTCAAGGCTGGCACTATATCACCTTTGGATTTTTAGTGGTTAATTGGAGAGAAGACTCAGGACTTTGCTGCGTAGGTTGGCTTGGAACAGCAATTCTCAGATCTCAGCCTCCTGAGTAGCTAGGATTACAGGCACAAGCCACTAGTGCTTGGAAAATTATGTCTTTTAATCCAAGTTCTTATTACATACTAAGCAACTTTAACATCAAGGCATGAGTAACCCAAGATCAGGAAGTATGTTACCTCTTCTGAAACTGCCACAGACTGTAGCAATGTATTCAGAATCCACTTTTTTAACTTCATTTAGTACAATATCCTAATAGAAGAAAAATTAAGTCAGTATTCCAAAAATGGCTTCCTATCAAGTGACTCTCTCAATAATAACAAAAGAACACAATTCAGCATCTTACTTGCATTTGTAACATCTCTTCGCGAGGGATTCTTTTTTCAAAGTCCTCAAAATATCTAGATAGAATAAGTAGAAATGAATTTTATACAATTTAAAATTCTTTCAGAACTACATTGTATACTATACAGTTCCAGTCCTATTCACAAATTTAAACTAAAATGCAAGCGCTCCGTGGTAGAGCACTTGCCTAGCATGCCCAAGGGCATCCTCATCATCATCAAAAAAAAGACAAGCCGGGCGCCGGTGGCTCATGCCTGTAACCCTAGCTACTCAAGAGGCTGAGATATGAGGATCGCAGTTCAAAGCCAGCCTGGGCAGGAAAGTCTGTGAAACTCTTATCTACAATAAACCACCAGAAAACCTGAAGTAGCGCTGTGGCCCAAGTGGTAGAGCACTTGCCTTGAGCTAAATAGCTGAAGGACAGTGCCCAGGCTGAATTCAAGCCCCATGACCGACAAAAAAAAAAAAAAGACATTCAGACCGGGATGTAGCTCAATGGCAAAGCACATAATGTCCTGGGTTTGATCCACAGTACCAGAAAAAGAAAAAAGGCAAATTCATTGAGCATACAACAAAGCAAAACTGGGGCATATGATAAGAATGCATCAGTTCCTGAACTGGATCAAAATCCTGAAGTTCAACCTTTGGAAGATTCCAGAGACTACATCTAAATTCATCTGTAAGTATGTTTAATATTATAAATAAATACAAGTTAGTGCATGTTTTAAAAGTAGACTTCAATCTATTGCTAAGTTAAGGGGTATCCGTTTACTGCACCTCAAAACTACATAAATATAAGTAATAGATTCCAGTTAAAACAAGGTAACTATAATGTACTGTATATTTTTCTTTTTTGTGTGTGTGTGGAGGGGGGTCCAGTCATGGGGCTTGAACTCTGGGCCTGGGCACTGTCCCTCAGCTCTTCAGCTCAAGGCTAGTGTGCTCTACCACTTGAGCCACAGCGCCACTTCTGCCTTTTTTCTTTTTTGCTTATGTGGTGCTGAGGAATCGAACCCAGGGCCTCATGCATGCAAGGCAAGCGCTCTACCACTGAGCCACCTTCCCAGCCCCCAGTTTTATTGTTATATCTCAAGTATCAAGACAAATTTTTTTCAACTTACTTCAACCCAATTCGTTGATGATGATTCAATTTATCTTCATTTTTCCTGAGATCTGAAAGATAAAGTTAAAAGTGTTAATTTAAATAATTTCTGGGAAACTAATATTAAACTCAATGGCCCTTTTCCCAAAGAACTACTTTAGAAAAAATTTTATTTTGACAACACAATGAAGAAAAAAACTATAGATAATAGATAAAGCAATTCTTCAAATTAATGTTGTAAACCTAACAACTGATTTCATGATTTTTTTTTTTTTCAGTACTAGGGACTGAACTCTGGACCGTGCATTGGTAGGGACTCAGTCACTCTACCACTTGAGCTATGCCCCAACCCCTTTGTGCATTTGTTATTTTCTAGGAAGTATCTCATTTTATTCCCAGGCAGTCCTAAACTGTGATCCTTATATCTGTGTTTTCCCTTATCACTAGAAATGACAGCTGGGATAACGGGCATGTCTCATTATTCCTAGTCATTGGTTGAGATGAGGACTTATAAACTTCTTTTTGCCAAACTGGCTTAAAACCACTATAACCCTATCTTCACCTCCCAAGTGCTAGGATTACAGGCTTGAGTGATTACATCTGGCTAATATCTTGATCATTTTTATGTAATAAATCCAAACTCAAGTAGAATTACATAAAAAATGATCTACAACATATCAGGAATCATACCAAATTTTATTCTCTAATGCTAAAGCAACCTTAAGACAACCAAGGGGTGAGCCATGGATGCCCAGCTTAAGTAACTTTTAATCTTAAAACACATTGTTGCCAGGTGCCAGTGGCTCACACCTGTAATCCTAGCTTCTTAGGAAGCTGAGATCTTAGGATAGCAGTTCAAAGTCAGCCAGGGCAGGAAACTACATGAAATCTTATCTTCAATAAACCACCAGAAAACCAGAAGTGCTCCTGTGGCTCAAGTGGTAAAGTACTCGCCTTGAGCTGAAGAGCTGAGCGACAGTGCCCAAGCCCAGAGTTCAAGCCCCACAACTGACACACAAAAAAAATTTACTTAGTTCCATTAAGCATTCTTTCAGGTATGAATATAGGTATAGGCCTTGTTAAAGAAACAGCAACAATATTCAATAGAAAATGTACCCATTACCTTACTCATGTAACTGTAACCCCTCTGTACACTACTTTTACAATAAAAAAATAAAAAAGAAACAGCAATATGCTTCAAAAGCAATTCATAAGATCATAAGTATAGTCAAAAACATAAAATTTTAATTTTTAATTTAATTTTTAATTTTAAAAATAATAACCTCTGTGACATAAAAGCATTCAATAACTCCCACAGAAAGCACTATATGTCTGAAAATGAAAAGTTTGAGTTTGTTATGTAGACATTCAGTTATATACCTGAATTACAAAACAATATAAACACCAGAACAAATTCTTGACATTACCAAGAAATACAACAGTATTTTTTACAGTAATCCACAAATTCTTGACATCTTGAGTCAGTTACTATTTTACTTACTTAAGTTTGTGCTGGTACTGGGACTTGAAATCAGGCCTTCATTCTCCTTCAGCTTTTTCTTACCTCACAGCTGGTGCTCTATCATTTGAGTCACACCTCCACTTAAAGCTTTTTGCTGGGGCTGGGAAGGTGGCTCAGTGGTAGAGCGCTTGCCTTGCATGCATGAGGCCCTGGGTTCGATTCCTCAGCACCACATAAGCAAAAAGAAAAAA
>NW_012267220.1:36681576-36711262 GCF_000151885.1 Dipodomys ordii | reverse complement strand
GGGCCTGAACTCTGGGCCTGAGCACTGTCCCTCAGCTCTTCACCTCAAGGCTAGCGCTCTACCACTTGAGCCACAGCACCACTTCCAGCTTTTTTCTTTCTGCTATATGGTGCTGAGGAATCGAACCCAGGGCCTCATGCACGCAAGGCAAGCGCTCTACCACTGAGCCACCTTCCCAGCCCTGAGTCACTCAGTTTTATCTGCATGGACTAGCTCCGAACCTAAATTCTTAGCTCTCAGACTCCGGAGAAGCTAGAATTTCAAGCATGAGCCACTGTACCCAGCTCAGTTACCATTTTTAGTATTTTCTACACATCCAGTACTCCAATTTCTTTACATGCTTTATTGTGTAATATTGTATAAGGCACACATTTTGTAGCTAAGAAACTGAAGCACCAGGCTTACCTATTCTAATTGCATGGTACAGGTGGGACTCAAACCAGGTCCTTCTCCAAAATTTAACCACTGCTTATAAATGGTTGAATCCACAAATACAAATACAAAATGATATGCCATGGAATGGCAGAGAAATTGCTACAGATATAATGTAATAAATCCATATGCATAGCATACATGCTTGGAAAATAAAGGATTGCTTTATCAAGTTTAAGAAAAATGTTTCTAAGATTGCTTGACATAATCTATTTTTTTACTTTCTCCAAAGCAATAATTATTTCAATAAACATTGCAAATCTCTAACAGAATCTTTCTCAATAAACTTAATTTAGCTTTTAGTTTGATGAAAAAGACTATGTTATCTAAAATTTTAATAACAGCCAAGAACGAGTGGCTCACACCTGTAATCTTAGCTACTTGGGAGGCTGACACTGGAGGATTTTGTTTGAAGTCTTTCCAGGCAGAAAAAGTCCACAAGACCCCACCTCCAATTAACCAGCAAAATGCCACACAGGAGTCGTGAGACAAGTAGTACAGTGTTAGCTGTGAGCAAGCAAGCTGAATGAGAGCATAAAGCCCTAAGGTTCAAGAGTCAGTACTGGCACAAGAAAAAGAAAAAAAAAAAAAGATCAGAAGAGAAAGAGATGAAGAAGGAGAGGAAGAAGCAAAAAATCTGTAAGTATTTCATTGTTTTTAAACCAAAAAGTCATGTCTTATGCTTCTTAATTTTCTTGTTCACAAACTTAAAAATGTTTAAGATGGAAAGTAAACTTTACCCTATATCTACTACAGAGTTTAAAAGATAATCTTACTTGTATTTACAGATTGAGAATAGGTTTTTCAAGTTTCAGTTCATTAGAGGACTATATTTAACCTAGAATTAGTGATCTATGGTTTTACTTACCTTCTAATGTTTTAATTCCTTCATCTACAAACTTCCTTGCAGCAGATGGACTATAAAAAAGAAATACATTATCTCAAATCAGGCAAAACCCAATCCTGGTAACAATAACCAACTGTGTTCTTTATTGTTAAACAGTTTCTACTAAACTAAATAAACAAGACCTGCTAAATGTTTCATGGTTACTTGATAATGTTCAATTTTATCCAAAGTTAGATTTTCTGAAGCTTCAATCTGAATTCAATACCACCATGAACATGGACATAAGACATCTAAGCAGCTGTCATAATGTCAACACACAGACATATGGGCATTTGAAAACTGTTCATTCAACTAAGTTTAATGAGTTCCTATTAATTTGCTACATACTCTGTAAAAAAAAAAAAAAGCAGCATAAACAAGACAATTAAAAGCCCTTATCTTGGTGGGAATGTACACTTATACAACCACTTGGAAAGCAGTCTGGAGGGTCCTCAGAAAGCTAAATATTGACCTCCCTTATGACCCAGTCATACCACTTCTAGGTATCTATCCTGAACAACAGGAACCAGTATGCAAGGACACATGCATCTCCTCCATGTTTATTGCAGCACTGTTCACAATAGCCAGGATATGGATACAACCCAGATGTTCCACCACAGATGAATGGATCCAAAAACTGTGGTATCTACACACAATGGAACATTATGCAGCCATTAGAAAGGACAAAATAATGATATTTGCAGGGAAATGGATGGAGCTAGAAGAAATCATGTTGAGCGAGGTAAGCCAAGAGCAAAGAGACAAACGGCACATGGTCTCCCTGATAAGTGGATGTTAAGTCCAAAATGTAAGGTGATACAACAAAATTAACAAGACTTAAGAAACAAAGGACTTCCACCCATCTGGTAGAATCACTACTAAATAACCTCATGGTATATATGTGCACACCAGAGGGAAACCAGGAGGACGACACAGAACTACAGGGAATCAGGGAAAATCATACAACAGTGGAACCCATCAGGGGCACTGGACACGGATCAAAATGAACTAAGCAACTCAATGGCAACAATGGGAGGGAGGGGACAAGTGGGAAAGAGGGAACAGTTGATGCTATGCAAAACAAATGAAATGTACAATGTACCCAATGTGGAAGAAATAACTGTATTGCAAAGCTCATAGAACTCATAAATGTTATAGACCATGATAAAAAAAAAAAAAGCTCTTATTCTTGCTCACTTGATTCCAGTGAGGAAGAGAGAAACAATAAAGAGACACATAAAAATAAGAAAAATATGAGGCAGATGAACAGAGAATATAACATGTCAGAATAGCTAGGTCTTACTTTACAGTAGTTAGTAGGCAAAGGCCGCTGAGGTTTGAATAACAAAGAGCCAGTTATCTGGGGTGACCAAAGTAGAAGCATTTGAGCAAAGAAAATGATTACTGAAAAGACCTCAAACTAACATGAGCTTTACTCATTCAAAACAAGAGAGAAGCCGGGCACTGGTGGCTCACGCCTGTAATCCTAGCTACTCAGGAGGCTGAGATCTGAGGATCGCGGTTCAAAGCCAGCCCGGGCAGGAGAGACTGTGAGACTCCTATCTCCAATAAACCACCAGAAAACCGGAAGTGGTGCTGTAGCTCAAGTGGTAGAGCGCTAGCCTTGAGCTGAAGAGCTGAGGGACAGCGCCCAGGCCCAGAGTTCAAGCCCCATGACCGACAAAAAAAAAAAAACAAAAACAAAACAAGAGAGAAAAATTTGTGTCTGGAATGAAGGTATGAGGTCACCAAGCAGTACACAGGTACCATATTCTAGGATGATTCTTAAGCCAAAGTGGTAAGGGTTTTGCTAAAGGGTTTTGCTAAGTGCAATGAAATTACTAGAGCAAAGCAATAAATGTGATTTAGATTTGTAAATGATCACCTTTATATAAATAAATCAAGACATCAAAAAGGGCCTTATAGAATGGAAGGGGAAGAAGGAATCAGATTAACCTAATTTCCCTCCCATTTTTTTTTAGGGAAGGACACTGAAATCTAAGAAGTTTAAGTGACTTTCTTTTTTTTTTGGGGGGGGGGTCCGGTTGTGGGGCCTGAACTCTGGGCCTGGGCGCTGTCCCTCAGCTCTTCAGCTCAAGGCTAGCGCTCTACCACTTGAGCCACAGCGCCACTTCCGGCTTTTTTCCTTTTGCATATGTGGTGCTGAGGAATCGAACCCAGGGCCTCAGGCATACAAGGCACGCGCTCTACCACTGAGCCATCTTCCCAGCCCCTTAAGTGACTTTCTAAAGTAACAAATCCAGCTGGGAGTAGCAACAGGACCAAAGACTTGAATGAAATATGCACAGACATTCACAGGGCAATAATCTGAGACGCAATGCTTTAGAACATTTAAAATATTGTGATATTATATTACAGTATGATAAAGAATCTGGGTGATGTTAGCAAGGCAATGTTCAAGGAAAAAGTCAGTATTGAAAATGGCCAATCAATACATAAAGAAATGCTCAACATCTCTAGGCCAAGGAAATGCAAGTCAAAACAACCCAATTAGAATAGGTATTATCAAGATATTATCACTAATAGATAGTACAAGAATAAGGCCAAAAAGGAACCCTAATACACTGTTGGTGGGAATGTAAACTTGTTCAACCATTCTGGAAAGCAGTTTAGAGGTTTCTCAAAAAATTAAACTACCCTATGATCCAGTAATTCCACTCCTGGGCTTTTACCCAAAAGATTATAAACCAGGATAAAGTGAAGGCATCAGCACAACCATGTTTATTGAAGCATTATTCACTATAGCCAAGGTATGGAATCAGCCAAAATGCCTTTAAATAGATGAAGAAAATGTGATACACATAGATATACATACAGACATACATACACACACACACAATGGAATTTTACTCACCCATTAGAAAGAATATTATGCCATTTTTAAATAAATGGAAAGACTTGGAAAAAATTATTTTAAGTCAGGCCCACAAAGACAAAGGACCCATGCTTTCCCTTATATGTAGAATCTACATTTAGTTTAAAAACTCATAAGTGGCCGGGCACAGGTGGCTCAGACCTGTAATCCTAGCTACTTAGGAGGCTGAGATCTGAGGATCGCGGTTCAAAGCCAGCCTGGGCAGGAAAGTCTGTGAGACTATTATCTATTATCTCCAATAAACCACTAGAAAGCCAGAAGTGGTGCTGTAGCTCAAGCGGTGGAGCGCTCACCTTGAGCTGAAGAGCTGAGGGACAGTGCCCAGGCCCAGAGTTTAAGCCCCATGACTGACCGGGAAAAAAAAAAAAAAAGTAAATACACTTGGTGGTATGCAGGTGTACAAATTCATTAACTGAAATATGGTAGATTCAAGGGAGATCTCAAATAGAAAGCCAAAATCAAAGTTCAGCAAAATAAAACACCAGGAAGTGGGTACTAGAAAGGGCTAGGGCACTGTCAAAGAGAAAGGGGATAGATAGATGAAGAGAAGAGGGGGTAAATGCAAACAAGAATCCAATGTATATCCTATAAAATTAATGAAGAGTGGGGGAAGGAGTGTGTAGGGGAGGGATAGGTGAGAATGTTGAAAGGGATGACATTGATCAAGATATATTGTATCCATAAACTGTTTTGTTAAATGACATCTCCTTTGCAATACTACCTAAAAATAATAATTAAAATATTTTTTAGAAATAAAGTAAGTCGGGCACCAGTTCATGCCTACAATACTAGATACTTAGGAGGCTGAGACCTGAAGATCATGATGTGAAGCCAGCCTGACAGAAAAGCCTGTGAGACTCTTACCTCCAATGAACTACTTAGAAAAAGCCAGAAGTGTCACTGTGGCTCAAGTGGTAGAACACTAGCTTTGAGCCCAAAGAGGCACAGGGACAGTGCTTAGGCCCTTAGTTCAAGCCCCAGAACTAGCAAAAAATAAAAATAAAAAGAAGCCAATACTGAGTCAGTTCAGGCTCTCCTAGAGCTACTCACAATCTATATTCAAGTTTCATAATTTTCTTCCCTGGAAAACCTTGAAAACATAACAAATAGTCACAGCATCTGAAGAATCAGTCTTTTAGACCCATAAGCTAAAAATGGGTGAATCCTATGGTCAAAAATCATAAAGGAGGGCTGGGAAGGTGGCTCAGTGGTAGAGTGCTTGCCTTGCATGCATGAGGCCCTGGGTTCGATTCCTCAGCACCACATAAGCAAAAAGAAAAAAGCCAAAGTGGCGCTGTGGCTCAAGTGATAGAGTGCTAGCCTTGAGCTGAAGAGCTGAGGGACAGCGCCCAGGCCCAGAGTTCAGGCCCCACAACTGGACCCAAAATAAAAAAACAAAAACAAAAACAAAAATCATAAAGGAAGCTGGGTGCCAGTGGCTCACGCCTATGAGGATCACAGTTCAAAGCCAGCCCGGGCAGGAAAGTCTGTGAGACTTTTTTTTTTTTTTGGTGGGGGGAGGGGTCCGGTCATGGGGCCTGAATTCTGATGCTGAGGAATCAAACCCAAGGCCTCAGGCATGCAAAGCAAGCGATTTACCACTGAGCCACCTTCCCAGCCCCCTGTGAGACTCTTATCTCTAATAAACCACTAGAAAACCAGAAGTGGCGCTGTGGAAGAGCACTAGCCTTGAACTGAAGAGCTGAAAGACAGTTGAGCTGAAGAGCACAGGGACAGCGCCCAAGATCAGAGTTCAAGTCCCACGACCGACCAAAAAAAAATCATAAAGGTAGAGAAGTACAGGTTTTGGCTGACATGAAAAATAAAACCATGTCTGTTTAAGAAATAGTTCTTACCCAATGCCACTAACTCGAGTCAGGAAATTGATGGATGAACTTGTATCATCCTGCCGAATCTTTAAGAAAACAAAAAAAAAAGATTAACAATGATTAAGGAAACCCTGCAGACTTCAGTGATCTTATCAGAAATATACCAATATGCTAAGAAAAGTGGGACAATCATTTGCATTTGCCTGGATAACTCATAAGTAGGATTCACATATAACCTAAGTGCTAAGTGATGAGCAGAAGCTGAAGATGATTTATTTATTTATTTAATTTATTCTTTCTTTAAAAAAAATGTATTCTTGCCAATAACCAGAGCTTGAACTCAGGGCCTCCAGCTCTTGCTTGTCTTCCTTGATCATGGCTTGCATTCTTATCACTTGAACCATGCCTCTAGTCTGCTTTTTGCTAGACAAGTCTTGCAGACTTCTCTGCCGGAGCCAACTTTTCATTTTATTTATTTTTTTGTCAGTCATGGGCCTTGAACTCTGGGCTTAGGCGCTTTCCCTCAGCTCTTCAGCTCAAGGCCAGCGCTCTACCACTTGAGCTACAGCGCCACTTCTGGTTTTCTGGTGGTTTATTGGAGATAGGAGTCTCACAGTCTCTCCTGCCCGGGCTGGCTTTGAACCGAGATCCTCAGATCTCAGCCTCCTGAGTAGCTAGGATTATAGGCGTGAGCCACCAGCGCCCGGATGAGAGCTGACTTTTTCAATGAAGCTCCTCTAATCTCACTTCCTAGGTGTCTAGGAGTATAGATAGGCACTGATAACTAATTCAAAAAAGTTTTGAGGGAAGCCAGGCACTGGTAGCTAACATCAGTAACCCTAAATACTCAGGAAGCTGAGAATTTGAGGATTGTGGTTCAAAGCTAGCCTAGGCAGGAAAGTCCATGAGATTCTTTTCTCCAATTAATCACCAGAAAACTGGTGGCTCAAAGTGCTACAGTGCTAACCTTAAACACAAGAGCTCAGGGACAATGCCTAGGCCCCAAGTTCAAGCCCCATGACTTTAAAAAAAAAAAATTAATGGAGTAAGGGCTGGAAAATCAAGTTTAGGTGCAGAGCATATGTGAGGCTCCTGAGTTTAATTCCTAGTCCCCACACATACAATTTTTGTTTCTTTCAACTGATAAATTATATGCCTCATGTTCTGAAGAGTATATACATTAAGTAATGGTTAAATCTAGTCAGTTATTAAGTGCAGCTATTTTTGTGATAAGAACACTTGACATTCAACACTTAAAAAAAAAACTGATATAATTATCTTTAAGGTTCCAAAAAAATGCTTGGGAGAGTTTAAGCTTAGAAATTCTGATGATTGGGGCTGGGAAGGTGGCTCAGTGGTAGAGCACTTGCCTTGCATGCCAGAGGCCCTGGGTTCGATTCCTCAGCACCATATAAGCAAAAAGAAAAAAGCCAGAAGTGACACTGTGGCTTAAGTTGTAGAGCGCTAGCCTTGAGCTGAAGAGCTGAGGGATAGCGCCCAGGCCCAGAGTTCAGGCCCCATGACCAGACCCCCCCCCAAAAAAAAATTCTGATTATTTCTGTCTCTCTTTCTCCTCTCTCTCCCTCTCTTTCTCTCTGTCTCACTCTCTGTCTTGCTCTCTCTGTCTCTGTCTCTCCCTTCCCCCCAGTCCTGGGGCTTGACATTGTCACTGAGCCTCTTTTTCTCAAAGCTAGCACTCTACCACTTGAACCACAGCACCACTTCTGGCTTTTTCTGCACAGTTTATTGGAGATATGAGTCTCTCAGACTTTTCGGCCCAGGCTGGCTTCAAATTGCAATACTCAAGTCTCAGCTTCCTAAGCAACTAGGATTACAAGCATAAGCCACAGCACCTGGTTTTTCTTTTTTGTTTTTTGGGTTTGTTTTTTTTTTTGCAAGTCCTTGAACTTAAGAGCATGGTATTATTTCTGAGCTTTCTTGCTCAAGGCTAACGTCCTACCACATAAGCCACAACTCTACTTCCAGCTTTTTGGTGGCTAATTGGAGATAACAGTCTCACAATCTTTGCTGCCAAGACTGGCTTCAAACCGAATCCTCAGATCCAAGCCTCTTAAGTAACTAGGATTACAGGCATGAGCTACTGGCATCTGATGATAATAATATTTAAAAGTTTATCATCTCTTTCCTGAATGATACTGTAAATGAACCAACTATAAAAGTGAATCAACTATATCATAAATACTAATATTTTCTTGTGTGTGTGTGTGAATGTTTAAAAGAATGCAATATATTTCAAGGATGTGTTGTATTATATATAACAAATTTCATAAAAATTCATATAGTGCTGAGCACTGGTGGCTCCTACCTACTCAGGGGTCTGAGATCTAAGGATCACGGTTCAAAGCCAGCCCAAGCAAGAAAGTCCATGAGACTCCTATCTCCAATAAACCACTAGAAAACTGGAAGTGGCACTGTCGCTCAAGTGGTAGAGCACTAGGCTCGAACTGAAGAGCTGAAAGACAGTGCCCAGGCCAAGTTCAAGTCCCATGACCGACAAAAACAAAAACAAAAAACCAACCATATAGTACGTTGTAATATGTGTTCAGGCATGACTGAATTTTAAAACATGACTTAATGCCTTTAAGAATGCTTCCACAAGCCAGGCGCTGGTGGCTCACACCTGTAATGCTAGCTACTCAGGAGGCTGAGATCTGAGGATCGAGGTTCAAAGCCAGCCCAGGCAGGAAACTCCATGAGACTCTTACCTCCAATATACCACTAGAAAACCAGAAGTGGCACTGTGGCTCAAGTGGTAGAGTGCTCACCTTGAGCTGAAGAGCTGAAGATAGCACCCAAGCCCAAGCCCCAAGACTGACCAAAAAAAAAAAAAAAATGCTCCCACAGAGTGATGGGTGACAATGTTATCAGATACTTTGTATTCATATACTGTTTTGTAGAATGGAACTTCTTTGTACAACTAAAGATAATAATTTTTTTTTAAAAAAGAATGCTTCCACCTATTATTCTAATCAGCACAAATACAACAACTGCTAATAGTCTCTTAAATGTCACATAAAATAAGTGGAAAACTTTTGCATAATAAAGTCTTACTATGTTGTTCAGGCTGGTCCTTCCACATTGGCCTCCCCAAAATAGCGGAAGGAAAAGGCATCCTCCCTCATACCTATTAAGTGAAAATGTTTAGAAGCAATATTGACATTTTAGAAGGCACTTTACCAAACTCAGGGCTTTATATTGCCAGGCAAGTGATTTACCAACTGAGCCACACCTCTAGCCCCTTTACCTCTGGTCATTTCTAAGATTAGCTCACTTTTTTTGCCAGGACTGGGCTGGACCACATTCCTCCTGTTTATGTTCCTGCTATAGCTGGGATGACAGAAGCACCCAACTATACCCAGCTTTTTCTGTTGAGTTGAGGCTTTGTAAATTTCTTCTGCCTTAGTTGGCCTGGAACAGTGATCCTCTGGCCTTCCATGTAGTTGAAATCTTTAGCCAGCACTTCTGGCTTAAGAGATTAAAAGGATGGCAGTGCTTAAGCCTGGGCATAAAAAGGAAACCCTCTCTCAATGAATAGCTGGAGGATATACATACAGTGGCATACACCTGTCATCCTATCTACATGGGAAGCATATATAGACACATTACAATACAGACCTGCCTGGGCATACATGTGAGATTGTGTTCAAAACCTAGCAAAGAGCTGGGCATTGGTAGCTCATGCCTATAACCCTAGCTACTCAGAATGCTGAGATCTGAGGATCATGGTTTGAAGCCAGCCCAGGCAGAAAGGTTCTTGTGAGACTCTTATCTCCAATTAACCAAAAACCACAAGTAGAGCAGTGGCTCAAAGTGGTAGAGTGCTAACCTTGAGCAAAAGCGCTCAGAGACAGCACTCAGGCCCTGAGTTCAAGCCCCACAACCAACAACAAAAAACTAGCAAAGGTGAAAAGGGCTGGGAGTGTGGCTCAAATGGTAGCACATCAACCACCAGTACCACCAAAAACTAAATAAATAATGGAATGCTTAGAGCCATAAAGTCCAATCATCTCTTTTCTTTCTGAGACTTATTAGAATGAGTAACATACAGTTGCCATAAACAAAGATACTGTAATCAAATAAATAAGTTACTATTTTACCTTTTCCAGTTTACGCAATTTTCCAGTTGCTAAAAACTCATCAATCTTTTCCGCAATTTTTGTTCCTACTCCTGGCTACATAGAAAAGCAAAAGTATGTTAGTCATATAAATATAATGCTTGCCAAGTCAAAGTGTTTGAGAAATTAAAAGCAAATACCACATGACAAATTTTGAAACAAAAGATACTGAAAATTGAACCCCAGTAATAAATTTTTCCAAAGGCAAATAATTAAAAGGCTTGGTAACAGAACTTTTAATGAAACAATTGTTAATGACTCCTGTTTATTTAAAATTAACTTTTGGCAGAAATGTACTCACTACCTGACAGTAATCCCTCTGTATAACACCTAATAGCAATAAAATTCTATTTAAAAATTTAACTTTTGAGAGCAGAAAATTCAGTGATCAAACAGTCTAGCATATGCATAGCTCTAGTTTCAATCCCCAGTACCACAAAAAATAATCATAATTTTAATTGTAGAAAAATTGGAAAATATAGTTATGTAAGTATTAAAATCAAAACTGGAAAAAAGCAAGGGAAGGGGTAACATTGTCCAAAAAGAAATGTACTCTTTACCTGACTTATGTAACTATCACCATTCTGTATATCACCTTTATAATAACAATTTAAAAATTAAAAAATATTAAAATCACTTATCAGATGATTTCACTTATCTAAAAGTTAAACATAGGACTGGGAATGTGGCTTAGTGGTAGAGCGCTTGCATAACAAGCATGAAGGCCTCGGTTTGATTCTTCAGTACCACATAAACAGAAAAACAGGAAGTGGTGCTGTGGCTCAAGTGGCAAGAATGCTAGCCTTGAGCAAAAGAAGCTCAGTGACAGTGCCCACACCCTGAGTTAAGCCCCAGAACTGGCAATAAATAAATTAATTAATTAATTAAATATCATCTGTAATGTTATTCACTCACCTTTTCTTGCATTAACTTTTCTACTTATAAACATTCATATGTGTAAACTTTTTCTTTAGGATATTATGAACAAATTTCTATATCAGTAACTAAATATAGCAGTAGTATCTTTAGTGGCTGCTGCATAGCATTTCATTGTATGAGCTTACTTAACACATATCCTACATGTGAACATTTAGGTGGTCTCCAATTATTTCACTATAGTCATGAACTAGCACTGTTCTAAAAGAGCTTCTCAAGCTTTTGCACACATCAGTGTTTCCTAGGGAACTTAATAAACTATAGAATGTCAAGTCTCACCTTTGGGTTTCTGATTTGGTATGTCAGTGGTAAAAAGAGAGGCCAATATTTTACATTTTAAGTTCTCAGGTGCTGGTACTGCTGCTAATGCGGCTACTTCCACTGCTGCTGGTGTAGGCACCACATAGGTACTCTAGACCTGCAAAGTCCAATATGATATACTAGCTATATGTGATCATTTAAATGTATATAAATTTTTAATTCTTCAGTTACAGTAGCTACATTTCAAGAACTCAGTAGCTAAACGTAGCTTGTGGTTGTCATGTTGGACAGCACTTCTCTAGAATGCAAGAGCAGAGAACCCATCTTTTCAATTTATCTTCCCTAGTGCCTGACATGTAAGTGTTCAAAAGTTATGAACTACTGAATCTTGCATGCACATAATGTTATTGACTTCCTTGGAACAAACTTCTGAAAGTGGAACTGCTAGACATCCTGCAAATTATCCTTTGGAAAGACTGTAACAATAAACATTTCCATTATCAGTAAATGAGGGTACTTTTTTTCACATCTCTGCCCACATTTCATAGTAGGCAAACTTGGGTTTACTGGTCCTTTGTAGTTTATTAACATAGTTAACTAGTTTATACATGTTATGCATGAGTGCTAGCCCTCCATTCACCCTTCCAAATTCTGGATTTGTGTAATATTTAATAAGTGCCCACAAACTATTCAATTTGTATCTAACCTCTGAAGAGTAATTACCAAACAGAAATTAACAAAGAACTTAGGAAGATTGAAGAAAAAAGAAGGGGCTGGGAAGGTGGCTCAGTGGTAGAGCGCGTGCCTTGCATGCATGAGGCCCTGGGTTCGATTCCTCAGCACCACATAAGCAAAAAGAAAAAAGCCGAAGTGGTGCTGTGGCTCAAGTGGTAGAGCGCTAGCCTTGGGCTACAGCACCCAGGCCCAGAGTTCAGGCCCCACAACTGGACCCAAAAAAAAAAAAAAAGAAAAGAAAAGAAGAAGAAAGAAAAATGCTTAAGCTTCTATTTCCTATAGAGCCGATCTATCTATCTATCTATCTATCTATCTATCTATCTATCTATCTATCTATCTATTGAGATGGAGATGGAGATGGAGACGGAGACAGAGAGACAGAGAGAGTTCCAAGGAGAAAGCTGTTGAGGAAAAACTGAATGTTCAAGATACAGAGTTCAGTATTTTAAATATTGTTCAAATTTACCTTTATGTCCAGCAGGTCTAAAAATCCATAACTTGAAACCACATGGAGTAGGCTACATAACTGTCATAAAACCAGTGTTGTATACATTACTACTGCTCACCACGAGCTATATCTTATGTTTTTTTTATCTTGACTAATGCAGATGCTTGATTTATTTTCCCCTGCTATTACTCACTCCTGCTAAAGACATGTTGTCTTGCAATAAATCTAAAATCTTTCTTTTTTTAGGTGCTGGGCACAGACACAGTACCTGGGCTTCTTTTCCTCAAGGCTAGCACTCTACCACTTGAGCTAAAGATCTACTTTCAGCTTTTTAGTAGTTTATTGAAAATAAGAGTCTAATGGGACTGGGAATGTGGCTTAGTGGTAGAGTACCTAGCATGCATGAAGCCCTGGGTTTGAGTCCTCAATACCACATTATCAGAAAAACCCAGAAGTGGTGCTATGGCTCAAATGGTAGAGTGCTAGCCTTGAGCAACAGAAGCTCAGGGACAGTGACTAGGCCCTGAATTCAAACCCCAGGACCAACAAAAAAAGTCTCATGAACTTTCCTGCCCAAGTTAACTGAACTCAGAGCCTCAGATCTCACCCTGCTAAGTAGGTAGGAATACACAACTAGCATCAGGCTGAAATCTTCGTTTTTAGCACTTATGTTAAGTGCATGGTAGACTGCCACATTTACCATTCTCTTGGGAAGGCAGATTGTCACAGAATTAAGGGCAGGGAAATACTCAGCAGATCATACAATGATGTGAACACAAGTGACATAATATGGTTTAGGCAGACTAGCTGCATAATGAAAGAAAGGGAATATAAAATTTTGGTTTTGGAATTTCTTTTTATTTATTTACTTATTATAAATAAGTAATTACTGGGCAATATAATAAAATAAAAATAAATATTGCAAGATGATGTATTAAACAATAAAAAGATAATTAGAAAATAATGCTAAAATAATTTTACTCAATAGCATACTGTAATTTGGCATACATGTAATTTAGACCCTCAGCTCTTTTCTATAGCAAACACTGAAGAGAAAAAAAGCAAATAATTTGTTTTGGAGACTTTAGATTTCTAGAATTATTGAGAAGCTATCCAACGCAATAAATAGCACGTGTGTTCTTAAAGTAACAGTGAAAAGGATTAATGGTATTTTTTATGTTAAGTCTAATCTAATCCAAAACATATCTTTATAATACTTTTAGGGATATACCATGAGCTTAGATTTAGGATGAAGTAAGTCTGAGCTTTAAGGAAGAATCGCTCTAATATAAAGCAGGCTATTTGCAATACTACTAAAAAAGAAGTTTAGTGGTAACAAAAGGAGAAAAGAATAAAAGGAAAAGTGATTTCCAAGGTTAATGCCAAGGCAGAACTCAGAATGAGAACTAAAGGCCAATGTACTTATTATTTAGTTGGCTAGACCTCCTATTTAGGGGGACATATGATGCTGAGAACTGTGTATAGCACAAAGGACTTAAAACCTTTGCAAATTTATAAGTTACACTGTGGCAGGATTAATATAGGAATTTCTCACTCAAGCTTAAGATGTAAAAGATTTATAATGTTATGATTCTGAAGGGTGAAAACATGAGGGTAGCTATGGTTCATACTTTCAAGGCTTTCAGAAAAAAGTTAAGAATGATCAAATATGAATACAGCAATTTCAGAGGACTTTTGTGAAACAGAAATAGAATAGAAAGAAGCAATAACTTCAGGACCAACACAAATCTAAGTACATGTCAGTTTGGTATCTTAAACAAGAAATAAATAAGACAATAGTCCTTTACTTTGAGGAATTTTTAATCTATTAGTGAGAAAAAACTATGACTATCAATAGGTAGAACTCCTCAGGATATTCTTAGTGAAATTACTACAAATTACCAAGAGATGTGACCTTGTGAAAACTGGGAACTATTAGCAGACAGTGCTCACAGAATATGGGGCTAGCTACCATAATATAAAAGAGGCTTAATCCTATGTTTACCAGTAGATTAAGATCTCTTTGGGAATGAGATGTATAGCTTGGGACCACATAAACTTACACCAACAACACCAAAGTCTTCTAAAGTCTCCACACTAAAGGTGAATGGAAGAGTGAGTACATGTATATTTGAAAATGTAGAGAAACACTACTGTAATTACATATATTTAAAATTTTTTAATGTACTCTTTCTTCAAATCAAAACATTTGAGCTCAAAAAGTATGCTTGAAATGCATTAATATTAATCCAACAAATCAGGAGCAGTGGGACTGCCTATGTGAATCTAAGCAGCTTTGGAAATATATCTGTACATATATGATCTCTACAAAAAAGAAAAAAAATGCCTACTAAACTTACTAATTTCTTAGCTTCTGCTCCACTCTTGATTTTGTGTGGGTACTTTGCTATAACAGATGCTGCTTTTCTGCAAGGATAAAAAAGTAAAATAATTAAAAATCCAGGATGGCACTGATCAAGTAGTATTGCATTCATAAACTGCTTTGTTAAATAACAACTTCTTTGTACAACTACCCAGACAATAATAAAAATAAAATTAAAATAAAATCAAGACCTTAATTACTGTTTCTTAAACTAATATACATACATATATACATACATACATACATACATACAAGCAAATATCCATATTCTACTTTCACCAAAACAGCTAATTTTCTAGTTCCATGCAAAGTTAAAACATCGATAGCTGACAGGCCCCCCAAATATATCTCTGACTTTTTAAGAATATCTTGAAGTTCCTGACATTTGGGGATTCAGGATAGTAGCAGTTTTCTTTTCTGAGATTAAGTGGAAAATATCACTGGGAGTTTTTTTCTTTAAAGTTTTATAACAGGATAAAATAAGAAAAAATTTAAGAAAGAAAAAAAAAAGAGGAAAACCATAGGCTGTACCTTATAAAGCAAATGGTCGTTTAAGACTTCAAGCCTGCCAGGTGCCAGTAGCTCACACCTGTAATCCAGGCTGAGATCTGAGGATGGTGGTTCAAAGCCAGCCCAGGAAAGACTGTGAGACTCCTATCTCCAATAAACCACCAGAAAACCAGAAGTGGCGCTGTAGTTCAAGTGGTAGAGCACTAGCCTTGAGCTGAAGAGCTGAGGGAAACTGCCCAGGCCCAGAGTTCAAGCCCCATGACCGACAAAAAAAAAAGACTTCAAGCCTTGGTCATGGGGCTTGAACTCTGGGCCTGAGTGCTGTCCCTCAGCTCTTCAGCTCAAGGCTAGTACTCTCCATTTGAGCCACAGCTGCACTTCCTGTTTTCTGGTGGTTAATTAGAGATAAGAGTCTCACAGACTTTCCTGCCCCAGCTGGCTTTGAACCATGATCCTCAGATCTCAACCTCTTGAGTAGCTAGGATTACAGGCTTGAGCCACTAGCACCCAGCCTAACCCTCATAATTCTTTCAAACAAAGATGCCACCACAAAATTCACAATTTATCTCATACTAAAGGCAGTCTCATACTATGGACAGTTTTTGTCTGGAGGTGCACATGCAAGTGCACATGTACATGTGTGTGCACATGCTAGCACTATGGTTTGAACTCAGGGCCTTATGCTCTTAGTCTATCACAGCTAGTACTCTACTACTTGAGCCATGCCTCCAGACTGGATTTTTGCTGGCTAATTAGAAAGGAAGTCTCCTCAGACTTTTCTGCCTGGGCTGGCTTGAACCTTGATCCTCCAGGTCTCAGTCTCCTGAGTAGCTAGGATTACAAATGTGAGCCACGAGTGCCTAATGTCATTTTCTCAGTTCCCCGCCACCTTTTTTTTTTTTGCACATTTTTTATGGGTTTCATCATGACAAGGAAGTAGGGTTTTTTCAATTGCTTCCATGTTGTTAGTCCAGTATCAAAAACTGATCTGTTACTCTTGCCTACCTCCACACATATCCAGCTCAGGAATCTATGAGATAAACTCCGGGCACTCAATGATTGAACCCTATCTAACTTCAATGTTAAGCATAGTTTAGAACTGATGTAAAAAAGGAAAAGTTTGTGAGGGAAAGGATGACACTGTCCAAAAAGAAATGTACTCTTTACCTGACTTATCTAACTGTAACCCAGCTGTAAATCACCTTTATAATAACAATAAAAAACATATATATATATATATTTTTTTTTTTGTCAGTCGTGGGGCTTGAACTCTTGGCCTAGGCGCTGTCCCTCAATTGTCTTCAGCTCAAGGTTAGCACTATTAGCACTAGAGCCACACTGCCACTTCCAGTTTTCCAGTTGTTAATTGGAGATAAGAGTCTCACAGACTTTCTGCCAGGGCTAACATTGAACCGAGATCCTCAGATCTCAGCCTCCTGAGAAGGTAGGATTACAGGCATGAGCCACCGGTGCCTGGCAATAAAAATATTTTTAAAAGAAAAGTTTATAAAAAGTAATAGAGGGGGGCTGGGAAGGTGGCTCAGTGGTAGAGTGTTTGCCTTGCATGCATGAGGCCCTGGGTTCGATTCCTCAGCACCACATAAGCAAAAAGAAAAAAGCTGGAAAGTGGCATTGTGGCTCAAGTGGTAGAGTGCTAGCCTTGAGCTGAAGAGCTGAGGGACAGCACCCAGGCCCAGAGTTCAGGCCCCATGACCAGACCCCCCCCCAAAAAAAGGAATAGAGGGGGTAAACATAATCAAAGTATATCATATGCATGTATGAAAGTGTCAGACTAACACTTTCTTACTATGTACAATTTAATATATGTCCTTCACAAGGAAAATAATGATGTTAATGATGTGTAACAGTGGGCGAAAACATTACTATTAATAATATTAACATTAACTATTATCTAATATCAATATTTGGTAATCTTTGAAACCTTGGATTTTTTTCTATTCTAATGTATATAAACTTTTAGATTCAGATTTCAACTTCTCTGTTAGCATATGACTGGACCTATTTGTAGGCAAAGCAGGCCAAGAAAAGCTCACCTTTCAGGAAAGGCAAGTAGATCCAGATAATTGGCACTGAAGGATAAAGGCAGAAAAGGAAGATCATAAAAGGCCAAAGTACTTATTTGCAATGGAAGTACGGCAAGATTATATAACTAATTTTTGGCCACAATCAAGAGAAATATGAGCCTGCTGTAATTCTAGCTATTTAGGAGACTGAGATTTGAGGTTCATGGTTCATAGCCAGCCCAGACAGTAAAGTCCAGGAGACGCTTATCTCCAATTAGTCATCAAAAAGCCAGAAGTGGAGCTGTGGCTCAAATGGTAAAGTCTTGAGTACAAAAGGTCAGGGATAGTGGCTAGGCCCTAAGTTCTAACCACAGTTCTAGCACCGAAGAGAGAGGAGAGAGGAGAAGAGAGAGAAGAGAGACAGAGAGAGAAAGTGTATTGGCTGGGGAGTAACAAGCAGGGGAAGACCTACTTTCCACTTAAGAATGCTGTGACCTGAATAGATTATGATAACTAGATCACCAACATACGGGTCATAGTACGGTTAGGGAATTCAGTTTAAAATACACTGAGTGGGGAAGGGAAAAATCTGGAGGAAAACACAGCTTTGGAGTCAATGACACAAGAGGTATTCAAAGCCAAGAAAGAAGTATGAGAATGAGATAAGAGAACTTTAAGCTGGGTGCCAGTGGCTCACGCCTGTAATCCTAGCTACTCAAGAGCTGAGATCTGAGGATCACGGTTCAAAGCCAGCCCGGGCAGAAAAGTCAGTGAGACTCTTATTAACCACCAGAAAACTGGAAGTGATGCTGTGGCTCAAGTGGCACAGCATTAGGCTAGAGCTGAAGAGCTGAGGGACAGCTCAAACCCCACGACCAACAAACAAAGAGAAGTTAAGGCAGACCTCTGGAAACTAATATTAAAAGTTAAGACAGATAAAGACATGAAAAAAATAGACAGAAGTGCCATCATGGAAACCAAGGGAAATACTTTCAATGTATGAGCCAGCAGTGAATACCACTAAGAGTCCAACAAGGTGAGATGTAGATGCAAGCATTTCACAGGAATGTAGGATGAAAATTATACTGCATAAGAAGTGACTACAGATAAAGTATAGGCATAAAACACAAACTATTCAAGAAGACTAGTTGTAACATGAGAAAAGAAGGTGTTGCCTAGTGTGAAGCCAACATTTGTTTTTACATTAAGAGTTGAGGTACTAGATGGGCATCGGTGCCTCACACCTGTAATCTTAACTACTCAGGAGGCTGAGACGTGAAGACTGAGTTTCAAAGCCAGCCTACTCAAGAAAGTCTATGAGACTTATTTCCAATTAACCATCGAAAATCCAGACATGGCTGTGTAGTTCAAGTGGTAGAGCTACAGCCTTGAATGAAAAAAAATTCAGGGATAATGCCCATGCCCTGAATTCAAACCCCAGTGGCCTCAGTACCAGGACAAAACAAACAAAAACCAACAAAAGAAGCTGCTGAAGTACTTGGACATGTTTATAAGCTAAAGAGCAGCAGCACAGCAATGGGTGTGGTAATAATAGCTAGGGGACAGCCGCTGGTGAGGTTCCCAGTAAAGGTGACATCAGTCACCGACCAACCAGACTGTCAGAAGTGATTCCTCCAACCATACCTGTTTTACAGTTCAGACCTCTTCCACTGGTTTAAAATCACATTGCATCTCCAGATATTCACATATGGTGGCGGAAAAACATGTATTATGCTGTATCTATTTTCAATAAGAATTGAGACTTTATCTGAATCGATCCTATGGGGAGCACTGCCAAAATTCTAACAAATATTAAGGTAAGGTACAACCTGTCTTTTGTTGTTCTCACCCCTCCCCTTACTTCAGATGGTCCAAATACCCACTGTTCTCCCAGCCCTGTTAAATGCCACACGAAACGAGGGCACCTCTGAGCCATGCTACCAGTACGCCGCTGTCTCACCTGTACGCATTGTATTTGTGGATGGCCTGGCTCACGTTCTTCTCAAAGTTTGCAAGTTCTGAAAAGGCAGAGAGATTCCAGTGAAGAGGAGTGGCGAGTAAACACAGGAAAGCTGGGTTCCCTCGACGAAGACTGGCAACTTCTCAGGTCGAAGATCACCCGTTTCTCCACTGGCCAGATTTCAAGGCTGCACACGCAGCACGGGCGCTGACAGGCGACCCCGGGGAGGAATACCTGCTGCCTATAGCGGGCCCCACCCACAGGGCAGCGCGGCAGGGGAAGCGCAAGGGTACGGGCAGGGGACAGGAGGAAAGGAAGGGAGGAAGGTAAGAGGAAAGGAAGGATAGGGATAGGCTAAAGGGCTGGGACCGGCACTAACCCATGAGCATGTCGGTGATGCCCCCGTTAAGCGTCTCCTGAGGCGCCTTCCGCTTACTCATGGCGGCCCGTACCCAAGGCCTCAGGGGCCCAGAACCTGTGACCGGTCCCCTCTCCCGCCCGTAAGAAGGTACCAGGATTTAGAGAGGGGCAAAGTTGCACCAAGACTCCAGAGCCGCACGCAGGTGCGACTGGCAGAACAATGGTCGCTGCCTCTGACATAGGGCGCGGCGTGGCGTGGCGCGGCGCACGCAGTGACGTCAGGAAACAGCGACAGGGGCGGGGCTAGAGGGGCTTACGGTCGAGCTGCAGGAAGAGGGGTCGGTGGGACTGAGTGAGCTCAAGGAGGCGCTCCCAAGCTTGTACTTACCAAGAGAAAATGAGTACCTCCGAATTACAGCCCATCAGAACTTTTTATGGGAAGACATGGATTCTTAACCCAAGAGTATACCTGTTTTCCTTATGCTTCTTTGGAATTCTGTCCCTAGAGGAGGAAAAAGAGATTTTGTTTCTGAAGTGTACAGAATGGTGGGGGTCCCAGGGCAGAAGATTAAAGATTGCTCTTAGGTATATATGTGGGCAATAGCAGTAATTGAATGCGTGGCATATTTTATGTGATAAGTAACACTAGTGTCATAATGTCGAAACTCTTAAGAATGCATTATAGTAGACAAGCACCGTGGGAACATGAAAGAAAATATACCAATCTGAACTTTCTAGCATATCTGCCATCTAACAGCTAAAGATGTCGTTTTTAATTCCCCTGCCTTTTTTTGGTAGGAACTAATGTGATGAAAAGCCCCAAGAAAGAGAGAAGTGCAGGGGCTGGGAAGGTGGCTCAGTGGTAGAGCGCTTGCCTTGCATGCATGAGGCCCTGGGTTTGATTTCTCAGCACCACATAAGCAAACAAAAAAAAAGCCCGAAGTGGCGCTGTGGCTCAAGTGGTAGAGCGCCCAGGCCCAGAGTTCAGGCCCCATGACCGGAGGATAAAAGAACTGAGCAACGGTGGCTCACTTCTTTAATCCTTGCAACTTATGAGTCTGAGATTGTTGGGATCACTGTTCCAAAACCAGCCTGGGCAGAGAAAAGTATGTGATCCTTCTCAACTAAGAGCTGGATGGAGTGGCAAACCTGTTACCATAACTACCCAGGAAGTCTAAGCAGGAATGGAGACCCTATCTCAAAAATAATGAGCAGGGGCTAGGGATGTGGCATAGCGCTAGAGTGCTTAACTAAGGATCATGAAACCCTGGGTTCTATTCCTTAGTACCCCATAAACAACAACAAAAAAAAGCTGGAAGTGGCGCAGTGGCCAAAGTGGTAGAGTGCTAGTCTTGGGCAAAAGAACCTTAGTGATGATGCCCAGGCGCTTCAGGACTGGACACACACACACACACACACACACACACACACTGACCAAACACCAGGGCTGGAGATGGCTCAGCAGTGCCTACTGAATAAGGTCAAGGCTATGAATTCAAATCTTGAGAGACAGAGAGAGTGAGAGTTTAAATTGGTGATCATCTATCTCACTACTCATATCCCTGATAAACTACTATTTATATTTTCGGACATTTCTAGTTCTCTAATCCAGCCCTTTTTAAATCGCCATTTTTTTTTTTTTTTTTTTGCCAGTCATGGTGCCTGAACTCTGGGCCTGGGCACTGTCCCTCAGCTCTTCAGCCCAAGGCTAGTGCTCTACCACTTGAGCCACAGCACCACTTCCAGCTTTTTCTGCTTATGTGGTGCTGAGGAATCGAACTCAGGGCCTCATGCATGCAAGGCAAGCACTCTACCACTGAGCCACCTTCCCAGCCCTAAATTGCCATTTTTTAATTTTTATTGTTATTTTTAAGGAATTGTACAAAGGGCTATAATTGCATAAGTTAGGTTATGAGTTCTTTCCTATTTGCTGTGTTCCTGGGACTTTTCAAAAAGTTCCTGCCTGTGACAGTAAATTCTAATGTTTCTCTCTTCTATTTTGCAGTAGTTTCAAAGCTTCTAGTATTTGTGCAATCATTTTTATAAGTATTATGACTATCTTTTAAAAATGAGTAGCAATTTAAGGAAAAATGATCAGTTAGTTCTCTGTCCTTATCGGTCTTATTGATCTACTAACCACTCCCTTATTGAAATTTAGTTAACTTCTATGAATATTCATAGATTTCTTAGTAAATTTCTTTACATGTATATTCTTTTATATGAGTTAACTTTTCAGTAAAACAATACTATCTGCATATAGCAAAGGGATTTTTTTTTTTTGTCAGTTGGCCTGGGCACTGTCCCTCAGCTCAAGGTTCAAGGCTAGTGCTCTAGCACTTGAGCCACAGTGCCACTTCTGGATTTTTCTGCTTACGTGGTGCTGAGGAATTGAAACCAGGGACTCATGCATGCAAGGCAAGCACTCTACCACTAAGCCACCTTCCCAGCCCAAGGGATATGTTTTTCTTTTTTCAGATTTGGGAATGGTGAACTCAGGCCTTTTGCATTTGCTCAGCTGCTGACCTACCACTTGAACCACACCCTTGTCTTGTTTTTGGAGGTGGACTCAAGGAAACTTTCAGGCCTGGGCTGGCCTCAAACTGCCAACCTCTAGATCTCTACCTCCTGAGTGGCTAGAACTACAGACATGCATCACTGATTTTTGGCTAAGGAAGATAGTTTTCAATTGCAGTCACTTCAGATATTGATATTATGAATTTAAACAGCAAGAATGAATATTCATGACAATAAATAAGAGCATCTTTTCACATAAAATATATATGTTTCAACAAATGTATACAACAGCTTTTTTTCTAATAGGCTCTCACTTGAAATAATCCAAATATCCCAAACTCTAACAGAAATAAAGTAAAGCACTTCTTTGAAGTAGGTTGTTACTATGCAATCATAGAACAAACTATGACTATTTGAAGCATTATTATTGCCTTTCAAAATCATTGTTCTGAAGAAAAGAGCCAAGAGAAAGGAAAATAAAAGTAGAATATATAAATACTTTTACAATTTATAAACAAATCTACAATGAAAAGTAGAAGTTCAATAGTACCCTAGGATTGGAGATAGGACCACAGTGGCTCATACCTGTGACCCTACTTGTTTGAGAGGTAAATATCAGAGGAATGTGGTTCAAGGCAAATCTAGTCAAGAAGTTATTGGAAAAACAGCTAAAACTCAGTGTGTGTAGTGGTATGTATCACCTCAACTATGTGGGAAGATGTAAGCAGGAGGACTATAGTCCAGGCCAGCCCTGGGGAAATGCAAGATTCTACCTGAAAAGCAAAAATAAACAAACTTTTGGAGGTGATGGAAATATAATTTTCATGATCACAGTAGCACTTTTATAAATGGACATTCAAAGCTTACCAAATGATACACATTAATGTCTAAAGCTTATATATTTCAAGTAGAGCTCCATAAAGAGGTTGTAAGAAAACAAAACTAAATCAGAGGTGCACTATTATTCATAAATAGTTGTCTCTGGACTTTCAATTTAACATGTCTTTTGAAATACACAATGTGTCTTTATGAGTGTCATTCTTCTGTATTGAGGGTGTAGTAGACAGCCTTAATCGACCCAGGCTAGGACAGGAAGCATTTCAAGGGATAGGAGTTCATGACAAGACCCTCAGAGGCCAAGAGCATGTAACCTACAACTCCCTCCAGTTTCTTTCTGGTTTGTTTGTTTTTGAAGGGGCAGTGTTATTGTTCTGGCATCCTACCAACAGACAACCTTTTTTGTGCAAGCTATTACGACTATGCCTGGTAAGGTACCTGTGGACAGGTGATTTCCGCAGATGAAGCCATTTCTGAGAGCAACAGAGAAGTACAGGAAAAAGAAGGAAGACAGGCAAGGGGCATGTGGCTCAGCCCCAGTCAGGGCCACCAACCATTTCCTGCAGCCACGCCCACAGCACGTTAGAGACTACTGGGGAATAGAGAGACTTCCCTGGACCCACTTCCCATTGTTCACAGAATTCTCCTAGCAAGAGAGTGAAGGCACGTGCCAGCGCTCGTATACCTAGGATCTTACAGCTGCGGATTGTGAGTATTGTACAGAGTTAGAAGGCACTTTTCCATCCAGAAAGCCAACGCCTACCACCGCGGACACCACACCGAGGCTCAGGAAGAGCAAGTCCCGGGTCCCCGCGGGGGCCAGGGCGATGGGGCCCAAAGGGCAAGGCAAGCGCCACTCCAGTGCCACCAGGAGCATGCGTGAGCCCAGTGCCCGCAGAGCCGAAGGCCAGGCCACCAGGCCACCCCCCGCTGGGCCCGCCTCCACGGCGGAGGAGGGGACCCTGCGCGCGGCCTCCTCCAAGGGTTCTACCCACAGGGAGCATTTTTCCATCGGCTCCCTAGTGGAGGGCAGGGCCACCAGACCACCATCTTCTGGTAGGCCCCCCACGACTCAGGAGGAGGCCCGACTGCGCAGGCCCTCCTCAGTGACCAGCAAGGGCCCCGGGATCATGGAGGGCGGGGACCCCCGACCTCCATCTCGTGGGGTCCCTGGCACTGCCATGGAGGTGCAACTGCCCAGGGCCTCCAGTTCCACCAGCAGTGCAAATCAGTCCTCTTCCGAGATAGTGGAGTGGGGAGGCCTCCGAAGATCACCGCCCGGAGCTGCGTCCACTACCGAGGTCGAGGAGTTAAGCCTGGGCTGGGTCCCCTACAACACCATCAAGAAAGGCCCTTCCCGCGCCATCCACCCGCGGAGGGCCCAGGGCTGGGTGACCAGGCCATGCTTCGTCGGGCCTTGGCCCATCATTGAGGAGAGGTCAGATCAGAACACAATCTTCCCAGTTATCACCCAATCTGTGCAAGCCCCTGAGAGGCCCCACAAAGGGAGAGCCCTCAGCCGATGACCTGCTGGGGGTATTCCCAAAGAGGAAGTCAACTGGGGCCAGGACCGCACCATCTCCATGACCCCCGCAATTCAACGTCTCCTCAAGGAGCGTCAGGGAGGAGATCGTCCCACCCCTAAACTCCTGCCTGCCAGGGCCAATCTGCCAGCCCAGGACAGGACAGAACGCACGGTCACCAACAGTGCGGTCACCACACTCAGCCCCCTAAAGCTGGGGGGCCAGGGAGGAGGTCATGCTCCCCTGGCCAAGCACAAAGCCCGGGAAGTTCAACTCCCCAGCCCTACATCTACCCCAGTGCCTTCCTACACCGTCCATCTAGTGGGAAGCCCCCTGGCGGCAGTCCACACTGCCGGGGCCAATTTCAAATGGGCAGATACAAAACTGCACCAGCCCACCATGAAGAACTCCGACACCCCACAACCCGCCGTGAGCACCCAAACCATCCATGGCCGGCGCATTAAACAAAACGCTGCCTTGGCCAAACTGGCAGCTGAGAAGGCAAAATTACACAGGAAGGACTTGGCCAAGGCAAACACCTGCTCTCTTGCAGTTACTGGGGTCAATTCCTCTGATAGCAGGCAAGAAGCAGGGGCACTGCAAGATCTTCCGCAGCCTGCTTTCCCTCACCATCACACCCCTGAACCCTGCCCCAGCTCTGCCGAGTTCACGTTGAGTAAACTGTTTCCATCTCCAGATGGACACTTGCACGCCAGGGGCCACCTCAGCAGCTGTGTAGGACAATCGCATGCACGCCCACAGCCAGAAACACCCCAAAACCTGAACCCAGTTTCAGGGCAAAGACTTGTCCTGGCATTAAGGAAGTCGGGCCAGCAGGAGAGAAAAATCCAAGTGCACCAGGTTAACAAAGAAATACTTGTAAAAGGTGTAAACAAACCCACTGTGGGACACATCCACAGTACAATTCAGGAGAATCAGGAGAATCGTGAAGAGGAAAAGGGGAGACAGTCAAAGGTGCAATACCCAGCTGCCACCAACAGAAAAGAAAGGGAGGCCCATAAACCCCAGTTACCAATTCCCAGAAAGATCCAGGGCAAGTGCAGCCAGAGGAAACACTGAGGCAGCCAGTGGAAGACAGACACTACCTGAGAGTACAGGCCACACAAGCATGCCTGAAAGCTGAAATGGAAAACATCATTCAGATGGAGCACAGGGCACACAGCCAAATGATTCGACAAAGGTGTTGCTGGGAAAGCAAAGATACTAAACTGCACCCAGTCAAAGCAGTCAAAAGAACAAAGGAATAGCCTCAAGCATGGAAGAATCCAATTAGAGTGAACATGAGGGCTAAACTGGAAGGTGAATTACAGAATGAACTTGAGAAACTGATAGAACAGTATCAAAACTCAGAGATAACACAAAGACAATTTCTCAAAGGGAAAGAATGTTTAGAAGACAGATGGGACCAAATGAGTTTATCCACAAGGAGGTGCCCAAGGCAAAGGGTACAGACAGCAAAATGAACCACCTAGGAACCAGAGACCAAAGTGAGAAGTCATTCCTGAAAAGCCTGGAGGAGACACAAGAACTTTGAAAATAGATGAGGAGGGCAGTCTGGAGAATATGGTGGAAAGAGAAGGGAACCAATTAAGCTTGTTCCAAAGAAGAGTTTCAGGGTCCCATCAGGCTTTTCACATCCAGAGTCACACCAAGTAAGCTGTAAGTACACAGAGATAGTGACCAAAGGACAAAATTACAAACTGTCTGCATAAGATGACAAAATTAAGCACCTACTGGCAGTAGCAGTGGCAGCAGCAGTGGCAGTGGCTGCTGAGCCTGCGAGCTTTCCCATACTTTCAGTGCAAATTTAAAGACCATGAATGGGAGACTACAGCCCAGCTGGCCACAGAGTATCATGCAGAGACAACCCATCACATTGGGACAGTCTGAAACACCAAGGGAAAGTGTGAGTACCCAGAGAACAACATCTGGAAGGGATCCCCTCCCCTTAGCAGAGAAGAATGCCATTTTTCAAAGTGACAAAGAGCCTGCCCGAGTACCTGGCCAAAAACACTTGCCAGGAAATCGGTGCCATTTTTGAAAAGGGCAAAGGATACCCTTGCACTACCTCTCTGGAGGCAAATGAAAGGCCAGTCCAGGGAGAGGAAGCCCCGCCCAGGGAGAGGAAGCCCCGCCCAGGGAGAGGAAGCCCCGCCCAGGAGAGGCATAGCCGCCCCTCAGCAGTGAGCAAGGACAAGGTTGGCATTCCAGATATATTGCAGCTCAGCTCAACACCTTGGAATTTCAAGAACAAAAGTCTCTAGGGGAAAAAAAAAAAACTGGACAGGGTGTAAAAACTGATGACGATTACAGAATGGGCTAAGATTAGGATCTTGAATAGTCCCCACATACTAGGGAAGGCTACTGATTTCAGATACAGTTCCACCCACACCCAAGCACTCTGCAGAGATTCTAGGTGGCAGATAACAAGCAACTCCTACCTATTTTAACACACAAAGCCACTCCCCCCACCCACTAAGCCTAAGCAAGTTTGGGAGAAGACATGCAAGATATGCAGAACTTTATCCTGGCCATTCAAACAAACTGATTCGAGAATTCATTTGAGTTATAAGTAAGGTTCAGTCAGGCCTGAATAGGGGAATCTAAGTAACAGCCACATATGAAGAAGGCTTCTGAATCCAACTATGCCAAACCCAAGATGCCTCCTACCGGTGAAATAAGGAACTCCCTCCCCCACCCCTCAGGGTTGCCTACAGCTTGGCTACAAAGACAGCTGCAGAACATGGCAAGGAAAACAGAGACTCCACTAAGAAACAAAGTCCCCCAAACAAATTGGAGAACCTATTTTTTGTTGTTGATCTTCTTCTTAGGTTTTCTTTTTTTCTTTTCTGTTCTTTTTTTTCTTACTGTTCTGTTTAGTCTTAGATATACAGTCTACGGTGACAACTAGGCCTCCTCTTTCTTAGTTATGTGCATACTTAATTCTGGCTCTATTTTTCATTGCTCAATTTTCCATTTCTCTATTTTTTTTTGAGGATTTAAGTTTTCTTTTTTTTTTTTGGTCGGTCGTGGGGCTTGAACTCTGGGCTTGGGAGCTGTCCCTCAGCTCTTCAGCTCAAGGTGAGCGCTCTACCACTTGAGCTACAGCGCCACTTCCGGTTTTCTGGTGGTTTATTGGAGATAGGAGTCTCATGGTCTCTCTTGCCCGGGCTGGCTTTGAACCGCGATCCTCAGATCTCAGCCTCCTGAGTAGCTAGGATTACAGGCGTGAGCCACCAGGGCCCGGCTTAAGTTTTCATTTTATTTCTTTTTTTTTTTTTGTCGGTCGTGGGGCTTGAACTCTGGGCCTGGGCGTTGTCCCTCAGCTCTTCAACTCAAGGCGAGCGCTCTACCACTTGAGCTACAGCGCCACTTCCTTCATTTTATTTCTATTTTTTGTAGTTTTTAAATTAAAAAAAATGTTTTAATTTTGTCATTTTTTCTTCTGTTCTTTTCCTTTACTCCTCTATTCTTATTTGTTCCTTTTTCCTTATATCATTTCTATTTCTTTTAATTTCACTTGAACTTGTTTTCCTTTATGATCCTTCTCTCTACTTCATTCTGTTGACCCTTAATTGTTTGTCTGTTAGACTTTATTTGTTTTCATTTTGACTCTTATCTAATTGGCTCATGCTGTTATCCTTTTAGTTCAGATTGATTTATCCCTAACAACAGACTTTCTCACTAGCTACAACTATATATAATCTCCTTTACTGCATCACAATCCCACCACCCACCCCCAGCAACAAATATGGGAATACCAATTAATGATTTAAACTCTGTGCAATTATAGGGCCCTAGTTGGTTTTTTACTTTAAATTGTGTTCTGCTGTGGTTTGGGATTTGCTTTTGTTTCCAAATGGGCAGAACAAACTATAGAAACACAAGAAAAATGTCAAATCAAGGAACCTCAACCCCAACACAAAATAACCAGGCAATAGAGCAGCCATTAAAAGATCTAGAAGATAGTTCAAGCCCCATGACTGAGCAAAAAGCAACAACAATACCAAAAACACTGCTGTTAAATATGTTTTTTAAAAAAGATAGAAAGCCTGCATGAGGATATGCATTAGCATGATGAAACTAACCACTAACCATGAGACTAAACCATGAGAGAAATTATGGAATCCACAAACAGAAAGTGAGGTGAATTGCAAAAGAAGGAAAGGGAGTCCAATGAAAAAATAGTAATCCAACTAAAGGATATGAGAGAGATACCAATTAAGTCAAGGAAGTAAAGAAGTCTATACAAGACCTAAAACAAAGCTTCAAAAAAGAGACTGAAACCATCAAAAATGATCAATTAGGGACTGGGAAGGTAGAGTGCTTGTCTAACATGCATGAAGCCCTGGGTTTGATTCCTTAGTACTACATAAACAGAAAAAGCCAGAAGTCGAGCTGTGACTCAAGTGGGAGAGTGATAGCCTTAAACAAAAGAAGCTCAGGGACAGCACCCAGACCCTGAGTTCAAGCCCCAAGACTGGAAAAAAACAAAACACAAAAACAAAACAAAACAAAAAAACCCACCAAAACCTGAACAATTAGAAATAAAAACCAAAGTACAAAGTCTTGACAGGAAATTAGATTATGCAGAACAAAGAATCTCTGGAATTGAAGATAGTTGAGACTGTATAAAGAAAGAATAGACAATTATTCAAAACAAATCAAAGAAACAAATATATCTATCCATCCCTACAAGAGCTGTAAGACACAATCAGAAGACCTAATTTAAGGATAACAGTATTGAAGAGGGCCAAGAGAAGGAAGCTATAGGAATAGGAAATATTTTTAACAAAATCCTAGCAGAGGCCGGGCGCTGGTGGCTCACTCTGGTAATCCTAGCTACTCAGGAGGCTGAGATCTGAGGATCGCGGTTCAAAGCCAGACCGGGCAGGAGAGACCATGAGACTCCTATCTCCAATAAACCACCAGAAAACCGGAAGTGGCACTGTAGCTCAAGTGGTAGAGCGCTCACCTTGAGCTGAAGAGCTGAGG
>NW_012267220.1:36675283-36681526 GCF_000151885.1 Dipodomys ordii | reverse complement strand
CTGTAGCTCAAGTGGTAGAGCGCTCACCTTGAGCTGAAGAGCTGAGGGACAGCACCCAGGCCCAGAGTTCAAGCCCCACAACCGACAAAAAAAAAAAAATCCTAGCAGATAACTTCCCGAACATCCAAATTGATAGGCCCATTCAGATACAAGAAGCCTTTAGAACCCCAAACAGACCAGATCAGAACATAACATCCCACTGCCATATTGTCATCTGTACAGGAGAGACCAAGAAAAGGATCTTTAAAGCTTTCAGGGAGAAAAGATTGCCAGCACCACTGGCTCACACCTGAAATTCTAGCTAATCAGGAGGCTGAGATCTGAGGATCACGGTTCAAAACCAGCCCGGGCAGGAAAAACTGTGAATCTCTTATCTACTACCAGAAAACTGGAAGTGACGCTAGGGCTCAAGTGATAGAGTGCTAGCCTTGAGCTGAAGAGCTCAGGGATAGTGGCCAGGCCCAGAGTTCAAGTCCCATGACAGACAAAAACCAAAACAAAACAAAACAAAATTACTTGTAAAAGAAAACCAGTCCGAATAACTACAGATGTCTCCGCTGAGACCATGAAAGCAAGGAGAGCCTAGAATGAGGTATGCCATGCCTTTAAAACAAACAACTGCCAACCTATACCCAGTGAAGTTCTCCTTCATAACCGAGAGACAATGAGAAACCTTCCATAACAAGGAAAAATTGAAGCAATTTATCTCCACCAAACCAGCATTACAGAAGAAACTTAAAGACATACTACATAAAGAAAATGAACAAGAGCATGATATTGGCAGAGAAATGACTCTTCATCAGAGACCAGATAAATATAGTAAGAAATGATGAGGCACAGCCCCCAAGAAGGTGGATAGCATAGCAGGAATTACCAAACACGTCTTAGTCCTAACTCTCAATATTAACGGACTAAATTCTCCAAATAAATGATGTAGATTGACTAGATCTATCCATCTTCTATCTTCAAGAGACACATCTTACCCACAACAACAAAAATATTCTGAAAGTGAAAGGCTGGAATAAAATCTATCAAGCAAATGACCCCCATAAGCAGACCAGAGTTGCAATACTAATAGCAGATAAAATAGACTTCAAATTAAAATTAGAAGAGATGTAAAGAATATTATATACTAATAAAGGGATTTCTCCTACAGGAGGATATAATAATTCTAAATAGTTATATACCAAATGCCAGAGCACTCAACTACATCAAACAAATACTACTTAACCTAAAACACACATCGATCCAAATACATTGACTGTTAGTGACTTTAACACATCACTGTTGCCCCTGGATAGATCAACCCAGCAAAACCTCAACAGAAAAACATCAGAACTAAATAATTACACTGATGAACTAGACTTAACAGACATTTACAGAATAGTTCACCCACCAGCATCAAAATTTATGTTCTCAGGAGTACATGGGACAGTTTCCAAAATAGATCATATTTTAGGCCACACAGCAAATCTCTGTAAATTCAGAAATATTACCATCATTCCCTGAAATCTGCCAGACCACAATGGAATAAAATTAGAGTTCAATACCAAAAGCCATCATAGAAAATTCTCTATGTCATGGAGACTGAACAACACATTGTTGAATGACCAGTAGGTCCCTGAAGAGGGCAGAACGGAAATTCTACCATTTGTGGAATTTAACAAAAATGAACACACAAAATACCAGCTCCTCTGGGAGTACTCAGAGGAAAATTATAGCTCTGAGTGCTTACATCAAAAAATTGGAGAAATCTCAAATAAACAATTTAATGATGCACCTTAAAAACAGAAACAAGCCAAACCCCAAACCGGCAGACAGAAACAATCAAAATTAAATCAGAAATAAATGAATTTCAGACAAAAAAAAAACCAACCATAAGAAAAAAATCAACAAAACAAAGAGTTGGTTCTTTGGGAAAATTAACAAAAATTAACAGACTCTTAGAAAATCTGACCAAAAAAAAGAAGAAAATACACCTAAATAAAAATAGAGATGGGAACGGGAACATCACGACAGATACTACCAAGATCCAGAACATAATAAAGGGATGATATATCTAAACTAAACCAAGAAGATTTAAACCAACTAAATAGACCCATACAAGTAATGAAATAGAAAAGGCAATAATACCTCCCATCTAAGAAAAGCCCCAGATCAGATGGATTCATAGCTAATTCTATCAGGCCTACAAAGAGAACTTATTCCAATATTCCTCAAACTCTTCAATGAAATTGAAAGTGAAAGATTACTACCAATTTATTCTATGAAGCTAGCATAACCTTCCTTCCAAAACCAGATAGAGACCCATCAAAGAGAGAGACCCAACTCTTTGATGAACATTGTTGCATAACTTCTCAACAAAATTCTGGCCAGCTGAATTGAACAACAAAAACTCATACACTATCATCAAATGAAATTCATTCCAGAGACGTAAGTGTGTTCAAAGTACCCAAGTCAATTAATGTAATTCAACACACCAACAAGAGCAAAGACAAGAAATACATGATCACTTCAATAGATGCAGAAAAAGTATTTGACAAGATCCACACCCTTTTATGATAAAGCTCTGGAGAAGCTTCTGTGCTCAAGCTTAGAGCTCTACCACTTTGAGCCACAGCTCTATTTATGATTTCCTGGTGGTTAATTGGAGATAAGAGTCTCATGGACTTTCCTACTGGGGCTGGCTTCAAACTGTGATCCTCAGATCTCAGCCTCCTTAAGTATCTAGGATAACAGGCATGAGCCACTGGCTCCAGGCTTGAGGAAGCTGTTTAACTTTGATTAATTTCTGATTAAATTTGTCTGATTGGAGTTCGTTTGTGGAAACTTTCTATGGCTAAGGATAACTTTGAAGTTTGCCATCTGTATTTCTGAATCGATACAGTTAATGGTATTTCTCCACAGGAGAGCATTGTTGAAGTATGGATATTATTCCTATACTAGTTTTTCCATTCTAGAAAATGTAAAGTTATGTTTGAAGTTTTTCATAATATAGAATTTCTGGAACACTGAAAGTAGATGATCTGGAACAATACTGAATCCACCTATTCCTCTGCTATGAATGTACAAATTGTTTTGAATGCAAGACTTGGACTCCTTGCCTAGACAGATTCCAATGTTTCAGCAATGCTCCAGTGTGGGAAAGTATGATCAACTTTGTATCCCCCAAATTGAACATCATAGAAAATTTAAAATGTGAGTTTCCAAATTTTTCCCTTTCATCTAAAATGAATTTAAAATTATTCTAAAAATTAACATTTCACTGTGACTGTAAGGGTCTGGTTTTACACTTTTTGTCAGTTGTGGGGCTTGAACTCAGGGCCTGGGCAGTCTTTAAACTCTTTTTCTCAAAGCTAGTGCTCTATCACTTTGAGCCACAGTTCTGCTTCCAGTTTCTGAATGGTTAGTTGGAGAAAAGAGTCGCATGGGGACTTTTCTTCCTGGGCTGGCTTCAAACCTCAATTCTTAGATCTCAGCCTACTGAGTAGCTTGGATTACAAGTGTGAGCCAGTACCTGGCTGGACTTTACTCTTTTGATAAAACACGTATTTTTGAAAATATTTTTCAAATAGAGTATTTATAACTTTCAAGAATAAAATGCAAAATTTCTGAAAAAAATTTCAAATTTGTATGAAACATAGTACATGTAAAATAGCATGGAAAATAGAATGCTACTTTGATATCTCTTCAGTCACAACTTAATTTTTTATAAAGAAGTATTATGTTTTAAAGAACTTATAAACAATAAAAAACTACAAATGTCTTTCAGAAGTATCTGTTAAATTTCATGTATAATGAATGCCTGTGAAACAGGATAGCAGATATAAATCTCTTTTAATATGCCTAGTTTCAATACTTTTTTATTATAAAGCTACTGTACAGAGGGGTTACAGTTACATGTGTAAGGTAATGAGTACATTTCCTATCAAGCTTGTTACCCCCTCCTTTGTTTTTCCCTAAGATTTTACTATTCTTTTGTGAAATTGTAAATCATTAAAAAATTTCAAAAGTAATTGTTACTTATATGCATATACAATTACTTCATGAAAAATTAAATTACAATGTAATTCTCAGTGCAAATTTAAATGCTTTGTGAAATGTGGGTAGTGCTTTAAAATATGTATTAATACAAATAATTAAAAACCTACTTGTGATTATAATTTTAAAACAAAGAAATATGCTTTTGTGTGAGAGTGAATGAATGTCTTATATGGAGAACATGTAGGATGGGATGTAGGGGTGAGGAGAGATGGCCTAGTGGAGGATCAAGTAAGTATGAGAGGCTAGCGGCACCGGAGCAAGTTTTGCAAGATAAAGCACACTGAGAATTGTTGAGGAATCTAATGTTTTAGAAAATCTGATCTGTAGTAGGCCTTTAAGAAGCTAATGATATAGAGGAAGACTCAGAAGTTTGTGAGGCAAGATGAAATATAGAAACTGTCCTAATCCATATTTCCTTGGTATGATCAATATTTGAGAAAACTTATGGGAGGTAACGTTAGATCTGGCTTACAGATTTAATTATGGCAGAGATGGGAACACAGAGCCTAGAGGAAAGAAGAAAGAAGAGAGAAGGTAGAAGAAGAAAGAGGGGAGAGATGAGTGAATCAGGAGAGAGGAGAGATAAGACAGAAGAGGAGTGAAAACAAGAGATGAGAAAGGAGACAGGAGACAGGAGAAAGAGGAGCACAAGAATGTTCTTTCTGGCTTTTCCCCTTTTATTTAATCTGGCCCCAATCTATGGGATGGTGTCACCCTATTTGGGACAGATATGCCCAGCTTAGTTACTTCTCAAGGGAAAAGTTGTCATAGACATATCCAGAGGTATGCCACTACCATGAGCTTCTGAACTACTATCACAGTCTCATCAATGGGCTTCCAGCTTTCTGCTGTCCCACTCGTCTGTTCACCAAATTAGCTAAGAATGCTTTTAAAAATACATAATACCAAAACATGTCACATTTGTTAAATACTGTTATTATTGTATGTAGAATAAAACCCAATTATTTTCTGTGCTCTACTGGGCTAACACAATCCATCTGCTCTCCTTTTTTTCTTTTTTGGCCAGTTTTCTCTTTGTTTAGGACCCATACATATCTACTTCAGGGCTGCCTTCTTGCTGTATCCGTCTTCGCTGGCTGCCTTCTCATTCAAGTCTCAGCTTAGGAGTCACATCCTTTCACATTCCTGAACAGTGACCAGGCACTCTATCTCATTCTTGTTTTATTTTCTTCATAGTATTTTAAACTATTCAAATTTTTCTTGTACTTCCTGTTTATTATCTGTCCATTGCTTATCTCTCCTTCCATCAACATGGAGTACATGAGAATAGGGACTTAATGTCTGTTATTTAGAAAATGTTCAGTAGGACTAGGGATGTAGCTCAGTGGTAGAGCATAAGCCTTACAAAGCCAAAGACATCCCTTGCACTGCAAAAATAGTAAAAGAATAGCCCAATAAATATTTATGAATGAATGTTTCAGTTTTGCCAATGTAAAATATAAAATATTCCAAATTGCAGAGAATATCGACACACTATGATCTAGAGTGGCTCATTATCATGGCTTGGAAAGGACTGCAGTTTCCTGTAATACTGTAACTTTGAATCTTAGCACTTGGTGAGGTAGCTCCATCCTGTAATCATAGATACTTTCAAGGTAGAATAGGATCAGAGTTTAAGGCCATCCTGGGCATAAATATTCAAGAAATTCTAAGTTGGGTGCTAGTGGCTCATGCCTGTAATCCTAGCTATTAGGGAGGTTGGGATCTGAGGACTTTTAGCTCCAATTAACCAAGCTCTCAAAAATGAGAAGTGGCCATGTGGCTCAAAGTGGTAGACTGTTAGCCTTGAGCAAAAGAACTAAGGGACAGGACCCAGGCCCTGAGTTCAAGCTCCACAAGCAACAACAACAAAAAATCAAGGTATTTTATCTCAATGAATGTCTGGGCACAAAGCATTTGCCTATTATCCCAGCTACAGGAGAAGCACAATGGCTGAGCAGAGGTACAGGCCTGTAATCCCAAAATAATCATAAAAAAGCAGGGCTAGGGCTGGGAAATTGGCTCAGTGGTAGAGTGCTTGCCTCGCATGCATGAGGCCCTGGGTTCAATTCCTCGGCACTACATACGCAGAAAAAAGCCAGAAATGGCGCTGTGGCTCAAGTGGTAGAGTGCTAGCCTTGAGCTGAAGAGCTGAGGGACAGTGCCCAGGCCGAGTTCAGACCCCACAACCGGCAAAAA
>NW_012267220.1:36628373-36675233 GCF_000151885.1 Dipodomys ordii | reverse complement strand
AAAAAAAAAAAAAAAAAAAAAAAGCAGGGCTAGGCTGGCAATGTGGCTTAGAGGTAGAGTGCTTAGCTAGCATGCATGAAGCCCTGGGCTTTATTATTTCTGTTTATTTAGTACCACATAAACAGAAAAAGCCGTTAGTGGCACTGTGCTCAAGTTGCAGAGTGCTAGCCTTGAGCAAAAGCAGCTCAGGGACAGTGCCCAGGCCCTGAATTCAAGTCCCAGGACCAGCAAAAAAAAAAGGAGGGCTAGAGGCATGGCTCAAGTAGTAAAATGCAACCTTTGTACAAAAATTTAAAAGAAGTATAAGAAAACAAAATATACAAGAACTAGTGCTCATGGGAGTAGAGTTAGAAAGGTACAGATCCATGTACAATGCAACAAATACAGTGAGGCAAAGAGGCTGGGAGATGGGAAGTGAAGCAAGTTATGATCATGCCTCAGAGTTCCCAGGGAGACTGAAGAAGAGAGAGGAGAAAATGGGAGGAGATGGAAAAACAAGGAAAAAAGAGGGGAGGGAAGGAAAAAGAGAGGAGAGGAGAGAGGAGAAAGAGAAAGGAGAGAGAAGAGAGAGAGAGGAGAGAAGAGGAAACCTGTTATCTATTTTATTTTATTTTTTTTGGGGTCTGGTCATGGGGCCTGACCTCTGGGCCTGGGCACTGTCCCTCAGCTCTTCAGCTCAAGGCTAGCACTCTACCACTTGAGCCACAGCGCCACTTCGGGCTTTTTTTTTTGTTTGCTTATGTGGTGCTGAGGAATCGAACCCAGGGCCTCAGGCATGCAAGGCAAGCGCTCTACCACTGAGTCACCTTCCCAGCCCCTGTTCTCTATTTTAGAATCTATCAATCTGTGGTCTTCCTTTGGAAAACAAGAGGTAGAACTAATGTGAAGATAATATTTTTTTAAATAGGAACTTTTTTTTTTTTTTTTTTTTTGCCAGTTGTGGGGCCTGACCTCTGGGCCTGGGTACTGTCCCTCAGCTCTTCAGTTCAAGGCTGTCATTCTACAACTTGAGCCACAGTGCTACTTCCGGCTTTTTTTTCCCCTTCTGTTTATGTGGTGCTAAGGAATCGAACCCAGGGCCTTATGTATACAAGGCAAGCCCTCTACCACTGAGCCACCTTCCCAGCCCAATAGGAACTCTTAATCTTCTCTTTTCATCCATTCTAGTCAAATAAATGTACTTATCTCCTTAAGATAAGTGGCAAAGTTGAAAGTCCCTACTCTCCTGCTTCAGGGTTTAAAACATCTACACCCTTTAAGGAAGACAGTGCTAGGTACTTGTGGGTAATTGGTATGGCAGATGGGCATAGTGACATAAAAACAAGGGAAATGGGCACCAGTGGCTCATGCCAGTAATCCTACTTAGCAGGATGAGAGCTGAATATCACAATTCTAAGCCAGCACGTGCAGACAAATCCAAAAATCTAAGAGCTTCTTCTACCAGCAAAAAACCTGAAGTGTAGGAGGGGTTCAAGTTTAAGCCCCAATACTGCATTAAAAAGAAAAAAAGTCAAGGATGTGTTGGTGTAGCCCAGGAGTAAAATGTATCCTCAGCAGGTGCAAAGCCCTAGTCTCATCCTCAGCACTGCAAAATCAAGTGTAATAGTCATAGGAAAGCTCCTGGGAGGTGGTGTAGAGGCTGGGTTCTAGATCAGAGTTGCTGCCCAGACAGGAACTCTCTGCTGAGGTTTCTGTGTAAAAAGATGTGAGCAAGGAAGGGACCATGAGAACATTTAGGGGAGAGTGATCCAGGCAGAAGTGAGGGCAGCCTCCAAGGCTGAAACTTGGTAATTCTGAATTTGAAAGTTGGGACAAGTTAGCTAGCAACAATTGTTCTTGATTTGAGGATTATCAGGGAAGGCAGCATGGGCATTGAAGAGTGAGCAAGGAGAGACTGGCATAAAATGTCAGACATATGCAGCCATGTGACAGAAATGTGGCAGAGATGTGGTGCCTGAGAGTAGCCCACTGTTCCATCCTTGAGGTTTTGAGCAGGTAAGTGACTTGATTCAACCTAATTTTCAAGGTAATTATCTGGCTGATATAGGGAAGCAATAACAACAGCACAAGTGTGGAGACAAGCAAGGAGGTTATTGCAATAATACAGAGGACAGATAAGTGATGGTTAGGGCCAGGGTAGGATTGTTTCTGAGGCTGAACCAACAAGACTCACTGATGATTTGGATGGGGAGTATGAGCGAAAAGAAGTCAGAGCTGAGTCTATGAGTGTTTAGTTGAGGCACCAGAATGATGCTACCAGGTGTGAAGCTGGGAAGACTGAAAAGAATAGGGGAAAAGTCATTACTTTACTTTTCGAACGTGTGATACCTATTATATCCAATTGGCAATAGAAACCATTGGGTATATAATTCTGGGGTTAGGGAGCAGTTCTGAAGTAGAGGTGTAAATGTGAAATTATCATTATATATGTGGCATTTACAACTCTGAAGCAGCATTAAGTCCCGAGAGTGAGACTAGTTTAGGTTGAAAAAAAAAGAACTCCAATAAATCTAGCTAGTTTATACAGATCAGGTTGCTAATGTGGAACTAGTCAGAAAGACAGGAAGTGGTATCAGTGAGGATAAGCAAGGGTTATATAAGACATTAGGTAAAAGCATGAAAACTTTCTATAAGGAAAAGGCAGGTTGAACACAGGAAATCAACACTTCCCTGAAGTAATTAGAATATGGGGTTATAAGTCAAAGTAAGCACAAATGTATGCCTGGCTATGGAAACTGCACTTTTAGTTCTGGGTCAGAGTTAGTAGGAAGTTTTAAGTAGACTAGTGACACTCTCCAATTTTCTTTTAGTGGAATCTCTGTAGCAGTACTATACAAGGTAAGTCTTTGTTAGGAAGAGGGATAGTAGAAAGCATTGTAGAAGAAGGGAGACTAAGAAACTATGGCCAGAGAGCACAGAAAGGAAAACAATAGGTGGATCTTGGTAGACAAGAGACCCACAGATCAATGCTACACTTTAGAATTTAAAAGTGTTGGGAGCCCGTTCTCCAAGGAGGCACTTTGGAGGTAGTGGAAATTGGGGGAAGGTCTTTAGGTCCCTGGGAGTGTGTCTTTGAGAGGGAATTTTAAAACCACAGTCACTTCCTCTTCCTCTCCTTGTAGCCCAGCCATGAAGCAAGCAGTTTTGCTCTACCCACACTTCTTCCAATATGTGCTGCTTCACCACTGACCCAAAGCAACTGAGCCAGTCAGACAATAGACTAGGACCTTTAAACTGTAGTAACTTTTTTTTTTAACAGCACTGGGGCTTGAACTTAAGGCTGGGCTGCTCTACCACTTGAGCCACATCTCTACTTCCAAAAGAACTTTGTGTGCATGTGCATGCATACACATACACCAGCACTAGGGCTTGAACTCAGCCTCATATTCTTGCTTGGCTTTTTTGTTAACAGCTAGTACTCTACCACTGGATCCATGTCTCCAACCCAGCTTTTTTGCTGGTTATTTGGAGATAGAACCTCATGGATTTATCTGCCTGAGCTGGATTCAAACTTCAATAATCAGATCTCAACCTTCTGGGTAGCTAGGACTACAGATGTGACCAACCAGCATCTCACTTTTTTAAAAACAGATATTTAGAGACAAAAACATTCTAAAGCCAAATGCTTTCTATACTTTATAAAATTCAACTTCTGGCATATACTAACCTATTTCTGTCACATGAGAATGAGGGGTTCCCAAAGCTTCTCAGTTTTCAGAACTACTTAGGAAAAGCATTTCAGGAATTCTCATTGGGGAAAAAGAAAAAGAGTCTCACAAGAGGCAAATTTTAGAAAGGATTTATTTTAGTATATCAGGGTTAAAGTAGAAACAAACGTTTCCTGCTCCCCAGGCAGAAAACATGAGTCATGAAAGACCCATTTCCAAATATTGTGTGTATGCGTGTGCAGGCATGACTGTACATACAGTCATGTATGTACATATGTATGTGTGCAGGCATGCGTGCGCCGTCGAGGGGCTTATCACCAGGCACTGTCCCTGAGCTTTTTTCTCTCAAGGCTAGCCACAGCTCAACTTCCAGCTTTTCTTGTGATTCGCTGAAGATTAAGAGGCTAACAGACTTTCCTGCCTGGGCTGCTTCAAACCTCAATCATCAGATCTCAGCCTCTTGAATAGGTAGGATTACAGGCATGAGCCATCAGTGCCCGGCTCCCAATTCCAATTATTTTAACTCTACTTATTTATAGTAAGGAGTCCCAATTCTTTTTTTTTTCTTTTTGGTTGGTAGTGGGGCTTGAACTCTGGGCTTGGGTGCTGTCCTTGTGCTCTTCAGCTCAAGGCGAGTGCTCTACTGCTTGAGCCACAGTGCCACTTCTGGCTTTCTAGTGGTTTACTGGAGATAACAGTCTCACGGACTTTCCTGCCCGGGCTGGCTTTGAACCACGATCCTCAGATTTCAGCCTCCTGAGTAGCTAGGATTAGATGTGAGCCACCGGCGCCCAGCTCAGAGCCCCAATTCTTGACTTTTCACTTTGCCAATCAATTAGAATAGTTCAGCACAATCTTCTAAGCTGTTTGGTAATGTCATTTTCTTACTCAAAACTCTTCTGCGGATTCTCAAATGACTATAACAGAAGTTCACAGCCCTCTCAGTCCAGCATTCACTCCTTCCCCAATCTAACCCCACCCCAGTCTTTAAGGTCTTGTTTCCACTTGTGTCCACTCCAGGGATTCTAAAACCATTCTTTCTCATAAAGCATGGAAGAGTTATATGGTAAAATGACATTGGATCTGTACAGTGACTTAAGAATTTATATAAAGTTAGGCCAGTTTTTTTAATATAAAGCTTTTCAGTGTATACAGTATAAATATCTAAGAAGCAATTAAAACATGAAACATTTCCAAAACTTACTTGATGCCTCATGTCATCTCCATGGCAGCCACTCTGAAATTTGTTGGCTTCAGATCAGATTTCTTCTATAAAACTCCCTACTTGAGCTTTTTTGTTACCTATGTGTGTATCCTATAATATATAAACATATATGCTTTATACATGTATTTAAAGTTTTGTAGAATGTTGGAAGTAATTATAGTCATCTAGGCACTATTCAATTTTGCAAAGTCTTCCATTATATTGGCTATTGTAGAAATAGACTATGGAACCCATATTGGCTATTGTAGAAATAGACTATGGAACCCAGAATACATGTTCATGTCACGTTACAAAACATAGAAACTATTTGTAAGATAAATTGATTTAATAATACTGTTAGCTGACAGGAGAGGCAGGAATACCCCATCCTATACCACACACACACACACACACACACACACACACACACACACACACACACAGGAGAGGCAGGAATACCCCATCCTATACCACACACACACACACACACACACACGTATTTGACAGGGATAACTCTGCTTAAAGTGGTCAGGTCAGAAGTTGATATACACATTTTCTGGCTTTTTTTCCCTCCATGATATATGACTTCCAGGTAATCTTTGGATCTCAAATATAAGTAGCTTCTATTCCACTCTGGCTTTGGGGAGTCACTCAGTGGTTGACAGGACCAGAGTCATTGGGGAGCTTGGCACCACCAAAACATATCTAAACATTGCTAAATGGCCACCAGCATGGTAAGTCAACACACAATTTAGCAGCGGTGAAATGAGAAAAGGGCAAGAGGAGGAAGCCATGCCAAACCTATGATTAAAATGTCTATTTAGGAGGATGGATCCAGATGAAACCATGGCCATTAGGTGAGAGAAGACAGGTGTATCAAGGCTTCTCTGGAGGTCTAAAGAGGTCAGGAGAGGACAGGTTGGCTACAAGTGCTGTGCAGACATTGTCCAGAAACATTCAAGTGAGACATCAATCCAGTAGTCTATGTGGCAAACAGTACTCTGAGCACTCTTTTTCACAGAAGAGAATTCAGCTGCTGAGGCTATTTCCATGAAGACTCATAGCCGGCACTGGCATCTGCTGGGCCTCAGTGGAGTCTTGCCAAGGGTGGATAAGGACTAGCAACATCTGCTGAGGGCCACACCTACGGTCCAGGGTGAGCATCACAGCTGCATGGGGAGTGAGCTCTCCACTTAGGTGAGGATCAGCGGGACACCATCATAACAGCAGCCACTGGACAACCCCAGTCACAAGGCCTGTTCCATGCCACTCTGTTCTTCATCCTCCATCTGTAACCAGCTCCAGTCTAGACTCTGAAAGTCAACAGGTATATTAAAAGTTCAGCAGCTACCATGCACCTCAGACTGTCTTTGCAGGAAGCAACCAGCATACTTGAAAAGTCAATTTAAACCCATTTAATTGCATCAGGGCACCCTTGAGCAGAGTCAAATACATACTCAAAACCAGGCAGGGTGTTTCTATTAGTTGGATTCAGAATACCTGGAATTCTGTGACTGGGAAACTTGAAAGCCATTTTTTGTACTACTTGTGGCTCACAGCATTTCTGTACATGCTCAAGTAGGCAAGTGGTATGGATCAACTACAGATTCTAACCTCAGCAGAAATGCTCTGGTGAGACTTCCTCCTCCTATGGTGTAAGTTTGATTACACAGTGAGATGATCAGACAGTAACAAAAAGAAAACAACAGAGAATGGATGGACAATTCCCACACATAACCAGAGATGACTGAAAGTGGCAGGAGTGCCCTCTGCCTTTTCTCCAAAGTTAGAAGTCAGGAGGTCAGCTAGCACAGGATTCTATTTGCAGAAAAATGCCATTTAAACATTTAAACGAACAATTTAGGATCCTCTTAGCAATTTAAACTTACTTTTACATACCCATCTCTGGCTAGGTTTTCTTCCTCCACTTTCCTGTTACTAGTGCTGCTCTAGTGACTGCTAAGCTCTGAGTCTTTGAAGTACAGGATCACAACCAACTCCATCCAACACAGTGCCCAACACACACTCAGCAATGGTACCCACAGTTCAGGTGGGGAAGAGCCTACCAGGAATACTACTGCTTTTGCCTTCTCATCAGGATTTAAGTCTCACAAAGATTAAATAAGATAATGCACACAATATACTTTTAAGAATACAGTAACTGATGAATATTTATAAATGCACTAAAATCATCATATCTACAAAACTGAGCTTAACACTATATTGCTTTTCCATTTTCTTTTCTTTTTCTGCAGAAAGAAAGGACAGCACAGCTGGAATCCCAAGGGTCTGTTACCATAAAACTCTGGTCCTGCGCCTTCACGGTGTTCTGCATGGCATTTTCTAGTTGGGCACAGAGAGTATGTGCTTCAGCTACCAGTTCTTCACTAAAGACAATGACAAAATTATTAAAAAAGGACATTAGTATCATACCAGTGCTAACACTACTGCTTTCAAATATACTAAAGCGCTTTAATTATACATATATATACACATACATGTATATATGTATGGGAGAGAGAGAGAAAGAGAGTGTATGTGTGTGTGTGTGTGTATGTGTGTGTGTGTGTGTGTGTGTGTGTGTACGTGAATGTGCCAGTCCTGGGGCTTGAGCCTGGTGCTATTCCTAAGGTTTTTGGCTAAAGGCTAGCATTCTGCCACTTGAGCCACTTCCAATTGTTTAGAAGTTCACTGGAGATAAGAGTCTTACAGACTTTCCTGCCAAAGTTGGCTTTGAACTACAATCCTGAGATCTCAGTCTCCTGAGAAGCTAGGATTACAGGAGTGAGCCACTCGTACCTAGCCCTTATTATTATTATATTTTGGTTGGTTGTGAGGCTTGAACTCTGGGCCTGGGCACTGTCCCTCGGCTCTTCAGCTCAAGGCTAGCACTCTACCACTTGAGCCACAGTGCCACTTCTGTTTTTCTGGTGGTATATTGGAGATAAGAGTCTCACAGAGGTTCTTGCTTGGGCTGGCTTTGAACTGCAATCCTCAGATCTCAGCCTCCTAAGTAGCTAGGATTACAGGCCTGAGCCTGTATGCATGAAATAACATGCATTTTGATCCTGAATGTCTGACTCCTCATGGGAGTATTTATTCTTTTGGTTAAGTACTTTTCAACTGCTCAAATTCAAGTATCAACAGTATTGCTTAAAATATGAAATAGCACATAGAACTGTTTAATATGCATAAGCAAAATGCCCCCTTTTGAATTACAAGATACTGAAATTAATTCTCTCTAAACTGCCAAGTATAAAGATGTTTTCTGTTTTATTTATTTATGTATTTAGTATATGTGTGTGTATGTGTGTGTACTGGTTCTAGAACTTGAATCAGGGGCCTCAAACTCTTATTTAGCTTTTCACTTAAGCCTGGTGCTCTACCACTGAGCCACACATCCACTGCCAGATTTCTGTTGATTAGGGTAATGGTCATTTGGATTTATCTGCCCAGAGTGGCTTTGAATCTGAGCAGCTATATTTACAAGTGTGAGACATTGGTGCCAGGTTTTTAATATCCAATTTTTAAACTAGAAAGAAATACAAAGGACCAAGCAATCCACAAGGTTTCCATAGTTCCTTTGTCTGTACTGAAGTGTAAAGTTCTGGAAACATACATTATCTAATCAGGTATCTTTCTTTTCTGTAGTAATACATGTCTGTTTCCTATCGTGAATGGGCTATCATTAATATCATCAATGGGAGAGTCTAACAAGTTTCCTACCTTCAGTTCTGTGACTTTGTGGAAGAAAATGCCAGTGAAACGCTGGTGGCTTATGCCTGTAATCTTGGCTACTCAGGCAACTGGGACTGAGGATCATGATTTGAAGCAGGAAAGCCAATGAGACTCTTTATCTATTATTAACCACCAAAAAGAAGTGGAGCTGTGGTGTAAGTGGTAGTGTACTAGCCTTGAGCAAAGAAGTTCAGGAACAGTGCTCACAAAAAAAGAGAGAGAGATAAAGAAAGAAAGAAAAGAAATTGCCAAGGACAGCATAATGGTATTCTGCGACTTTTACCGTGTAAATGTGACTTTTAAATGAGAAGGAACTCAGTGCATGTTTTTGCTCTACTTAATCTATGGGATCCTAGCTAGACTAAAGGTGCAGTCAGGGCACTGAGAGAAGCATATAATTAAGTTATTGTCCTCCAAGAGCTAACAAGAGGTGAGGGAGATAATTAAGACTTTAACATCATGAACAATTAAATCTAAAGTAGGCTACAAACTCCCTAGGATCAAGAATAGGATATTCCTAAACTGAGTGTGATAGTACATGTCACTATACACAGCTATGCAGGAAGTAGAGATCAGGAGGATCATTACTCAATACTAGCCCATTCAAAAAGTTAGCAAGACACATATCAACAAATAAGGCATGGTGATACGCATCTGCAATCCAAGCTATATGGGAAGTACAGGTAGGAGGATCAAGGTCTGAGCCTGGCTCTAGGCAAACATGTGAAATCTTGTCTGAAAAATAACTACAGAAAAAAGGTGTGGAGGTGTGAGTCAGATGGTAACATGTCTGCGGTGTAAGGCTCAGTTCAAACCTCAGTACTACCACCACCAAAAAAAGTTTTCAAAACACCTTTGTTACAATACAATTTACATACCATAAAATTTGCCTGTTTATCTGGGCACCGGTGGCTCATGCCTGTAATCCTAGCTACTCAGAGGACTAAGATCTGAGGATCACCGTTCAAAGCCAGCCTGGCCAGGAAAGTCTGTGAGACTCTTACTTCCAATAAACCACTAGAAAACCGGAAGTGGCAACTGTGGCTCAAGCGCTAGAGCACTTGTTTTGAGCTGAAGAGTGCAAGGACAGCGTCCAAGCCCAGAGTTCAAGACTCAGGACCGACCAAAAAAAATTTTTTTACCTGTTCAATGTATACAATTGCATGTAGAATATATGGACAGAGTTGGACAATCATTACTATGCCTAGTTTTTGAACATTACTATCATGTGAAAAGAAACCTTTATGGTTTACCCCCTGCCCTGGTTACCCTCCAATGGTAGGCCATTATCAATCTCTTTTGTATACCTAAAGAGTGTAGACAGGGACCGCTTTTAACTAGCTCCAGTGACTGGGAACTGGCAGAGGGAAGCAGTGTGCACAATTGTAAAAGACATCTGAGGAATGAGGCAGTAACTGTTAGGTCCTCCCTAACAGTGTACAGCAGAGCCAGCTGGAGGACTTCTGGGAATCACCTTGATTTAGGGCTCTAAAGAGGCCCAAGAACCCGTATCTCTGTTGCTACTGCTGCTGCTGCTTGTCTGGTTAAGGCTTTACAAGTTGAATTAGTACAAGTGGTTTGTAAGTTGACATTGGATCTAAGACCCACACTGAAATGGGGACAATGCCTGAATAAGTTCAGACCTGATCTACAGTGTAGTGAAAAGCTACTTTTAGTGACTAATCAAGAAACTTCCTGGTCAATATAGAAGATCGAGTGAGCAGCAGCAGTAACAGACAAAGCAGGAAGCCCTACTAGTCCATCAAAACCTCTGTCGCAGTGACTCACGTAATAGAAGGCAAGAAAAGAGATGAACAGGAGATGAAGAGAGGATTAGGAGGAGAACCAGTAGATTAGTAACTCCAGGTGGATGTAAGCAGAAGGGAGTAGGCCAGGAACTCAGGTATGGGGAAGATGGTAGGAACAGGAAACAGGTTTTGAAGAACAGAAATGATTGGTAAGACTAAAAAACAGCATGGACTGACTAGCACTTTCAATATTCTCACTAAGCAATTAATAATCCAACCATCAGACAAGGAAACTAGCTAGTTACAGCAAGTGACAAGGGACTATGAGAACAAAATGTCCACAGGGTCTGGCATATATAACAAATAGAAGGAAATCTTCAGTCACGCTGGCACCAAATGCCTATTAACACTAGCTACTACTAGCTACTCATGCAGGAGATTGAGATCTAAGAACTGCTGTTCAAAGCCAGCCCAGGAAGATAAATCTGAGAGTGGTGGTTCAAGTGGTAGAACACCAGCCTTAATCGAAAAGCTAAGCACATGTGAACAGTCTATAGTTTAAACCCCAATACCAGCACAAATACATACACAAAAAAATCCCCTATCAGATGCTGAAGTAATGAACACTGGTAATAAGCATACATCTTTATCCCCAAGGTCTCCATATGCTCCCTTAAATGTTATACTTGGCATTGTCACCATGACTTACCTTTTCTTGTTTGGCTCAGGTACACTGTCACAGGCAGAGGAAGGCTGGGACATTAGCTGACCAGAGTGACTGACTCGAGAAGTATTGATGCTATCTGGGCTTCCACTGACAGGACCTCGGACTTTGCTCTAAAGGAACAAACCAAGAAAATTTTGGAGCCCAGTGATAAAATGAATTCTACATTTATGCCACTGTATTTTCTTAATTGTCCAAAAGTCACCAGAGTTCTTTCTAGAAACCACCAACTGACAAATATTGACATATATCTACTGGTAATTTGACAAGAGCTGGAACTTTACACTTAGCCTCTAAAGTGTTTCAGTAAAAAGGTGGGGAAGACTGAAGAGCCTGTCTTTGAAGGCTTCCTTTCATCCATTTGATTCCCTAACTGAAAGAAAAGGAATGTGTCTTAACCCTTTTCCAAGTAGGAGATTGAGACACATGAAGAGGTTAGGACTGTGGTAGAAATGAGGAGATACCAAAATATGCTAGAACTAGTCCACTACCCAGACTGTTAATGGCTGTTAATGCACTTTTTTTATACTTGCAGCCTATAGACAATAGTTGCAGCCACTTTTCTGTGTGCCCTGTATCCCTGGTTGGCCCTCAGGCTAGCGATGTTTCTAGTTTCATATTCTCTTCTCTGGCTAGATTAAGGTCCACACTTCAGTCTTTCAAGCAGTTCTGTTTTGCACTGTTTTTTGCCCACATGTTGTGCCTCCTACCAATCACTTGTCTATAGATATATGCCTTCCACAGCCTAGATTTCTGCCTAGCCTTTGAGGGTGGCAGGTCATTCATTCCTGCTGACTGGTTCCCACACGATCAGAGAGCTTTGCTCCCCAAACTCCCTATCAGTAACCACAGGACAGATTCCAGCCTCCACTGCTCTAAATGCTGAGGTCTACCAAAGTGTCACATCCTGTTTCCAGTTGCCACCAGGGATTTTCCTAAAATCTGAATGGGATAGTATCATTTCCACACTTAAGTTCCTTTGATGTGAATGGGAACATTGAACTCTGTTCCCTCTTACACTGTGAAAAGTGCAAAAAATGAGAGAGGCCTGCATCAGATAGCTCTGGCCACTCTCCAGGTCTCCCTGGGTGTTACCCTTCTGCTATTACTCCTATCCAGACTGCACCATATTCTTCAGGGCCTCACGGGCTCAGAAAAAGCAATGTCTTGGTTTTGGAATGTCTTCATTGCCACAAAACCCCTACCTAACTCCTCTTTATTCTTCAGAAGCCTTTATGGTTGCTCCCCCACCTCCAAGACAGAAGCTGGTGGTCCTTGACTGCATTCACATCACCATTCTCACTTGCTATGGCTACATGTTCTAGATTGTTCTTACATGCCCAAGTTTTCACATTACTGGCATACAGTCAGCACTCAATGAATGCAGGTGGCTGATCAGATGTACATACCCCAACTTCTCTCCTCTTGGATCTCACAGCTCATCACCTCTCCTCTCTTCTGTTCCTTCTTTCTTATAGGAAGAAATACCTCTTCCTTCTTGGAAAATCCAGAACTGATGCTTTTGATGGATCCTGATCATCAACTGTCCCTTTTTCTCTGATACAAATGTCCTGTGCCCTGCCTCCTCTTGCTTGTCTTACAGGCATGGCTCAATCTCCAGGATCTTTACAAAACACCATCTTTGTATTCTGATCCTCTATTAGCTCCTATCTGCTTACCTGCTTTTCCTTCCCAGTCTTTTTTTATTTTTTTGAGACAGCATCTCACTATAAAGCCTAGGCTGGTCTCCTGAGCTCATTATCCTCTAGCCTTAAGACTTCCAAAGGATAGGATTAACATGATGCTGGAAACAGAACTGAAGGCTTTGTACATTTGAGACTACTGAGATAATGCTCAGTTCCTGCACCTTTTAGACTACTGAAACACATGCTCAGTTCCTATAACCCTCTATGTGTTCTTACAAGACATGTGGATTGAGAGATTGTTGAGGTCATGAGAGAAGGAAGAGGCAGATGAGAATGAGGCAGCCATATGCTAAAAAAGGCTTTAAGTTACTAAAGCTAGAAGAAGCCGAGGAGCATTCACCCTGAAGCTGTCAGAGGGGGTACCATCCTGCCAACACTTTTTGTTGTCAATCTTTTTGTTGGCTTGTTAGATACAAGGTCTTATCTAGGTTGGTCTCCAACTTTGTATATAGCTTAGGCTGGCCTTGGATTCACAATACTCTTGCCTCAGCCTTTCCAGTGCTAGGACTGCAAGAATGTGCCACTATGCCCAGCCTGACATCTGGATTTGTATATGTGTGTGCTTATGTGGGGGGGATGTGGGGAGAAGGAGGGGGGAGAGAGAGAAAGGAGGGGGGAAGAGAAAGAGAAAAAGAGAAAGAGGAGAGAGGGGAAAAGAAAGGAGAAAGAGAGAGAGAAAGGAGGAGGGAAGAGAATAAGAGAGGAGAGAGGGGAAGAGAAAGAAAAAGAGAGAGAGAGAGAGAGAGAGAGAACACCAAGGCCTGAACTCAGGGCCTCACATTCTTGCTGGCACTTTACCTCTTGAGCCATGTCTCCAATATGCCATTGTGTGTGTATGTGTGCATACATGTGTATACCGGTACTGGGGTACAAACTCAAGGCCAAGGTATTGTCCTATAGCTTTTTTGCTCAGGGCTGTGTCCATTTCTAGCTTTTTGGTGGTTAACTGGAGGTAAGAGGCTCATGGACTTTCCTTCATGGGCTATCTCTGAACCACAATCCTCAGATATCAGACTTCTGAGTAGTTAGGATTACAGACATAAACCACTAGCACCCAGCTTCTTGATGGCTAATTGGAGTCTTGGAATTTCTTGCCCAGGTTTGCTTCGAATTAAGATTCTCTAGGCCTCAGCCTTCTGAGTATCTAGGAGTTCAGGCATGAGCCACTGGCACCAAGTTGACACCTGAAATTTTAACTTCTGGCCTCTGGAGCACTGAGAGGAAGATTTCTGCTACTTGGAACCAGTCAGTTTCAGTAATTAGCAACTGTGGATAAATAAAAACCCTAGTACAAGACCTTCCTCCAACCACTCTACCTAGCCCTTCACTCCCTGCCCATACCATGTCAAAGGGAAATGACAGTAGAACAGAGGCTGACTGGCTTGCTGGAAGACTGTAATTCCCCATGAGAGGAAAAAGCACACTCACACACGCGATCTTCAGAAGGTTCCAGAGCTCCTTCTGCCGCTTTTCCTGAAGCCGGACAACTGTCTTCTCATCCTCATTCATTAGACTAACCACCTCTTCCACCTTGGGCAGCAATTCCAACGCCTTCTGCTTGCAAACCACAGTTTTGCTGTGAAGAACAAACATGACAGACCCCAGTGGGTTCTGGTGCAGTGGGAACACAGTATTGCTCTTCACCCATCCACAGCTGTTACATTTTTCTGAGCAGCTGAGCAAACTAGAGGAGAGTAAAGGAGACACTTCCCCATGTCCAGCTGGTACCTCCATCCTCCATGGAGTAGGAAACAGTCATACCTGAGCTGTGTGTAAATCACTCGCACTTTCTTCTCGAAGCTTTGAATTGCCTGAAGGAGGAGACGTACCATTTCTTGACTGTCACCATCTGTCCGCTGGTCTGGATAGAAGAGGGGAACAGTTGTTCCAGGCGGCTGGCAGAGTGCCAGTGCCCCAGAAATGAGATGGTAAGGGATGGGGCAGCCAAACCCACCTACCTCGTGGCTTCTCCCTAAGTCTCCTGTAGAGCTCCCTTGCTTGTTCCTCTCTAAAACACACAAGCAACAGTACTTATATTTAGCTTTAAACAAGCCTATCTACAGAGATGTTCTGCTAATTCTTGCCAGTGGAATCACTGACTTCCAGACACAAGACTGATGATATGAATTTCTTGATAAGAAGAAACTATTTCTGGTGATATCTTTAGTAAACAAATGATCACCCTTATCAAAATTCAAATACCTCCTGTTTAATGAGAGCAAAGTTTCAAGAAAGCAGGCTCTGCTCAATCCTGAATTCCCCACTTGGCTTCTGCAAAAATTAATTCTAGGGCCTAAACAGAGGCAGATGTGAGCCCAGGGGCAGGTATAAACTCCTGCCATTCCCTAATACAGGTGAGGCTGGCAACAATCTTAAAAGAAGGCTCCATTTGAAAACTGGAAGAGAATGAAAGATTAAAGAATTACAGGCAGGAGTGGTGGCACATGCCTGTAATCCTAGCATGCAGGAGGCTGAATCAGGGGATTTGTGAGTTGAAGGCCAGTCTGGGCTACATGGAAAGATTTAATAATGGTAATGAGAATAATAAGAAAGAGGAGGAAAAGGAAAAGAAAAAAGAGGAAGAATCAGAGGATATATAGAGGAAATCAGATTTTTGATGTTTCTAATTTCCCATCCTAAAGTCTTAGTATAAGCATCAGAGAACACTTGGTACCCAAAAGGGCAAAGCCATCAATAAACAAATCCTGCTTGCTCCAGGGGCTACATTTATTTTCTCCAGATAGGATGGGTGTGCCCAGAAACCTCATCCCCTTCTGGAGCCAAAATCAATGTCAAGCATTTGACAAAGATTTACATGAGCCATGTCCAGGTTCAATACATAGACTTGCCAAGCTCTTCACTCTCTTTTCAACTTCCTGCTCTTTGAGCCATACCTGAGTGAGGATGGACTGGAGCAGCAGTGATGTCTGATAGAACAGTAAAGGCTACTTGCATTTCATAGCCTTTACATACACACACTCTTTTTTTAAAAAATAAGTTTTTTATTGTGAAAATACTGTACAGAGGGGTTACAGTTACATGAGCAAGGTAATGAGTGCATTTCTTATCAAGCATTGTTGCCTCCTCCTTTGTGTTTCCCCTACCATCCCTTCCCTACTACCTCCACAACTACATTCCCCGCTCCCCCCTGCACAAATTGTAAAGTTTGTTTTTCAACACAGACTACACACTCTTCTAATGGGCAATAGCTAAAGGGATCTACACACATCAGTGAGGGAGAAAAGTTTTTCTTGCCACTAGAACATTTCAACACAAGGGTGCAGTTTCGGTGATTTGGCCTGGAATGTGTCACGATGGTTTAGCAGGGACATGTTCTACAGGACGGTCCCATGGGGCTTCCTGAGTCTATTCTAAACTCTACCACTATGTTGGTGCACTGGAGAAAAAAAACAAATGGCTACTGCTGGGTGGTACTCACAAGTCATCCAGTGTGCCCCCCTGCTTCCGGCCCATTGGGCTCCTTTGTAAGTCCACGATGTCTGTTTGTAGTGCCATCATTCGTTCCACCAAATGCTTCACATCATTCTCCTGATGAAAAAAACTGTGCTAATGTCAGCTGAGGTAAGAAGAATGTGTGTGTGCTGGTATCAAGTGCTTGAACTCAGGTTTAGGTGCTGTCCCCTTGGCTTTTTTTTTTTTTGGCCAGTCCCGGGGTGCTGTCCCTCAGTGTTTCAGGTCAAGGCTAATGCTCTACCACTTGAGCCACTGTGCCACTTCTGGTTTTCTGGTGGGTTATTGGAGATAAGAGTCTCACAGACTTTCTTGCCCAGGCTGGCTTTGAACCTCAGATCTCAGCCTCCTGCGTAGCTAGGATTATAGGCATGAGCCACCAACACCCGGCCTCCCTTAGCTTTTTTGAAGAACATCAAGGGTGAGATTGGCCAGGACAGGCAGGGAAAGATTCTCCAAACTCACTGGTCTCTCAACTGACTGGCTAGATGGAATATGTCCTCTGGAATCAGAAGGACCTCCTGAGTTTAGATGCTACATCTACCACTCTCTAGCTGTGAAACTCATGAGCACTTCTTTAACGAGGTACAGTTTTTTTCTACTATAAAACAGACTTTCAGTAGGACTGCCAAAGCACACGTGGAATGCCTGGCACAGAGAATATGCCCAATGCACATTACTTTGTTTTCTCTTAACTTGTTCATCGCAGTGCCACCTGTGTGGGGAGGTCCAGATTCTGCTCCATGTCAGAGATGATGAATGGGAGACAAGCACGTGCCCCTTCCCATAATTAAATTCAGAACTGTCATGGTGGCCTACCTTTAAGCATGCATAAACTCCATCAGGGCTAATTCATAAACAGATATTAAGTCACAGAGGTGCAGGTCCTTGCCCAAGTACACTGGGAGGATGGTGGAAAAAACCTTGGAAGCTGGGCCTTGAATTTGTGCATGATTCACTTAATCACACTGACTTCCCTTGATTCCATGATTACAGTTTCTCAGTGGTACCTGATTTAGTATGCTGAAACTTTCTGCCTATCTTTTATTCCAAATGGAATTTATGTCCCAAAAAAACTAGACAAAACTTTGACAATAAGTCCTTCCTGAAAGCAAAAAGTCTGGGCTTTTCCCCAACAACAATGTAGAGCTCCTTATACTGGTTACTCTCAGTTTCTGCCCATTAAGTATGATTAAAGTCAAAGAGCATGTCAAGGAAAATTTAAATTTTGACATAAAAGAGCAATACACTATTTGATTGGAAAAAAAAGATAGAACAAAATTTCACCTACTCCAAAAGTACAGAAACATAAGATGCATCTCCTACCCGCCCACAGAGCTCCACAGCCTGTTCCATTTCCTTCCAGGCCAGCAGCAGTTTATCTGATGCTGGGGGGAAAAATGAGAAGAAAAAAATGAAAAACAGAACAAAAACACCACAAAATCAAAACAGAAATGAACATTCTATTATAAAATGACAAAAAAAAACCTTCAGAAAAGAAAGGAAAGGAAGAAAGGGAGGGAGGGAAGGGGCTAAAGAGTGAGGGAAGGAGAGGAAGAGAGAAAGGAAGGGACTCTATAACTTATTGCAGAATACACTCACTGATCCCAAACTCGGTTTGCTCTCTGTACTTCTCCAGGTCAATTTGGATACTGGTTTTAAAGAAATCCAACTTAGCTTTGAGCTGCTGAGCCATGGAGGCCATGGAATTCTTCATTTTGGAAAGGCAACTGTTATTCCGAAGGAGATTCATCCTGCAGGGACCACAAGAAACAGAACCTTGGAGCACCTTCAGAATCCAATTCTATTTCCTACACTATAATAAAATCCTTCCAATGCCAAGGGAGGTCCTTGCTATGCTAAAAATCACCACTATTATTAAAGCGGCCACTTATAACTATAAGGGCAATTTTCTAACCTCTAGCAATGTATGAGGTTCTACACAAAACTGGAATTAGCAAAGCCAATTACCTAAGTTCACCATAACCATGGAAAATATTTGCAAATCTCATGTACCTCGGGAGTTCTACCAACCCAAACTGTAGTAAGCTTCTCTGAGCTCCAAATTCTGTGCACAGCTAAGCCAGGTCAGCTCTTAAGTTTTACACTTCTGCCTCAAGTGCTCACCACAGTCTCCCATCAGGTCCAAAAGAGCCATCCTCCAACAAGCCCACACACCACTTCCCGCCCTTCTAAACCAGTCTCAGTCATAGTTGCTTCTGGATCCCTGCCTCAACCACCTCCCTGGAGCTAAATAGACCAAAAAAATTTAAATTAAGTGAAAAAACTGTCTGGCACAGTACATGGCAGCTCGCTGTCCCTGCTGAAGCCGGTTACAGTCCTCCTTCAGGGTTTGGATGCAGTGCCAGACCTGGCCCCACACTTTTCTCAGCTGGAAGAAAGAGAGGCTCCTCTTTGGCTCCTGAACTGGAAACAGAGATGTGCAATTGTCAGAGAATAACTCTTCTCAAGAAACCACATCCTGTTTTGCAATATAATATATAGCCATTGTATTGCTGTGTAACTTTCTGGGTATCACTTTGTGTGCCCCACTAACAGTATAATCATGTGTCAGATGGTTAGTAAACGGTTTATTAATTTGATCTGAAGAAACATTTTTCCAAATCATTTATTGACATGCATAGAGGAAGCCAATAGAAATACTTATGCTCACCACAATTAAGGTTGTATGAGGCTTTGTACAAAAGAAATGTCAACCAGTAGCACTGGAGATGCTTAAGAAAGCAAGAAGTCTGGAGATTGCTGAGACCTTGGGTACTTAATCTGTTTAAGTATAAATTGTGTACAGGGGAGAGAGGGAAGTCTCATCATCAAAACTTTCTTCATTGAAAAGATTGTATTCCAAAGAGAAGAAGAGCATCAGGAATTATGAAAGGGGTGACAGGACAGATGAAAAAACAGAGAAACAGAGAGGCTAAAAGTTGTTGGCATGTCTGTAAACCTAGCCTACTCAGGAGGCTGAGAATCACTGTTCCAAGCCAGCCTGGACAGGAAAGGCTGTGAGACTTTTTGTACAAAAACTAACTAAAAAGAAATAAAAGCCTTTAATGTCAAACTTGTTTTTAATCTAGTAAAGGAAAACAATAGGAGAAATACTCCAAGTTACAGGCATAAGCAAAGATTTCTGAATAGGACTCCAGTATTTCAGGAGCAAGAACTGACAAATAGGATTTCACTGTATATATAAAAGCTCTTAAACAGCAAAAGCAACAAATCAAATATAGGGAGACTATCTTTACCATATGACAGGTGACCAATATCCAGAATAAATGAGTAACTTTAAAAAAATAAGTATTAGAGTGATAATCCAATCACTAAATGGGCAAATGAACAGACCCTTTTCAAACTGTCAATAAATACATGAAAAAAAAGTTCAACATTCTTAGTCATCAACAAAATGCAACTCAGAACTACATTTAGCTGGACAGGTGGCTGAGATCTGAGGACCACAGTTCAAAGATAGATTATGCAGGAAAAGTTTGTGAAACTCCTATCTCCAATTAACCAACAAAAAAGCTGGATGTGGAGCTGTGGCTCAAGTGGCAGTAGCCTTGAGCAAAAAAAGCTCAGGGACAGCACCCAGGCCTTGAGTTCACACACACACACACACACCCCTGTTATTCACACACACACACACACACACACACACACACACACACACACCCTGTTATTCACACTTGACTGAGGCCTTGAGTTCACACACACAAACACACACACACCTGTTATTCACACTTGACTACAAATTACTCTATCCCCTATCAGTATAGATAGAAGTTCCTCAAAAAGTTAAAACTAGAGGGTAATATGCTAGCTACTCAGGAGAGAGAGGAGAATGTGGTTTGAGGCCAGCCCATGGCAGGGATAGAAAAGTAAGACACCAGCCGGGCGCTGGTGGCTCACACCTATAATCCTAGCTACTCAGGAGGCTGAGATCTGAGGATCATGGATCAAAGCCAGACCGGGCAGGAGAGACGGTGAGACTCCTATCTCCAATAAACCACCAGAAAACCGGAAGTGGCGCTGTAGCTCAAGTGGTAGAGCGCTCGCCTTGAGCTGAAGAGCTGAGGGACAGCACTCAGGCCCAGAGTTCAAGCCCCACGACCAACAAAAAAAAAAGAAAAGTAAGACACCATATCAAAAAAAAGCCAGGTGGGGTTGGGTATTTAGTTCAATGGAAGAGCACTTGCCTGGCGAGTGCAAGGCCCTGAGTTTGGTCCTCAGCTCTGGGGGGGGGGGGGGGGAGGAAGCCAGGCTAGGCGACATGTGCATGCAAATTCCAAGTACTCAGAAGGTCACTGTATGAGGATTATAGTCTAAGTCTGGTCAAGGAAAAAGTGCAAGATACTATGTGAACAATAAACTAAAACAAAAAGCACTGAGATATGACTCAAGTGGTAGAGTGCATTTGCCTAGCAAGCTCAAGGTCTTAATACAACACCTAGTACCAACCCCAACACACACACAAAAATTAAAAATAGAACTTCTGTATGATACAGTCATACCACTTTTGGGTTTATACCCGAAGAAGTCAAAGTCAGCTTGCTACAGAGAGAAGCAGTATCCACATTTATCACAGCACTATTCATAATAAACTAGTTAAAGAATTAGCCTTTGTACCCATCAACATATGAAGAATGTGTTATATATATATATATATAAATAAAATCGAGTTTTACTCAGCTATTAAAAAGAATGCAATTATGTCATTTGCTGGGAAATGGGTGAACTGGAGATCATGTTAATCGAACTAAGCCAGACTCACAAAGACAAATACCACATTTTTCTCTCATTTGTGGAAGCCAAGGGGAAAGCAAAACAACTGAAGTTATAAAAAGTAAAAAGGAGACTATTAGAGATGTAGAAGTAGAAGGGAAAGGAGGAAGGAGGAAAGAGGGATAAAAAGGTAGGAAGTGAATATGATCAGGGAATATTATATACATGTATGGAAATGTCATGATAAAACTCCTTCAACAATTTAATACAGACCAATGGAAAAAAGCCCATCAAACATTCAAGCAGAGGAATATCAAAGAGCCATTAAAAATAAGTCAGCTCCACACATATCCATACTAGTAAAGGGTAATATCTGTATAGGGGAAAAGATAGGTAAAGAACATGTATTTAATGCTATCATTTGCTTGGGGAAAAAATAATCCTGCAAAGGATGCCCAAGAATCTGAGAATAGCAGTTTTCCTGGAAGGGAAACTCACTGGTTGGCAAGTATGAAACAGAAGGTGGCTTATTTTTCATCATATATTCACTCTTTTGTATTTTTGAGGGTATAATTTAAACATTAACTAAAAAATATAAGTACAAATCTAAAAATAAATAAAATGGCTAGTAGGCAGTATTCTTTGCCCCCTAACTAAATCTCTAGTTTGAGGCTGAATTCACCAATAATCCCCTTGATGTGGTTTTGTTTGTTTTTGGCTCATCCCGGGGATTGAACTTAGGGCTTGGGCATTGTCCTTGAGCCTCTTTGTGCTCAAGACTTGCACTCTACCACTTGAGCCACAGCACCACTTCTGTTTTTTCTATTTATGCGGTACTGAGGAATCAAACCTAGGGCTTCATGCATGCTAGGCAAGCACTCTACCACTAAACCACATTCACAGCCTTCTTGATATGTTTTTTCATGAGCTTCTCATTCCCTGAGGACCAGTAAACAACTTTTCCCTTAGTAGCCCTGTCCCTGGCTTCATATCACTTCTTCCCACTTTGTCCCCAGAATTACAACTGATCATTGCTTAAATAAATGTTCTTACGGATACAGCTGACACATTCTGGTTGTGGCCGTGGAGAGATTTGAGTCTCATAGGTAATTTTACTGTTGTCAAAGAGAAAAACAAGATCCATGTCCAATGTGCGACCCTCATTCAGCTGCGAAGGGACAAGAATAGAGTGAGATCTGATGTTCCCCTCCCCCTTTTCCAACTAATCATGAGTGGTTTTTGAGCTCTCCCCGTGGTCCAAGAATATCATATTCAGCCCACAGGCCACTAGGCATTCTTTTTCTTGTTCCTGTATTGCTTATCAACAGATTCTACTAAAGTATTCTACTTTATTCTGACAGTCCTTCCTGCGCAGTTCTGAAGTTCAGCATTCACTTTCTTGTTCAATGACTGCTGCTTGCATGCAGCTCTATTTCCGTAAGTTACTCTGTAAGCTCTTTAGGGTAGGGACCTATCTCAAGTTGCTGTAGCCAACAAAGCTGTCCAACACAAGTCTGCACATGCAGACAGATATCCATCATGAGTAGCTTTGGGTGACCAGAAGAGTAAAACTGAATTTTGGCAATAAATGAAAAAAAAATCAACAAATGGTCTGGCAGTGACGTGACGTGTCTCCAGGAAACCCCATAGGAGTCTCACAACACAGCTCAAAGAAACAAGCAGCTTCCTGAACTGTGTAATTAACAGACCGCTTAACACTACAGATTAGCAATCTGAGAAGTTGTTTCCTAGGAGGCAGTCAGGGGAAAACAGTGTGGTCTGTAAGAAGCCAGGGGCTTACCTTGCCATCTGAAATACACTGGATGGCAGGCTTGTCAGGGATCAATGCCAGACCAGCCTCTTGCAGCAGCTCTTGATCCTTCTCCAGGATTCCTGTGTCTTCCTGGATTCTGGCCTTTAAGCTCTGCAGGCTCTCATCTTCTGTCACAGGATAAGTATAAATGGTGCCTGTGACCATGTTCAAGATATGAACCAGCTGCAACAGATTTTACTGTGAAAAATCGGTCTTAACAGAAATGCCATATATCTGCCAAGACATTCCACTCCTTCACTACTCCCAAAGCTCCTAAATGTTGGTTGCTTCCAAGTCCCATAAAGAAAGGCCTAGCTCAATGGAGGGAGGCTGGGTGCCATGTTCCAGGTGTTCTAGTCTTCAATTTTCCTGGTAGTGGAAGCCAACATCAATCAACTCTTACATTTTATTCTCTTACTTCGTAGAAAGACTCATAAGAGCCTAAATTTCCCCCACTGAGCCAATGACTTGCTTTGTCCTGGGCACTTCTTCCTTATAATAACAACTGTGTCCCACAGGGGACCCCAGCTGTTACCTCAGAGCTACTCTGGCTTCACTCTCACCTTCAAGTTTAAGATGTTATCCAGGGCCTTAAAACAGCCATTGGGCCCATACTGGGGGTCTGTGCCCCTTTGTCTGGGGTGCCACATGAGCATCAGCTGCAGCCACTTCTCTAGTCGCTCGGCCAGTACGCTGAGAAAAGCAGAAGAGTATAGAAAACACATGAGCCATGATCACGCTGCCTATGTGCATCTCACTGTAACACACATAGGTAGCAGCTAACAAATGAAAGTATTTCACGTGAGAAATTTAACTACCGGGATGTTTATCTTCTCAGCCTCACAATTATTGAATTGTGTACGAAATGTACAGAGCCATCTAGCCAGCTAGAGGCCTTGGGTTTGACCCAAGAAAGAAAAGAAAGTAAGGGAGGAAAAGGGAAGGAGAAGGAAGGAAGAGGAAGGGCATGTTGTAGGCTGACCCTTCCTGCAGGTAATCCTCACTTATCTGGACCTATGCTCCAGGATTTGATAATACACCTCTCAAGAGCATAGCATGAGGATACAAGACAAAATTCAAAGTCTTCCTGGCCCCTAGAGCTGCCTCCAGGATGCACTGGAATCTTCTGAGGCCAACCCAGCAACTTATTGACTCTCCCAGCAACTCACTGCCTCTCCTATATGTCTCTGCTCACTCCTGTTTCTCCCCTTTGAGCTTCCTCAATATTCTTCATTGGTCCATGTCCTGCCCATCTCTCCATTTTCTCAAAAGAAAACCTCATACCTGGCACCAGTATCTCAAACCTATAATTCTAGCTACTCAGAAGGCTGAGATCTGAGGATTGAGGTTCAAAGGCAACATGGGCAGGGAAGTCCTTGAGATCTTATCTCCAATTAGCCACAAGAAAACCAGAAGTGGTAGAAGGGTAGCCTGAGCAAAAGAGCTCAGGGACAGCTCCCAGGCCCTGAGTTCAAACCCCATGACCAATAAAAAGAAGAAAGGAGAAGGGAGGGGAAGGAGAGGGGAGAGGGGAACAGAGAAGAAAGGCTCCTGAGCAGTCATTCATCCAAGCTGTAATGCACACAATACCCTTCCTATCCTCTGATAATCATGGCAGTGGTTACCAGTGTGGCTTACTTAAAATAATTGTAGCTTATGTAACTTACATAGGTTTTTTTTCCCCTGATAATCCTGCTTATATTCTGGCTCTAAGACTAGACTAGACTGTAATGCCCTTTGAACTACAGATTGATTTCTTTACTATGACATACTATTAGGCCAGAAGAGGAGTGCAAAGAGATAAAATATTATTCCCTACCCTTAAAAGGCTTACTACAGTGGTGGACAGGTAATACCAGATTCTTGGGAAGTAGAGATTAGAAAGATTGTGGTTCTGGACCAGTCTGACAAAAAGTTAACAAGATGTCATCTCAATGAACAAGCTAGGTGTGGTGGCTCATTACGAAAACTGCAGCTACGTGCGAGGCAAAAGCAAGACTCTCTCAGCAAAAAAGGTCTGGGAACATGGCTCAAGTGGTGGAGTGTTTGCCTAGCAACTTAGAGGTCCTGAATTAAACTTCAGTACTACTAAAAGGAAAAAGCTTAACTGTAGTAGGAGACAAACCCTATACCGAACTGAATATAAGTTAGAGAACACTAAGAGTAATAAGATGTACAGAAAAACCGGGAGTGAATTTTAAAAAAAAACAGATGATTTGGGGTCTGGGGATTTTGCACAGTGGTAATATGGATGCCTAGCATGTATGAGGTCTTACCTTAGATTCCTAGGACAATCAACCAACCAATAAGACATTTCTATTTATACGGAGATGTGGGATGATAACCCATCTTGTTTGTTTAAGGTTGAGATACTTATGTCAAATTCTAGCTCACAGAATAATATCCTGATAATATGTCTAAAAGTTGTCACCTCAGACTTGAATTTTTAAGCAAGGGAAGGAAACTCTGTATACTACTAACACTGCACCTTACCTGTTAAGATTATTGGGGTATGGTAAAGAGCTTGAAAATTTCACTGCTCCATTCAAGTCTTCACTAACAACGATGTCCACCTCACTCTTCTGTCGGACTTTGGAATGCCTGCAAATGTACCACCTTATTAAGAAATCCCTTACCAAGTTCAGGGTCACATTTGTAACATCCTTGAGGACTGCACAGATGACTTAAATCCCCACGTAGATATTTCATCCTGTCTCCATCCTGTCTTCTGACAGGATGCTGAGGATGTAGCTCAGTGGTATAGCATGTACTTAACATGAGCAAGGCCTTGGTTCCAGCTACAGCTCCATGTTGAAATGAAAAAGTCATTGCTGCCTAAGTGATTTCCAGACAGCCTCTGAGAGCAGCAATTAGCCATGTGTGCCTTGACTTCTACAGACAGGATTGCCATTTCCTCCACTTCCTTTTTTCCACCTACCACTTTCATCAAACTCTCAAGTTTTAATAGAGGATAGAATTAGTTAAGCCAAACCAAAGTTGCTATATATATGTCACATTGACAAGGAAGATGTACAAAACACATGCACACAAGTGTACATCAATTTATTTGTACATAGCTAAGTAATATTTTCTAATGGTAAAAGAACATTTACTTTTTTCCAACCTAAGGAATTTCTTGAGGTGTTGGAAGAAGAAAAAAGTTAAACTCAACTGGTTCCCAATCTTTTTAGTAACAAGGATGATTACTTAAATAATAATTCATAGATAACCAAATACTCAGCCATAATTCCCTTAGGTACTAAGATAACATCAAGTGGTGACATTTTTTTGTTTGCCACTAGTGCAAGGAATCAAAGCTCAGGAGACTACTCCAACTTTATATATGGCAAGAACATGGAAGAACTGGGCATTCAAGACCAAAAATGTGACATAATTTCCACTTTTTTGTTTTGTTGTTGTTGTTGGGTCATAGGGCTTGAACTCTGGGCCTGGGTGCTGTCCCTGAGTTCTTCAGCTCAAGGTAAGCACTCTACCACTTGAGCCACAGAGCCACTTCTGGTTTCCCGGTGGTTAATTGGAGATAAAGAGTCTCAGAGACTTTCCTGCCTGGGCTGGCTTTGAACCATGATCCTTAGATCTCAGCTTCCTGAGTAGCTAGGATTACAGGCGTGAGCCAACAGCACCTGGTACCATTATGGTGCCACTCTTCTGAATGTCCAAATACAACTTTTCCTCAAAGATGTGGAAAATTAAAAAATAAGTAAATAAAGCTTTAGCTCTGAACACATCTCACTGGAAAGCAATAAAGTGGCCTGTATTAAGCATGCAGGAAATCCAGAAAAGGTGGGTACAGCAGATGCTGGTGGCTTACAGTTCAGGTGAAACTATCACAGGCAGAAGTCAGGAGATAGCTCTAGCTGGGAACTGAGGCTCATGTATGTAATCCTAGCTACTCAAAAGGCTGAAATGTGGAGTACTAAAATTTGAAACCAGTCTGGGCAAAAAAAGTCTGTGAGACTCCATCATCAATTAACCATCAGAAAGCTAGGCTGGAGGCATGGCTCAAGTGGTAGAGTACCAGCCATGGGCAAGAATGCCTCACAAGAGTGTTGAGGTCCTGAGTTCAAGACACAGTACTGGGAAAGGGGAGTAGAGGAGAAAAAGTAGTGAGGAGCGGGAAATTACTAAAAAGATGCACTAAATAAAATGCTTATGGGGCTGGGAAGGTGGCTCAGTGGTAGAGCGTTCGCCTTGCATGCTTGAGGCCCTGGGTTCTATTCCTCAGCACCACATAAGCAGAAAAAAAAAGCCGGAAGTGGCGCTGTGGCTCAAGTGGTAGAGTGCTAGCCTTGAGCTGAAGAGCTGAGGGACAGCACCAAGGCCCAAAGTTCAGGCCCCATGACCGGAGCCCCCCACCAAAAAAAAATGCTTATTGCTTAAACTAGTTCTAAAATTGTTTTCAAAACAGCTTTATAATAGAATTATAAAACCCAAACTGCATCTGCCTGAAATTATTAGCCACCTGTCACTTGAGCTGAAACAGTGAAATTTTTAGAAGTTGGTTAAGGTTAATATTAAAGGAGCTGGGTGCCGGTGGTTCATGCCTATAATCCTAGCTACTGGGGAAGCTGAGATCTAAGGATCGCAGTTCAAAGTCAGCCCAGGCAGGAAAGCCTTGAGACTCTTATCTCCAATTAACCACCAGAAAACCAGAAGTGGCACTGTGGCTCCAGTGGTAGAGCGCTTGCCTTGAGCTGAAGAGCTCAGGGACAGTACCCAGGCCCAGAGTTCAAGCCCTATAACTGAAAAAAAAAAAAAATTAAAGGAATAGATAAATTAGGCTCTTCTCTTCAATTCACAAAAGTTCACAAAAGTCTTCTACTCACAAAAGTTCACAGAAGTCTTTTAGTTTCAGAGAAGTTCATCTGGCCTATGCTGAGATTATAGGAAGAAGATTCTAGATGGTGGTGGCAGGTATACTACTAAGACAGAGCCATTGGGGTATATCTGTAAACAGTATTCCAGTAATGGATTTTAACCCTTCTTGTTATACATAATGGAAAAGTTCAATATTTGAATTGGCTAATTAAAACTACTAGAGGAATATGAATAAAGCTATTTCTTTGTTGGTTCATTATAAACTCTGATTACAAGTCAATTGTTGGGTTCCCCATATTCTAGAAACTATAAGGCTTTAATAACAATGCCTAGTTTGTCAGATCACCATAGGAAGGTATGCTTTGCTGTGGCCCCAGGATTTTCAGGGTGGAGCCTGCTGTCACCTAAACCTTTCTTCTAGAACTGATTTCAAAGGTTACACTTTCTTCTCTTTTTTTTTTTTGTCATTTTTTTAATTAAAAGAGACATATTTCTCTGGGTACATAAAAAATATAAACATACAATAGCTAAATATCCAAAATATCTTATAAGCACAAATAGTTGCCATTATTATTTTTTACCAAAAATTAACTCATTTTCCCAAGAAACTCTGTACTTAAGACTTTAATTTTTCTTCTCATTTTTCAAATTTGACTTGATGTCTAAATAAATTTCAAAAGACGGCAGCTGGCAACAGTTTGGTAACAGGGACCAGAAGCTTGTATTTATTCTACTTTTCTGGCTAGCAGAACTCTTTATTATGCAGATAATAAACATCAAATTTAAATGTGTTTGATCTGTTAATTCAATTCCTAAGAATAAACCCCAGGGAAATAACTGTGGTTGTGAAAGGATTTACCAATAAGGATATTATTTTCTCTATTCTTTGAAGAAGTAAAAACTATAAAACACTCAAGCTTTTCACAATACAGCACAAGTTAAATGAACTTGTAGTTAGTGGATACTAAACAGATATTCTCAATAACATGAAAAAACACACAGATTGTTTCAGAGCCTTAATATAAAAGTAGGTTGGATCAGAATATGCACCATAACCTATCTTGTGCTATTCTTGGGGCTTGAATTCAGGGCCTATGCGCTGTCCCTGAGTTTTTTTGCTCAAGGCTAGCAGACTACTTACTTGAGCCACAGCTCCTCTTCCAGCTTTTTGGTTATTAATTGGAGTTTCATGAACTTTCCTGCCTGGGCTGGCTTCAAGAACCATCCTCTTGAGTAGCTAGGATTATAGACATGAGCCACCAGTGTTCAGCACTACTTCTGTTTTTATAAAGTATAAAATACACAAACATATACTGAAGAGTCCAAAGACACAAAAAATATTCACAGTGACTGTTTCCATATTATCTAACTGTCCTTTTGAAAAGTTGTTTATACAATTTCCAAAAGCACAAAAAAAATCAAAATTAGTCTTTGAGATAATCAAATTGTATAGTATTGGTCTGGCTCCAATAGCCGTACACATGCTATGCAGACCTTCTACCACTTGAGCTATGCTTCCAAACAAAGATTTTTGTATTACATATGAATTGGCTATGAAGAATAATTTCTCTCAGGGTAGACATGTGCAGGACATTGTTAACATTATACCACCATTGGTGAATGAAAGCGGAGGACAAGTAATGAACTCATAAACAAATGTAGGACAATCTAGTTAGGGGGTAAATATCCTCCAGCACACAGTATCTGTCTGGGGGGAAAAGGGAGCAGATAGTTGGGTGATAGTTGGGTGACAATCCTAGGATTTAAACTCAGGGCCTGGGTGTTAAAGTGCTCTACCACTTGAACTACAGCTCTACTATGACATATTTTTTTTGGGGGGGGTGGGTGGGTAGGGAGAGGGATAGGGGTGGGTGGGTAGGGAGAGGGATAGGTGTTAACTGAATATAAAGAGTTTCACAGACTTTCCTAGCCAGGCTGGCTCTGAACTGGGATCCTAAGTAGCTAGGATTACAGTTGTGAGCCAGTGGCACTTGACAATATTTTTATAACTAGTAAAAAAACCAAGTTAAAGAATTTTAAAAAGCTTGATTGTATCCTTTAGGGTTTTTTTTTTTGGGGGGGGGGTCCGGTCATGGGCCTGGACGCTGTCCCCAGCTCTTCAGCTCAAGGCTAGCACTCTACCACTTGAGCCACAGTGCCACTTCCGGCTTTTTTTTTTTCCTGCTTATGTGATGCTGAGCAATGGAACCCAGGGCCTCAGGCATGCAAGGCAAGCGCTCTACCACTGAGCCACCTTCCCAGCCCCTCCTTTAGGTTTTTTTATTTAGAAATTTAAAAAATTTAAAATTTATATTTTAAGCCATTTCCTTTTGCTTTTAAAACAGAAATTTATATTTAGGTCAGGGACAGTAGTGTAGAACTGCAGTCCCTGCTACTCAGGAAGCTAAGGTAGTTTACTTCAACCTAATAGCTTAGAGTCAGTATTGGTGATACACTGAAAACATACTCTTTAAAAACTATTTTCACGTATAGTAAAACTTGCCAACAGTAAATATTTCATCATAATCTGTCATGTGCACATATCATTTCTTTCTGTTTACTAATAGTACTCTCAGTAAGAATGAACACACTGGTTCATAATGTACTGCTGTTACTACTGAAGGAAGGGCAAATGGAATTCACATAGTACTATACTTAAAGATATTAACAACTGCTCTTTTGTTCAAGGTTTGTGGAGCTGTTGACAGCTAAGTCCTAACAGATTTGTCAGGCAAGTAGGGTCACTCAATAAGGGGATAGCAAAGAGATGAACAGGGCCAGGTCTGGGCCCTCACTTACCATTGCACAGGCTGCCAGTTGGGGAGAAAAGGCCTGAAACCTGTGATGCATTCGAAGGCCAAGGTGCCAAAGCTCCAATAGTCAACCGTCACTGTGTACTTCTGCTGCTCCAGTAGCTCTGGGGCCTGTAAGACATATGTGAGGCATGCCCAAGCTGCTCTTTCTTCTACTGAAAGGGCTGCCAACTTATCTGAGTGCACTTCTATGCCAGGAACACTGGTACATGTACTTATAACGGAGGATGTGACCACCAGAGCGGGTTCAGCTGCTGGTACCTGGTACCTATTCCATGCCTTGTACACTATAAGCAAATATAGACAGAAGGACTAATCCCAAGGAATTATTTTTCTCACTGTGCTCTAATTTCTCAACTTTAGAAATGAGAGTTGTACCCCTTTCTATAACTGATTCCTGCTAACAAAAAAAGCAACAAAAAGAGTATAGTGTGGTAGCTTAATGCTATATGGGAGGCAGGGATCAAGTTATTGCCATTTGAGGCAGCCTACGCAAAAGCAAAAAAAATCACAAGATTCCATCTCAACCAATGGCTGGGCACAGTGGCACATATCTGTTACCTACTGGGGAAGCACAATGGCTAGGTGCAGTGGCATGTGCCTAGATCTCTAGTGACTTGGGCAAGCACAAGTAGGAGGATCACAGACAAGCCAATCTTGGCATAAAACAAGCCCCTACCTTGAAAATAACCAATGCAAACAGGAGCTAGAGACAGGTCAAGCAGTAGGGCATCTTCCCAGCAAGCGTGCGGCCTCAAGTTCATTCCCCAGCATAGCCCAAAATAATTCTTCAAAAAAAATGAAGGTTGCAACATTTCAGATATTTATTCAAATCTAATTAAATGCAGGGCCCAGTCATGGGTATTGTGTAGAGATGGAAAGATAGACTTTGTACAAAAAGGAAAACCAATGCCAGGCAGGGAAAAAAACAGATGAACAACTGCCACCAAAGCAGAGAACTGGGGTGACAAAGGAAGGTGATGAAGCCCAAGTGGGACCAACTGAGTTTAGAGAGCTCTTCACAGGAGCAGGGAAGACACACATCACAGAAAGGACCATCCTGAGCAAGGTTCAGAGACAAGACTGGGCATGGTCTCGGTCGAAATATAATACTTACATGATGTGTAAACTCATGCAAGTGAATAACCTGATTTAGCATCCAGGTCAGAATAATTGCTACTGAGCTGATAAAGACTCTACAATACCTAAATCATAGCCACGCTCCCCCCCACCCAATCCACCCTCCCCACCCTCTGCAATGGTCATTCCACAAAACAGGAGATAAACTGAAGGAGGCCATTACTCTAGTTGGTAAGACAGGCAGGAAATAGCAATGCACATAAAAATACATCACATAAGGCTTGGAAGGTGGCTCAGTGGCAGAGTGCTTGCCTTGCACGCATGAGGCCCTGGGTTTGATTCCTTAGCACCACATAAGCAGAAAAAGCCAGAAGTGGCACTGTGGCTCAAGTGGTAGAGTGCTAGCCTTGAGCTGAAGAGCTGAGAGACAGGCCCCAGGCCCAGAGTTCAGGCCCCACGATAGACAAAAAGAACAAAACAAAACAGAACAAAAAATATCACATAACTTCATTCTCACTTAAGCAACAGGTAAGACACTAACCTTAGCAAGGATTTTTTTGTTTTTTATGCCAGTATTAGGGCTTGAACTTGGGTACTGGGTGCAGTCCCTTAGCTCTTTTGCAAAGGCTAGCACTCTATCACTTGAGCCATAGCTTCACTTCCAGTTTGTTGTGATTAACTGGAGCTAAGAGTCACTTAACTTTTCCTGCCCAGGCTGGCTTTGAACAATGATCCTCAGCCTCTTGAGTAGCTAGGATTACAGGAGTGAAACACCAACACCCGGCTCCTTTTTTTTGTTTGCGAAATGGCAGGCCCCATTATTCAACCATAACTTTACTGGTTGCTCTTACTAGAAGGTAAGAACAACATCTTGCCAAGCATTTCCTGAACCTAACCATGCTCTATCTCCTTTGCTACTACCAGCTTTGAATGGGCCTATTGCAAAAGCCTCCTTTCCACTTGCCCACTAATCACGTCTGTTTACAATTCAGTCTCTGTGTCATCCTAAGAGTGGTCTTTCCAAAGCCTACTCCTGCAATGTGAAGCCTTTCAGTGTCACTTAGGTGTTTTTAAAATTGAATTTTATTGTCTTTAAGTAGTTGTACAGAAGAGTTACAATTCAACATGATAGTTTATGAGTAGAGTGAATCCTGACCAATGTAACTCCTTTACTCAAGAAGCTTTTAGCACAGTCTACAATCGTTTTGTATGTACCAGTGCTGGGGCTTGAACTCAGGGCCTCATGCTTTTGCTTAGCTTTTTCACTCAAGATTGGCACTTTACCACTGAGTCACACCTCTACTTCCAGCTTTTTGGTGTTTAATGGGAGATAAGTCTCATGGACTTCTCTGAACCTTCATACTCAGACTTCAGCATCCTGAGGAACTAGAATTAGCAGGTGTAAGCCACCAGCAACTGGCTACAGTCTATAACTTTTTAAATGTCTAAAGGTCTTTCCTTCCTTCCCTCCTCACTTTCAATTTCTCTCTTCCTTCTTCTGGAGACACCAACCATACCCTTTTGCCTCCTAAAGTACTATTCCTTTGCCAGAATCTCTTCTCTCTCTCTCTCCTACCTCTCCTCCTCTCACCTTAGTCAGCCCTTCCATCCACTCATCCTCTAGATCCCTGGTGCAGCTAGGTCCTCCTCATATACATCTATTGCATGCTTGCACTGCCCCTCTGTAGCCCTTAACAGAGCAGTCTCTTTGGAGTTATCTGTGTAGCATGGTAATGCCTGCTTTCTTAAGGCTCTAAGCTCCTGATGAGCATGGAAAGGCTTATCTTTCCCAATATACTACCAACTCCAAGTACAGTGCATGGCAGAGACAACACTGGATCAATATTCCTGAATGAGTGACTCAACCAGAACTCCAATAGTCAGACCACATCATGTCCAGAAGAGGGAAGGGCTGAGCTCTGCCTCCTCTTCACTAGCTCCTGAGATCTTTATAGAAACTGCAGCCTATCAAGCCAGGAGTTGGTAGCTCATGCCTGTAATCCTAGCTACTCAGGAGGCTGAGATCTGAGGATCGCAGTTCAAAGCCAGCCTGGGCAGGAAACTCTGTGACACTCTTATCTCCATTAAACTACCAGAAAACCGGAAGTGGAGCTGTGGCTCCAGCACTAGCCTTGAGCTGAAGAGCTAAGGGACAGCGCCCAGGCCCAGAGCTCAAGACCCAAAGTCGACCAAAAAAAAAAAAAAAGAAACTGCAGCCTGTACACAATAGCTTCAGTATAGTTAAAAATCCTTCCTTTCCAGAAAACTCCTGCTGCACAAAGAGCATTTGGATCTGTGAAAGCTACATAGGCACAGCCCTTCTGACATGAGAGAAAATACTATGACTTCCAGATGGCATCTGTTGTCTGAAAATGCTGATTTGAGTAGATTATGATTCCAAGCTCATGGAATAAAAGCAGTACATCTAGGAAATATCCACCAAGCCGGAAAGGCCGAGATTGTAGGCAGGCAGGGACAGAAAAAAAGCCCCACAAACACAGCTGTCAGAAACTAAGAAGCAAATGCACAACCCTCCTTTCTTACCAAGTACTGTAGGGTTCCCACAAAGGATGTACAAAGACTGCCTTGATCCAGTTCCTTGGCATATCCTAGGTCAATAATTTTGTGTATTAACTGGAAAAAAGCGTGGGGGGGGGGGAGAAATCCAAGAGTTATAAGAACACAAAAATAATCAACGTTATCCTTCAACAAAGGGTATTGGATTTGAATGCCTAAGAGGCATCACCTACACAGAACAATGCCATTAATATGGGGATTTAAAATAAGGAGGGAGGGAGGGAGGGGAGGGGAGGGGAGAGAGAAGGGAGGGGGAGAGAGAGAGAGAGAGAGAGAGAGAGAGAGAGAGAGAGAGTGTTCTCCTCCCTTCAACTGCGACAAAACAGCAGGTAGGCTAAAATTAATAGGCCAGACACTGACCCTCAATCTGGACTTCATAATGTGAGAGACTAGGCCAAAGCCTGCTCAGAAAATACTTTCAGTTGGCCGGGCACCAATAACTCATGCCTGTAATCCTGGCTACTAAGGAGGCTGAGATCTGAGGATCATGGTTCAAAGCCAGCCCAGGCAGGAAAGTCTGTGAGCATCTTATCTCCAATAAACCACTAGAAAACTGGAAGTGGCACTATGGCTCAAGAGGTAGAGTGCTCGCCTTGAGCTGAAGAGTGCAGGGACAGCACCCAGGCCCAGAGTTCAAGCCCCACGACCAACAAAAAAAAAAAAAAGAAAGAAAGAAAGGAAAGAAAGATAAAGAAAATACCTTCAGTTATAATCTGAAAACCAAATCAAGAACAAAGGTGGGCACTGCCAGTCACAGGTTGGACCTAGGATGCTGACAGAAGCTTAATCAGAAGAGATTAGTGATCTAGAAGCTGAGTTACTACATTCCACTCACCTGAGCTTGCTCATCACATCCAGCTGAACAAACAAGAGTGGGGAAAGACCATGGCATTCATAGAGAGGTTACTACTACATCTAAGCAACTGGACAATGAGGAGTTATGAGAGCTCTTGGAGAACTACAAATTGAATCAGGCAGAAGTAGGCAATTGCTAGCTCTAAGTGTCTTATCTCAAGCACACCTACAACCAGCTTACAGCTTTTAAAATAACTGAGAAGCAAAGTCTATTTCAAAATGTACTAGACTCAAAGGCAGAAGGTGGAGGTAGATCAACAAATATTATTTTCTTATCAAAGTCCTCCAACTGGGGCTGGGAAGGTGGCTCAGTGGTAGAGCAGTTGCCTTGTATGCAAGAGGCCCTGGGTTCAATTCCTCAGCATCACATAAGGAAAAAGAAAAAAGCCGGAAGTGGCACTGTGGCTCAAGTGGTAGAGCACTAGCCTTGAGCTGAAGAGTTGAGGGACAGTGCTCGGGCCCAGAGTTCAGGCCCCACGTCCAGACCCCCCCCCCAAAAAAAGTCCTCCAACTGGCTAACTTAACAATGTGATCCATTTCAAGCTTGCCCCAATCTACCAGTGAGACTTGCTGAATTCTGTTTCAAATCAAAATGCATTCCTAGGGAATCACAGAATGTCTCAAAGAATGCAAAGCTACAAAGGTATGGTCTACTAGAGGCAACCCCAAGACTCCTGAGCCCCAGGAAGTCACTCACTCTTTGTTCTCCTTGCTGTAGAACAATGTTTTCTGGCTTTAGATCCCGATGGATGATTCTGTTTTCATGAAGGTATCTAAGTGCAGAGGCTGAGGAAGTGCAAAGTGTGGTCAATTTTTTATTAAACCTAGAAAATGTTTCTCATTTCAGAACCTCCCATTTGTAAAAGTAGAGTGAACCTCTGAAAAGTGCTCTGTGACCTTTAGTGCATGAATTCATAGTGGAAGGAAGGGGTCTGGAGCAACTGCTCCTCAGGAGGAATGACAGTGACCTGATAAAGTAAGCAGAAGTTTAAACTACCTCAAGATTCTGGCTAATTCATGAAAAACATTCAAGGGGACTGGGGTGTGGCTTGGTGGTAGAGCATTTATTTAGTATCAACAAGGACCTAGGTTGATCCCCAGAAACACACACACACACACTCTCTCTCTCTCCCTCAGCTTTGCATCCATGAGGCCACACTAAGTGACCCACAGGTCTCCAAAGCCAGTAATTCTTAAACTGCATTGCCTAAAACAGCAGTATTTGAACTTGGAAATAAAAAATTGTTAGGCCTCACCCCAGTATCACAGTGATGATAATCTAAGACACCCTCTCAGAACTCTAAGCTCAAAAGTCTTAAGTTCCAGAGTGGGCAAGGGAGAAGGGATCTTTGGGTAGATCTAACTTCTCATTAAGGTTAGATACAAGGAAAAAGTGCAGGAAGGACAAAGCCAGAACACCTGCACTGACAGTATGCATATTAGTTACTGTATGTCCAGTTCTGGAAGACTCTGTGGGTAAATAACCATACAGCTCCACATTTTTTTTTTTTACTATGGTCCCATTTTGGGGATAAAGTCAGCCTATATAATCCTAGTAATGAGGTCATTTAATCTCCATAGCTCCTTCTGTGGAGAAAAATGTGAGATTGCACATGGAGGCCATAGCATAGAGCAACAGGGCCCAAACAGTAGCTCAGACTCTATTACAATTTTTATTAATAAGACAGATTTAATAACTTCAACATGAGCTAAGTATATTATTAAAGAGAATGATAGATTAAGTAATGGAAAGATATATCATTTAGAGATGGTATGACTGACTATATGCCTAGAGAACTAACAGACTAAAAACTGTAAAGAATTTAGAAATCTGGCTAGAGACAAAACATACATACATACATATATTTATATATGTATATATATATGTATTATATATATATTTATACAGATCAGTAGTTCTTTCCTGTGTCAGTTTAGCAGACTGTCACTTACATTAGCAACAATAATTCTAAACTCTACTACATGACAAGTTTAATGAGACAAACAAAAAGTAGTTAGTTAAGTGAGGAAAACAATATCACATAAAGAAAAGTAGCAGGGCACTGGGATATGGCTCAGTTGTAGAGTGCTTGTTTAGCATAAATGTCTGTCTAGCATCCCTATCACCAATCAATCAATCAATCAATCAATACTTTGCAAGTTAATGGTGAAGACACCACAAAACAAATGTCAAAAAGACAAAGAGGCTAGGAAAAATACCTACTACACATATGCCAACGAATAAACGTAAATATATTTAATACAGAAACAGCTTTTACAGGGGCTGAGAAGGTGGCTCAGTGGTAGAGTGCTTGCCTTGCATGCATGAGGCCCTGGGTTCCTCAGTACCACATAAGCAAACAGAAAAAAGCCGGAAGTGGCGCTGTGGCTCAAGTGGTAGAACGCTAGCCTTAAACTGAAGAGCTGAGGGACAGTGCCCAGGCCCAGAGTTCAGGCCCCACGACCGGACCCAAAAAAAAAAAAACAACAACTTTTACAGGTCCTTAAAAGTATAACCCAGTTTAAAAAAATAAGCAGAAAAAGTTTAGGGATATTTTATAAAAAAAGAAAATGAGTGGTAAACAAGTGAAAAGCTGCTCATTCTCACTAGTAGTAAAAACTGCAAATGAAAGTAGCAATTCTTTTTTTAAACCTCTTCAACTAGTAACAACTTTAAATGAAAGAGGGAATGCTTCTACCTTGCTGGAAGGTGTCTAAATGGGGATGCAGTTGGAGAAAGTAATATGACATTATCTATTAAGTTATAAAAAGTATACAAAGGTTTGTTTTTTGTTTTTCTGGGGGGTCCGGTTGTGGGGCCTGAACTCTGGGCCTTGGCGCTGTCCCTCAGCTCTTCAGCTCAAGGCTAGCGCTCTACCACTTGAGCCACAGCGCCACTTCCAACTTTTTTCTTTTTGCTTATGTGGTGCTGAGGAATCGAACCCAGGGCCTAATGCATGCAAGGCAAGCGCTCTACCACTGAGCCACCTTTCCAGCCCAAGTATACAAATGTTTAACCCAAAGGTTTGACTTCTAGAAATATGCTAAAAAGTTGAAAGCATTATAAGATACATATAAGGATACTTAATATATAACATAGAGTAAAGTAACTCAGTTGATAACTCAGCTAGACAAATTATAGTACAGCTACATTATAATAGACAATTCTTCATAATAACTTAGGTTTATAGTTTCTGACTCAGAAGGATGTAGGTGATTCGATGATACATTACCAAATAAATGGTGTGACTATTTTTTGGTTTTTGTTTTTTTGCCATGCTAGAGACTGAACTCAGAACTCATGCAACTGGGCAAGCACTCTATGAATTCAGCCATGGTTCTAGTCCTGAGCATGTATTTTATTAAAAAGAAAAGACTCTGAGTTCAAACCCCAATACTATCAAAAACAAGAACAAGAACAAGAACAACACACACACACACACACACACACACACACACACACACACACACACACACACACACACACACACACACACACACACACACACACCCCAGAGGAAGAAACAAAAGCACCAAGAAATGTTTAATAACAAGCTGCCTTTCCCCTCCCTGACAAATATATACACACCCATACATACACATACCCACAAACAGATGGGTAAAACACACAAAAACATACGTATACAATTCCTCCTCAACCCCCCTTGCGCATGTTTTTCTTATTCTGGGCAGGCCAGACTGGAAGCTAGGGAAGGCAACCAGGGAGGTGAGTCCTGCAGGTTTGTGTGGCCAGTCCTGTCTACTCTCATCAGCAGAAACACTGAATGGGGTAGAAGAAAAGCTGCCACAGAAGTTAAGTGATCAGGTTTGCTTTGGAAGACTTTGAGCTGGATATTTCCTAAAAATGCATGTGAAAGTCAAACCCAGAGAACTAAGAATGACATTGTACTTTACTAGAGGAGTTCTAGCTCAGAACATTAAGTCATATTACAAAACTATCTAGTTCTATTTATTTAAAAATATTGTTACTGCAAAAGGGATGTACAGAGGAATTAGAGTTACCCAAGTCGAGAGTACATTTCTTTGTTGGACAATGACACCATCTATTTACTCTTTAAACTCAGCTTTTACCAGCACAGTTCGAACATTTCAAACTTGCTCCTTACTTTCTTTTATTTCATAAACCACTCAATAATTGGATTACGTTTAACTACTCCTCAAAGAAGCCAAAGACTTGCTGCTTTCATGTATTCAAAGAATTCTACTCTATCTTGTCCTCAACTATACTGACTTCTAAAGTCAGATGCTTCATAACAGTGTATCATCATTAGTGTTTTACCCATTTTTATAACAGAACACAGCAAAAGAAAAACAGAGCAAAGAAAAAAAAAACAGAGCAAAGAGTAATAAAACTAATTAAAACTACACTCATATGACCTTTCACACAAGATGGCATTGCTAATTAATTTCAACTACTGGTTGGCAGGGAATAAGGCCATGGAATAATTTTTGAAGTGTTTCTTCACCAATAGATTCACAAAAGATGCATTTTGCTTTATTGACAAACTGTTCAACGACACTTGGATATAGCGTGTAAACACATATGTTTCAGAGTGGAACACAAAAGTTGAGACACATTGTTATTTGAACAAGTACATGTGCCAAGACTAGGACATTGTCCTGAAGATACCAGTACAGTATCTTAGGGCAAATAACATGGCAGGTGCAGGGGAGGTTATCCAAGAAGCTCTGGTAAGGAGGAGCATATTCTGAGAAGCACTTGAGTCTCTAGGCCAGATTAAGAGCTGTAACCAGACTTCTAGAGAGGTTGAATGGCAAGTTCATAACCAAAATCCACTGGTGACTATAAAGACGTGTTTATTTTTATATGTAAACATCTGTATGTAACAAATTTTAGTCCCTATCTTTGGGGTGGCCATTAATTCTCAAATATTTCTGTCAACTCACTAACTAAAGTCTGGAATTAAAGAATTCTGACAGGCACAGTTATAGTTTCTTGGACTGAGTTGACTCTACAATGACTGAAACAGCAGAACTTCTACAGGCAAGTTCTACTAAAGACACATAAATTTCATTTCTAATATACCAATCACAGAAATGAGCTGGTGAATGTGCTTGCTCTGAGTAAACTATTAGACTGGAGTGTAGTTTAGTGGCAGACACTTGGATAACTTGCTGTGATCCTGGGCTGTCTCCAGCATAGCATTAAAGACTATGCACATCATGTTTCAGGATGGATACTGCCCAGACAGAGTCCACAGGTAGAAGCTGCTGTGGGAAAGTAACAGCCACATCCTTGTCAGGAACAGCACCCACTGCTACTTTGGCTCTACCTCAGTTTAGGAGATATATAACAACTCTGTGGTCTTACTATGGAACTGGAATTTCATAGCTGGTGTATTTTTCAGATGACAAACCTATGACAAGTTAGGAAACAGATGCAAGCAGCTAGGTTTCAAATCCAAAAAAATGTGGCAAGGACTGTGTCTATTAATCCCTACTTACCTACTCTACACATCTCAGGCGTTCATTGAGCTAGCTCCTTTCAGTATACTTGTTTGAAATACATTCCACCAAGAAGAAATGGAACAAAATGGACCAAGACTTCTGGACAGAGCTTAAAAGAAAATGAAAAGGCAAAAATAAATGGGTGGTCCAATTTACCATGGAATAAAAAAGCAACAGGATGTCTGTGTCCTCAATTAAAACTGACTTCATGCCTACTACATGCTAGCCAGTTTGTGTCACTGGACTTTCCAGGCGAAACAGGCAAGAAGGCCAACTAGACATGTGGAGAAAGACTTAGTCTAGCTCAAGGTTTCTTGCTATTATAGACTCTGTGACTACTCATCAAAGGCAGTGACATGGTAGGCTGACTAAAAGGTGCAGAACTACAAGGTGGAGAGGACTGGCCATTATCTAGCCATGGGGCATGATGATGAGCTAGCAAAATGTAAATAAGGAAGCCAGAAAAGCTGAACAGTTTTGCAGAGTTTTACATTGTTCATTTGCTCTCACTATGAAGCGCAGGCTGGCCTTGTCTTCTCAAGCCATTCAAAATATAATAAAAGGATGCTTCTGATAAATGAAGGAATGATTCAATTATTCAAAACTTCAATTTTGTTAACATTCAGGGAAACAAGCTTCGGCCTCCTAGTGTTTGGTGGAAACTTTTTTGGGGGGGAGAAGGGGGGGGAGTGCTGGTCCTGAGGTTTTAACTCAGCCGAGGCATTGCACCTGAGCTTTTATGCTCAAACCTAGTTCTCTACCACTTGAAGCACAACTCCCCTTCCATCTTTTTGTGTTAATTGGAGATAAGAGTCTCATGGACCTGCCCTCACTGGCTTTGAGCTGCGATCTTCAAATCTCAGTCTCTTGAGGAGCTAGGATTACAGGTGTGAGCCACTGGCTCCCAGCCTGGGTGGAAACTTTTTTAACAGCAGGGTATGAAACAGTAATGAGAAGATTCTAAAAGACAAGATTCAAATTTGACATTTGTGTCTGGTAACTGGCAGAAAGATAGGACCAGTGACCAGAAAGGATTCTGGAGTGGAATCAGATTTAAGGAAGAAGTCTAGGACTTTAATTTGGAAGTGGGATAAGGAAAAATATCTTGCAGGCATGAGCATGGACTTTAGGACAAACAGTGTATTTAGGGAAAGATATAGTGAGCAAAGATACAACCTAGCAAAGAGAATCCTGGAAAGCAGAGGCCCATGGGTCCAGGTATAGAGAAAGATGAATAAGATTGAAACAAGGAAGAGAATGCTAGAAACAGAGCTCCAGGTCAGAGATGTGGCAGAAGATGAAGTATAAGGGTCTGGGAAGCAGAAGTCAGGCTGCAACAGCTGCGTGGACCTCAATGACAATGTGGGCAACCATTCTGAAGATCAGCTACCCAAGTAGTGAAATAGAATGACTCAGGTAGGAAGAACCTTAGAGAAAAAGTACCTTGAGGCCCAAATCCATCATTTTAAAGGCCTATCAAGTTTCACAATTGCCCAAGGTTATAAATCTGGTAAAAGGGGAGAAGACAGGACTGAAATCAGTTGCCTTCACTTTTGTTATTATGAAGCTTTTCTTTTTCTTTTTCCTTTTTTGGTTGGGGGGTGGGGGCGGCAATACTGGGATTTGAACTCAGAGGCCTCAGGGACTTACGCTTTCAACAGAAACATTCTACCCTTGAGCTATACAGGCCCATTCCTTTTTGGGTTTAGTTTTCAGATATAGTTTCATGTTTTTGCCCAAGGCAAGCATCAGGCCTCTGGTGTTCTAGAGTCCACAGAGGAATACCATTACACCACCTGTTAAAATGAGGGTCTCAATAACTTTTTGCCTGGATTGATCTCTGCTTCCTGAGTAACTGAGACAGCAGGCATGAGTCACAATGTCTGTTTTGTGGGTTGTTTTTTTTTTTTTATTGACTTGGCAATTTGCACTTTCTAACACACAAATGATCTAAAATCAAGTAATCATCTTCTGTTACAATCAACAGTAGAATCAGACTGAAGTATCAATAGAACAAGCAGGAAAATTCCCAAATAGGGAAATACTAGAGTGCCTAATTTTCCTATTCCTTGAGTCTGTCTCCAACCCTGTGTTCATGCTGAGACCCTCCCTATGCCTTCTTGTTGAACTATTGGATGTCTGTGAAGGGCAGCTTCTACAGGAAGGCAGGAGGCACAAAGATGCAGGCTGGAGTTCCTCCAACTCACAGTACAATATATATATATATATATATATATTCAGCACAAAAGTTCAGATCTGGATGTCCTGCAAAGACTTACATATTAAAGGTTTGGCCTCCAGCCTGTGGTAAAACTGGGAGGTTGCAGAGCCTTCAAGAGGTGGGGACTAGTGAGAAGTCTTCCAGTCCCTGGGATACATACTTTGAAGGGGTTAGTGTAGCTCTAGTTCTTTCCTCTTCAATTCTCTTTTAAATCCTAATCATGAAGTGAGCAACGAGGTGTATACTGCCACAGGCTCCCTGCCATAATGTGCTGCCTGACCACAGTACCAAAAGGAAGGGGGCTAAGTGACCCCCTTGAAAACTGTGAGCCAAATTAAAACTCTGCTCTTCAAAAGTTGATTATTTCAAGCATTTGTTATAGAAAATGGGAAGCTAATCATTAATTGCCATGGAAGACTGGCCACCTGGAGAATCAAGGGAGATTAATTCCAGTCTAAGATCCAGTAAGCCCATGGCAATCAGACAGCCTCAGCCTAGTCAAGAACCTGTTCTTCCTCACCCTTAGCCCCTTGGGGCAGAAGGACTGCCGTCAGCCCCTCAGTCCTGATTGCTTAGAACCTTACTCCTCCAGCAGCAGAAGGAAACACTCCAACATTTTCCAAAGGCTAATTAATTAGCAAGACTGTTTGAACAAACATGGAACTTCCTTGAGCTATTTTAGCATGACATTATATAGAAATCTAAATCTTCCCAGCTACCTCTATATCTGTCCTCAGCTCTCTTTCCAAGGTAGGAGCAATACATGGTAGGTTAGATTTGTCTGACACAGAGGCAAGGGTTCCCTGGAAGGCACATGTGTACCCTTCAGCACCTCACATGTAACCTCCTCATGTGTACAATGCTGTATCTTCTCAGTTCATGAAAAAAATTCTACCTGTGCTGCTTTCTTGATGCTACTCAAAGTGGATGTGTTATGAGGTTAGGGGCACAAAAGAGACTAGAAGCAAACAAGTTTAATCCAGAATGAAGACAAGGGATCTAGCTCCTCTAGACCTAGGGTGTTGGCTTAGCCACTATCATCCAGACAGGGAGCAGCAGTGACAATTCCAACAAAAGGAGCATAGGAATGATGACTTCAAACAACCTGGAACAAAATATGTTCAGGAAATGTTTAAAAATATGAGTAATGTTAGATAAGTTGCTCCAAGTAAAGCTTTTGAACTCTGACTCAGTCATGAGACTTTCACAAATGAAATAAATATGATGGGTCTTGTATACAAGACAAAAATGGGAATAAATGCTTATCAGCAACCTCATCTGAGGATATGACTGCATATAAAAGATGACAGAGACAGGAATGGGAGAAATGAGTCTGGGGAGGTCAGCCACTTCCAGGGAACATCATGAGACCTGTCAGGTTTGCTGTCAGGTTTGCTTCAAATTCAGATCAAAATCAGGAACCGGCATTTGTCTAAGGTAGCAAAACCCAAATCCAGAGGGGGAAGGAAATGAACAAGAACTATTACTAACTGCCCAGTCTACCAGGAAAAGAGCACTGTGCTAGGAGCTATATGTCCATCTCTCTCTCTCTCGCTCTTTCCCTCTCTCTCTCTTTTGGTCTGTCATGGGGCTTGAACATAGACTTGGGCACTGTTCCTGAGCTCTTTTGCACATGGCTAGCAGTCTACCACTTTGAGTCACAGTGGCACTTCTGGTTTTCTGGTGGTTAACTGAGAATAGGAGTCTCACTGATTTTCCTGCCTGGGCTAGCTTTGAATTGCAATCACCAGATCTCAGCCTCCTAAGTAGCTAGGATTACAAGTATGAGCCACCAGCGCCCAGCTCCATTTTCTTTTTATCTTCATGAAAAGTCTAATGAGATGAGTAATGCCTCCATTTTACAGTTAATAAAACAGACACACTGAAATGCCTCAGGTCACACTGCTGATCAGTGAAAGGGCTGGTTTGTGAGCTTTAAGTGTTATGTGGAAATCTGTTTCCTTGAGAAAGTGAAAACTTGTTTTAATGGGGGCGGGGGGAGAGTGAACTCAGGGCCTAAGTGTTGTCACTGAGCTTTAGCTTGAGATTGGTTACCACTTTTGACTTTGTACTAGTTAATTGGAGATAAGAATCTCATGGACTTTTCTCACCCAGATGGCTCCAAGTCGTGATCCTCAAATTTTAGCTTCTTGAATAGTTAGGATTACAGGTATGAGCCAAAGGTACTCAGCTTTAATTTCTTTTGTTGTTGTTTATATGTGTGTGTCAGTAGCAGGGCTTGAACTCAGGGCCCTACACTCTCACAGGGCTAGTGTTCTAGCTAGCTTTCTACCACTTGAACCAAGCCTCCAGTCTATTGTTTTGCTGACTGATTTGCAATAGAGTCTCCCAGACTTTTCTACCCAAGATGGCTTTGAACCATAATCCTCAAATCTTAGCCTCCTGAGTAACTATTACAGCTGTGAGGCACTGCCACCAGTGCTATTTTATCTTAGAACTTATTTCATTCATTTAATAAATATTCATCGATGACTTAAATATGATGAACTACTATTCTATATTCTGGAGAAAAGGCTGTGACTAAAGCTTCATTTTTAAGAAGTTTAATTGAGGGCTGCATATGTAGCTCAGTGAAAGAGCTCCCACTTAGCACGAGGCCCTGGGTTCTATCCTCAACACCAAACAAACAATAGACATGAAGTGAAATAAGAAGGAGGTTAATTCTAATGTAATAGTTTTTTAAAATCTATTTTCAATTTAGGGCCAGAGAAGAAAAACAGATTAGTGGCCTAAAATACTTAATATCTGGGCTTGGAAGTTGGCTCAGTGGTAGAGTGCTTGCCTTGCATGCGTGAGGCCCTGGGTTCAATTCCTCAGCACCATATAAGCAAAAAGAAAAAAGCCGGAAGTGGCACTGTGGCTCAAGTGGTAGAGTGCTAGCCTTGAGCTGAAGAGCTGAAGGACAGCCTCCAGGCCCAGAGTTCATGCCCCACGACCAGACCCACAAAACAAAACAACTTAATATCCATATATAAGTAATTCAGAGTTCACCTGTCTTCATCTGATTTGTATAACACACACACACACACACACTTCAATAGGTAGCACAGACGTTGCCTTACAAGTCAATAGTAACTGGATTCAAAATGTACGTAAACCAAAAGACACTGTGTACAACAGAGGCATTATCAGTATTTGTTGAAGATTACTCAAGAAAAAAAATCATATAAAGTAGTAGACAATCATGTGTGTGTGTGTGTGTGTGTTTTCTTTTTTATGGTACTTGAGGGTTGAACTTGGGGTCTTGTATTTCCTCGGTAAGCCCCCTACTAGTTGATCTGTGTCTTCAGAATTTATTTTTGCTTCAGTTATTTTTGGAATAGGGTCTCAAATGTATGTATTGACTGGGTTGGACAGCAATTCTATCTGCCTCTTACACAACTCAAATTACAAGTGCACCACCACACCCATCTGTTGGCTGAGACTGGGGTCTCACTAACATTTTATTTGAGTTGGCCTTGAACTGGAATCCTCTGATCTCTCCTTCCTGCGTATCTATTTCAGGCATGAGCTGCTATACCCAGCTAAGGATCTGTTATTAACTATTGCTAAATGCATAATCTAAGGAGGAATGAGTGGAAGAAAAATATTTGAGATAACATCAAAGAAAAATAACTTAATGAAGTTCTAACCAAAGAGAACAAAAGCTGTTCCCAGAAGACCAGACTATTCTCCAATTTACTAACTTATCTTCAACCTCCAATTCAATAAACAATAAATATTAATGTGATCACTGAGGTAAAAGATAGATGTATGTAATTAAGCAAAGTGTGAATAGACAAGCCATGAGACAAGGTGGTAAGAAAACAAGTCAAACCGTCAACTTCTAGATTAGATCCTCCAGGAAACAGAGAAGGTACTTCCAGGTGATTCATGTGTGCCAACCCATGGAAAAAGCATTGGGCTGAGGGCATCTCTCCACTCAAGAGAGGTTGAGCTGGGCACTGGTGGCTCACGCCTATAATCCTAGCTACTCAGGAGGCTGAGATCTGAGGATCCAGGTTCAAAGCCAGCTCGGGCAGGAAAGACCGTGAGACTCCTATCTCCAATAAACCACTAGAAAACAGGAAGCAGGGCTGGGAAGGTGGCTCAGTGGTAGAGCGCTTGCCTTGCATGCCTGAGGCCCTGGGTTCGATTCCTCAGCACCACATAAGCAAA
>NW_012267220.1:36608675-36623843 GCF_000151885.1 Dipodomys ordii | reverse complement strand
CTGGGCACTGTCCCTCAGCTCTTCAGCTCAAGGCTAGCGCTCTACCACTTGAGCCACAGTGCCACTTCCGGCTTTTTTTTTTCTGCTTATGTGGTGCTGAGGAATCAAACCCAGGGCCTCATGCATGCAAGGCAAGCGTTCTACCACTGAGCCACCTTCCCAGCCCTATGATAACTTTCTTAAATTATTTAATATAATAGGCTGGGAAGGTGGCTCAGTGGTAGAGTGCTTGCCTTGCATACATGAGGCCCTAGGCTCGATTTCTCAGCATCACATAAGCAGAAAAAGCCACAAGTGGCACTGTAGATTAAGTGGTAGAGCGCTAGCCTTGAGCTGAAGAGCTGAGGGACAGCACCCAGGCCCAGAGTTCAGGCCCCATGACCAAAAATAAGAATAAGTTATTACTATTTTTAATATAAATTGACTGTAAGGCCCAGTAAAGTCTTTAAATGCTTATCGTCTAGAAGTGTCTGGTAGGGTTGAAGGTATAGCTCAAGTGGTGGAGCTCCCAACTAGAACTTTCTGGAAGAGGAGTGTCAGTCAGGCTAGTAGTCTGATGGAGGAGCAAGAATTATCCCCCCACACACACCCCTTTTTTTTTTCCCCCAGTAGTAGAGTTTGAAATGAGAGCCTTGTTATTTGAACCACATCTCCAACTGTAATCTTCCTTTCTAGATGCAGTGGGTGAGACCAGTGCTTCAGAGTTCATTTTAGCATCCCCTAGACACAAACATGCTCCCACATCTAGGCACCAGGACCTTACCTCCTCATGATCTGGATCTCCAGGCACCAGCGATCTCGGTTCTTTGGGCTGAGCTCCTGTCGGCACTGCTTAATTGCAATCTGCTCACCTGTCTCCTAAGAGAAGGCCATGGTGGAGACAAACAAAATAAACAACCAACACATGATCATCCCATGAGAGTGAGGGTACACTACACTACTCTCCTTGAGAGCCCCAAGGCACCTGTTCCAGTCTGATTGTTCTCTTCATCATCTTTACCTCTCTGCCTACCCAGATCCTGCCTTGTCCACCCAACCTTGTTCCCTCCTACACAAACCGTTTACCATCCATTCCTCCCAGGGACATTTCTACTTTTCTCTCAGCCTCAGCAGAGCACTATTAGGTTAAACCATGTATGTGATGCTGCTGATATTCAGCTACTCTGATCTACACAAATGATGTTTCCCAGAAATGGAGGGAAGAAATGTGAACAAATGCAAGCATGGCACTCAGCAAACACTATATGGAAAATGAACTATGTAACTTGTGGACAGGGATAGGAGGGAGGAACTGGGGAAAAGTGAAGAAAGGGGTGACAGTATCCTATAAGAAATGTACTCACAGTAACCCCTCTGTACAACAACTTAATAATAATAAAATTACATTTGAAAAAGTGATCTTACATCTGTACCAAAAAAAAAAAATGGTGCTTCCATATAGCTCAACCTAATAATGCCACACCAAGTGTCTCCACTACTGCACTATGTTTGTCCCTCTTCAGAGGGAATATAAGCATTGGATAGTCTAAGGAACATAGACTGATGCAAGTTCCAATTCGTTCACCAGCTATGTGACCTTGGGGGGAAAAAACCACAGATAAGATAGTGTCTTCTTCACCCATGAAACAAGGAAAATCACACATACATATACACACATACACACTTCATACTGTTATAAAATAAGCCCCTAGTAATAGCCAGCCCTTAGCATTGTTTGCTGACCTGACAACCCATGTCAGGATACTTTTAAGATCCTCTTGGCTCCACTCTGCTTTCCCAGCTACTTTCCCTCAGTTCAAGCACTCGATGATGCTGTAGATGAGACCATCAGCTCTTCTTGCTCAAGTGCTTTCTAGGCCTATGCTCCTGCTTCCACTATGTAGGAACCATGGACTCACACAAGACAACTTACCCTCTTCCATATCACCATAACAGATAATTCCTTCACTGTACTTATCTGCCAGGAATTTATTTTTTATAGAGCAATAGAGTATTTTCTTTCTAAACTACAGATGTATCCATTTCCATGGGCTTTGGCATTTACACCAAGTAACACAATGTCCTCCATTGTGGTTTCTTACATAAAGAACGGGCAGTCAATAGGGGTTTTTTTGGTGACTAATTGAGTAGCTGGTTCCTGAAGCTAACATCTCTTTCATTGGTGCACTGAAGACCCAAGGAAGCTTAGGCACTGCTGTGCCCCCAATCTATAGTTCTGGTGGCAGTAACCTGAGAGCTAACCTCACCACCTCCAAGCAAGCTGATCTGTGCCAACATCCTATGTGTTCTTGGCAAGTTGTGACCCAAATCCAAAAATTGAACAAGTTACATAATCAGGATATGAGCCAAGACCTCACTCTCAAAAGGTACAGAAAACTGAGGCCACTGAAGTAATCTCTTACCCTTTTTAGTTTGTAAAAAAATATCTTATTGAAAACATCTACCTATTTAAACTATACTGACAAATGGTTTGTGCTGAGTCTTGGACTGGGATTGTAATGGCATGTAGACATAGCAAGGACTGTCAAGACCCACACTGTATAGGAAAATCTAGGGAAACAGGATTAGGGTAATTTGTCACACTGCTCTTCCTCATCTGGAAATACAGGTTGAGTAGCCCTTCTTCAAAATGCTGGGGCCCAAAAGTATTTCAGATTTCACATGTTTTTCGATTTTGGCGTATTTTCATATACATGAGATATTGTGGGACCAGTATCCAAGTCTAAATACAAACTGATTTATCTTCCATATACACCTTATACACACAGCCTGAAAGCAATTTTGTTATATTCCCAGGGAACCTGCAATTTGACTATGACCCTATTCCAGGTGTGCTGCAATATTCCACATGGGATGTCATATGCTACTCAAAATGTGTTGGCTCTTGGGAGTATTCTGGATTAAGAATGTTCAACCTATATTCATTTTGGAGTTGGTTATTTAACGAGGAAGGAAGACTTAATTTTTTTTTTTTTTTGGGTCCGGTCATGGGGCCTGAACTCTGGGCCTGGGCGCTGTCCTTCAGCTCTTCAGCTCAAGGCTAGCGCTCTACCACTTGAGCCACAGCGCCACTTCCCGCTTTTTTCTTTTTTCTTATGTGGTGCTGAGGAATCGAACCCAGGGCCTCTGGCATGCAAGACATGCGCTCTACCACTGAGCCACCTTCCCAGCCCCAAGACTTAAATATTTTGACCTTCAAAGTTTTCCTTCAGTATTTCAAAATGGTTTGGATTGTTACAAAACACTGGAAGTATTCTAAAAGTGTTCTCCACCTGGAGAAGCCACAATAGAAAAAGCACACGGGTTGGGATTTAAATCCATGGAGGTTTCATCAAATGCAGCTTCTAATTTATTTACTAGTGTAGCCTCTCTGAGCATATTACTATCCTCTCTGTGCTTCTATTTCCTTAGCTACACAATGGGCTAGACAATAATACTTCCCTTGAGATTACTGTGATGACTGGAGATAAAGTATGCAAAACAGGGGTAGGGATGGAGCTCAGGGATAGAGTCCTGTAGCCCCTTGAGTTCAATCCACAACACTGCAAAAAACAGTACTGATGCCAGCATATGGAAGGTTCTCAATAAATGACAACCTTGATTTCTTTAGGCATCATATCTTGAGGATTGCCATTCTTAGGCTCCTAACTTCAAATATGCCCTTGATTGTAGACAAAACACATGTGAAAACAGAAAAACACATTAAATACAAGCACTATGTTTCACTGGAGCTTACTACAAAGCTGGGCACCAGTAGCTCACACCTATAATACTAATTACTCAGGAGGCTGAGATCTGAGGATCGCAGTTCAAAGCCAGCCCTATCAGGAAAGGCCATGAAACTTTTTTTTTTTTTTTTTTGCTGGTCGTGGAGCCTGAACTCTGGGCCTGGACACTGTCCCTCAGCTCTTCAGCTCAAGGCTAGTGTTCTACCACTTGAGCCACAGTGCCACTTCTGTCTTTTTCTGCTTATGTGGTGCTGAGGAATAGAACCTAGAGCCTCACGCATGCAAGGCAAGCACTCTACGACTGAGCCACCTTTCCAGCCCCTATTGCCAATAAACCACCAAAAAACCCGAAGTGGCACTATGACTCAAGTGGTAGAGTGCTAGCCTTGAACTGAAAAGCTGAGGGACAGCACTCAGGCCCAAAGTTCAAGCCCCATGACCAAAAAAAAAAAAAAAAAGAAACACAAAGGTGTGGCATTCATGTGCCTCTTTATATTCATAAATAAATAAATATAGATATAGTGAAGCAAATTCCAAGATATGGAAACAAGGTTTCTTCATTTGTTATTATTTCTGTATGTTATTGTTATATATGTATGTTATTCCATATTGTTATTGTGTATTTCTGTATGGTTTATTCATATGTCTATATTTAGGAGGGGGGACACAGAACTCAAGGGAAAAAGGGTGAAAAAGTACAGCAGTGACATTCACTGGACACTTTGTTGAACTATTCAACTCATGTGTAGAGACAGGTAGGAGGGACTAGGAAAGAGTGAGGGAAGGGATGATACTATATGAAAGGAAATGTACTCATTACCTAACTTATATAACTGCAATCCTTCTGTACATCACTTTTACAATAACAATAAAGTAAATTTAAAAATAAAACCTGTTTGCCCAAGTGCTGTTAGTGCCTGTCTGTAATCCTAGCTACTCAAGAGAATGAGATCTGAAGATCAGTTCTAGGCCAGCCCAGGTAGGAAAGTCGGTGAGACTATTTTTTTTTATTTTTATTGTTATTATAGAGTTAATATACAGAGGGGTTACAGTTACATGAATCAGGTAATGAGCAATCAGTACAATTTTTTAGGAACCAGTCTCCTCTTCCATCGCTCTCACTGGGTTTTTCCCTCCCGTCCCCATCCACAATATATCCAGTTCATTTTCTAGGTAGTGTCCAATGAACGCCACTGCTCCATTTGTTCATCCCAGTTCTACCTTTCATGTACCCTCCCACACTCTCACAAATACAAACAAGACAAAAGGAAAAGAAAAGAAAAACAGTGGTCACTAAAAGATGGGTGAGACTCTTTTTATCTCCAATTAATCACCTGAAAACTGGAAGTGAAGCTAGGACCCAGTGGTAGAGTGAAATAGCCTTGGGCACAAAAGCTCTAGAAGAGCACCCAAGACTTAAGTTCATGCCTCACAATGAAAGAAAAAATACCTGCCTTCTACCTTCAGCTTCCAGCAAGACTCCACCTTCTCCCTGATCCCCCTCCAATACTAATGATTTTCATGTTACTTTCTTGAAGAGGCCTCCCTTAACCCCTTAGTATATACCTCACTGCGCTTTCCTGAGCCACACTTTTAGCCACAGTATAAATTTATAACTAGTAAATCACCATTCTACCCATTAGGGACATTCCATATTTATGAGTGGACTGAGTGAGTGCTTTTGTGCACCTAACATATATGTAATATATGATTTTCCTGATGGGGAAATAAAAGAAAATCAAAGCCTGATCCAGCCTGGGCTGACTAGGAAATCAGAGTTCTGACATGATACTACTCCACACAGGTAAGAGGCAGCATAGGACAGGTAAAAGGGGCTCACTACTAGCTCCTCAGGAGACTGAGAACTGTGGTTAAAGCTAGCCTGGGCAGGAAAGTCCTTCAATCACCAAATTTGGAAGTGGAGCTATGGCTCAAGTGGCAGAGCACTATAGCTTGAAAATAGCTCAGGACAGTGCCCAGGCCCAGAGCTCAAGCACCAGGACCAACACACCCACACATACCCACGCACACCCAAATGAGAGAGAGAGAGAGAGGGGAGAGAGAGGAGAGAGGAGGGAGAGAGGGAAAGAGGGAAAGAGGGAGAGAGGGAGAGAGGGAGAAAGGGAGAGAGGGAGAGAGGGGGAGGAGGAGGCGCGGCACAGGAGACATACCAAATGAGTAGACATAAGGAACTCAATGGAGGATCAAATACAAAAGGAATGAAGCAGTCTGTGAAGAGTTTAAGAAACTATGATCTAGGGGCTGGAAAGGTGCATGAAGCCCTGGGTTCGATTCCTCAGCACCACATAAACTGAAAAAGCCGCAAGTGTCCCTCTGGCTCCAGTGGTAGAGTGCTAGCCTTGAGCTGAAGAGCTGAAGGACAGCGCTCAGGCCCCATGACCGGCAAAAAAAAAAAAACAAAAAACTATGATCTAGAGCTGCTCTAGGAGGAAGGGGAAGAATTTACATAGCCTCCAGGAGAGGAAAGCTGGTTCAAAACAAAGCGCAGTAGGTCAACCTGTGGGAAACCAGCTGGAAGGTAATGAAGCCAAGTAGCATATGCACAGAAGAGGAAGGGCCTCAGAAGGCTGCAGGAATATTTTTTAAATAAACTGAATTTCAAAAGGAGAAAGAACTAGAAATAGTAATTCTAAAGGCTATCTCTGTCTGTCTGTCTGTCTGTCTCTCTCTCTCTCACACACACACACACACACACCACACACACACACACACACACATTCTTAGGCCCCTATCTATAAAGTAAAAAAAAAAAAAATCCTATCTGAGCAAATGCAAGCCATTCTGAGTTAGAGAAGACAGACAGGGCATATTTGGATAGAACTCTTTGTGAAAAAAACCAAGATGTCTCCAGTTAAGCTGACTCTTACAAGTACTAGGCTGTCTAGAAGCAGTGCAGACCAGGTACTTGTCAATGTTATAGAAAATCTGGTCTTTCTGTTTAATGCTAGACCTATACTTTGAGCAGGACAAATTTATTGTGATACTTATATATTTTTCTTCTTAGTCATTTATTTCTTTTTTAGATTCAGTCTCATTACATAGTCTATGCTAGTCTAAAACTCAAGATCTTCTGGCTTCTGCCTTCTATGTCCTGGGATTACAGACATGCATCACCATGTGCAGCAAAGTAGTTGCAGTTTAAGGAACCCTTATCCAAAGGGATGCTGGAATTCTACTTTCCAAGTTGGGTGTGCTAAACCACTTACAGAACTATACAATGCTGTCCATCTCTGGTCCCCACACTCATTCAGGAGTCCCTCCTTCAGCTCGGAACTGACAAGACTCAGGGAATAGCCTAGAATGTCTTCCAACTAAACAGATCCGAAGGATGACCATCTAGAATGACTCTCTGGTATTTGTCCAGAAACCTTGAAAAGCCTTTCTGCTAGATGTGACCAGGCACCTGGATCATGAATGGCAGCATGTTCTTTCCTTCTAGTCCAGAAAGTTGCTCAACAGCCCTGAACTAAAATCTAGGACTTCCTTCAAGGACTTTATTGGGTTTCAATTTTGAGTCAGGAACTTAATTTTAGGTTTTTGTTGAGCGGAGGTTCCTCAGAGGAGTGATCTCCAAATTGGGTATAGGTTCTCCAAATGTTGCCTAAGGACGTAACTCAAGAATAGAAAATATAGAATTAATCTTCCCTCAAACAATCTCTCAGCTCATCTTTCAGAAGGCCACATGTCTTAGCACTATTTGATATGCAGGTAAGATAAGAGCATTCAAGTCACAAGCAGGATGGTAGATGGGCCTACAGAGATGTTGCTGGGCAATATCATGTTTTTTATGGCATGCACAATTATGTGTTACATTACTGAAGTTTAGTAAAACAACTCTTATATAGTGAACAAGTGGTTTAGAAACATCTCTGTAGAGAATCTGAGTGCATCTAGCACGTGCACCAACAGAAATGATAGAGGACACATCAAATGTGAGAAACAGGCAGGTCACGTAAGGATTAAAAACAATGAGACTCAAAACACTCAACCATTTTTTCAATTCTTGGCAGTATTAGAAGTCTGGACTCAGTCTTGCTCTTGCTAGGCTGGCCCTATACTACTAAGCCATGACTCTGATTTACACTGGTTATTTTTAGGATAAGGTCTTGCTTCCCATCTTGGCTCAGGCCTAAGCCACTATTGCCTATTTTTAGGCTTCTCATGCTCAGTAGGATCACAAGTGAGGCACCATTCCCAGCTTTCCTTCATAGAGACTACCTCAGGGCCTATCTTGCCCATCCTTAGCCTCACGCATAACTTGAGATGACAAGTGCACACGACAACACCTAGCAATCGGTGAAGAAAGGGTCTTGTGAACTTTTCTGCCTGAGCTGGTCCCAAACCACAATCCTCTAATTCTCAGTGACCCAAGTATCTAAGATCGTAGGTGTGAAATACCAGTGCCTTGTTATAAAAAGTATCTGAAAGATGGTTTTTCATCCTTTATCCCACATGTCCTTTTTCATGCAGATCCGTGTATTTTGTGTTTACAGTACTACAAAGAATACTAGGAAAATGGGCCAACAAAGATGTTAAAAATATCCCGTTATTTTTAATATTGTTTTCATGCTTCTATTTTGTATGTTTTATATCATTTATCAGCATATAATGTGCTAATACGAGAGACATATGGTTTAAAATATGTAATTAGGACTGAGAATTTTGTTTTTTGTTTTTGTTTTCCAATTATTTAGGTGACATAGGTATTAGCCTAGCAGCCCCAAAGTCCTTTTTCTTACTGTTTTCTGTGACCATACTAAGGGAAAGGCCCTCTACCTGTTCAGATCACCAGTGTGGGCAGCTCTGCCTGCCTCCCAGCCCGCTTTGACCTTCCCCAGCCCTGGCAGCAGCACGGAACCCCTACCTGATTGTGCCATCGGATGACATTTCCAAATCCCCCGGTCCCAAGCCTTTCTTTCATTTCCCAGGCCCCACATGTCTGGGTTGGCAGGGAGGGTGACCAGCTCATATTGATGCCCTGCTAAACTCTGTAAGCAATGGCGGGGGAGGGGGGGGAGAAGACAAAAGATTAAAGTTTTAAGAACAAATTGTGCTCAAGGGGATGCAAAAAGCATCACTGCTCTACAATCCAGACTTGTTTCGTGAAATATGTTAAGTTTGTTGGAGGGCAAACTTTGCTCTCCTTCAGCTCCTCCCACCCGGACTCTATAGCAGGGCAGAGAGGAATTCTGCACCGCGCCCCGAACTGCTTCCCGGAACGGGGTTTCCGAACTCAGCACCGCCCAAGGTGGAGGGGAGAGCCCTGCTCCCGGACTCAGCGCGCACACTCTCCCGCCGCCGCCCCCCATTACCCCCGCCTCCCCGTCCCCGCTCCCCAGCCCCCACCCCCGCCGTCCCCGCTCCCGCCCCGCAGCCCCCCCCGCTGTCCCCGCTCCCGCCCTCCCCCTCCTCCGTTCCCCGCGCTGCCGCTCCCCCCCCCCCATCGGGAACTCCGTGGGCGCCCCCGCCGAGCGGCAGGGAAGCGGGTCCGCAACAAGCCCCAGGGCCGGCCCGCCGAGGGACTCACCTGCTGGCGGGGGAGGCGAAACTGGCGGGGGGCCGGGACAGCCCCCCCTAAACACGTGAAAGTGAGGGACTCTCAAACCCGCCCGCCCCGCGCGACTTCCTCAAACACTTCCTGCTCTGACGTCATGGAGCACGTGGCTGCGGCCGGCTCTTAAAGGGGCCGCTCGGAACGGCGGGTCAGAAGCTGCTCGGGGCTGCTTGGGTGGGATGCTGGCGGGCTGAGCTCGGTGAAGGAGCTTAGGAACCACTCTCCACAGAGCGCCAGCGCTCACCTACCAGCCACTCCGTTCCCGCTGTGCACCTGGGGAAATGAGCATGGGGCCCCCTTCGGTGAATCTGACCCCGATTTCTAATGACTGGGAATTTCCCGGGCCCTGTTCGGATGAATTTGGGAGACTGTTTACCAGAATTACCCTCCTAACCTACTCCCGCCGCTGTCTTCACGTCTAGACGCTCTGGTTCCTTTTCAAGGGCATAAATCACAGCAAGCTTCATTTGAAATGACAGTCTTCCCCCACCCTTCCCCTCAAGAAGGCCGAGCTCAATCACTCCTGTAACACTAGTAGGAAGCTGAAATATGAAAACCATGGTTTGAAGACAGCCCTGGTAATAAACCGGAGACTCATCTCCAGTTAACCATCAAAATGCTGGGCTGGATGGAGGTGTGCCTCAAAGTGTTAGAGCCCTACATGTGAACGAGAAAGCTGAGCAAGAGCTGAAAAGAAAACCACCACGCAGACATCCAGGTACAATAAGAACAAAGAAAAGGTTTATTGCCAGTAAAGGGGCCGGCAAGACCCCTTCTCACAAGAGAGGAGTGAGAAAAAGTGCCAGCTACTGTCTGAGATGACCTATGTAACCTACTGAGGCTAGGAGGGGCTAAGAGGCTGAGACCTTGGTGTGGACATGTGGATTAGGAGCTCTGCCATGGTGGACTAGGATTTATTTAGTGTTGCCTAGAAAAAGGAGTATCCTAAACTGTGGAAAGGGGAAGGAATGTACTAAGGCATTGAAAGGAAGCTTATTGGGCTTACAGAAGAAGCTCTGAGTTCAAGCCCCAGTACTGGCACCAAAAAGCAAGCAAACAAACAAGAAATCTAGTAGTCTCAAACTAAAGTGGAGTTTCAGCTCCAGTAATGCTGAGTGAGAAAACCGTGAGAGGGGCTCACTAGCATTATAATGTCTTCTAACATTTGAGTTTATTTGTTCTATGGCATTATATTAGTAGACGAAAAAGTGTTGTTGGTATTGAATCATCCCAGAAGCCACATTTTTAAAAATATAGAATATGGGAGTCTTTATTGAAGGGGCTCACACATCCATCCCAGGGACCACGCAGAAGCAGGCAGGCACAAGAGAAAGATTATTATAAGGTTTATTAGAGGAGCCATATTTCCCCCAAGAGGGAGCAATGGCCTCTGTCACCATCCAGGTAGCAGGAGAGTCTGAGGGTCAGAAATGAAGTAGGTGGGAGTTCAGGTGGGTCTGGGAGGAGAGAGGGAAGGGCCAGCTGTATGGCTATGGCGGGAACTCTGGGGATTAGAAGAAGCCCACCTCTGGGTGGAGCTGAGGACCAAAGGTGAGCATAATACTAACATTTATTGTATAGTTAACAGGTTGCAGGTGGCCACTTGTTACAAAGGCCTGCAGCATGCAAATACACATAACACAGCTAGGAAGATGCTAATGAGGAAGAAATAACAAAAACAATACCAACAAGCCAATTCAGCTCCAATGGAGAGCTGAATTGGGACACCATGATGACCTAAGATAAGCCATGAGACAGGACACAGGACATGATCACAGAGACACGTGGCATGGCCTCTTGGTGGCTAGGCTGGTCTGGGTCTAAATAGGTCTGTGCAGGAGGCAGATTCTCAGGAAATTCCCAGTCCCAGGCACTGGAACTGACAGATTCAGTAACCTATCAGCCATGTGCATGCCCCTGCCTCCAGGGGTCCTAGCACACCTATTACCTGGGGGAGGGGGGTTACTTCCCCCAGCATGAAGACAAGATGCCATACCCTACAGTCTACCATGTAGCCAATATGGCATTGGCCAGACCTGACCTTCTTACTTCAGTATCTTTTTCTGAAACAAGAAGTATGTATTAAAGGAAACCTGAAAATAGTTGCCAATATTTGTGGAATGCTTACTTGGTGCCAGGCACTATCCTAAATTTCTATTGAATCTCCAGATCAACCCTAAAAATTGTACAATACCACATTTTTTTATTATGCCATTTGCAGATGAGAAAACTGATGCACAGGAGTGGGGTACCTGTGGTATAAATAAATTCTAAAAGTAACTTTTTGGTGGTACTGGAGTTTGAACTCTGGACCTCCCAGTTGCTAAGCTGGCATTCTGTCTTGTCTCTAGTCCTACTTTTTTTTATTGTATTTTTTTATTATCTTTAAGTAGTTATACAAAGGAATTCCTATTCAACGAATCAGTGAATGGATGCAATGCATCATGTTTGATGTCACTCCTTTCATCATTCCTCTCCTCCTAACCTCAACCCCTTCTTCCAGGCAATTTTCTTAATTTCACTGGCTATGTATTAACTACAATAAGTGCATTCTCCCCTCTTCCTCTCTTCATTTGTCTACCCTGCTTTCCTTGACCTTCCTCCTACTTTTCAAGTACCAGTTTCCTGGCATTCATGTTGTTGCACTGTTTTTCTAAGGAATTACACCATTTGAATTCTGTCCTGCAAATACATTTCTATACACTTGCATACAACCACAAATGTGTTTACATGTACATTTATAAATTAGTTCTAGCTTCTACATATGAAAAAAAGTGTCTTTGGACCTGACTTACTTCATTTAAAATAATTTTTCCGGATCAATCCATCTTTGCAAATGATGTAATATTCTTCCTAGAGGGTAAGTAAAATTTCAATATAAATATATACATGCACATATGTGTGATATATATATATATATATATATATCACTTTTTGTTCAAGACTGAGACTCAAGCTCAGTACCTGATGCTTTCACTCATTGGCTAGCACTCTACTAATTGAGCCATGCCTCCAACACTGATTTTCTTTATCCATTAATCCATTGAAGTGCTTCTGGACTGCTTCTATACTTTGGCTATAGTGACCAGTGCAGCAATGAATATAGTTGTGCAGTTGTCCAGCCCCGCTTTTTGCTGATTATTTGGGAGATGGAGTCAAGCAAACTTTTCTCCTGGGCTAGCTTCAAACTATGATCCTCTGAATCTTAACCTCCTCAGTAGCTAGACTTACAGATATGAGCCACTGGTGCTTTGAAAAAAAATATATACTTGTTGAGCAGGGCACTATTTTCTGGGTGATGTCATAAAGTTTCTTTTCATCCTATCACTTCTGAAAATGACTGTTCCTGACTCACTTATTGAGATATCCACTGACATGTCAAAAGTTTACTCCATACTCTATATATTTCAAGAATTCTCATTTTGCTCAGCTCAAAATAACTTGGTTTTCAACAGGATATAAATATCTTTAAACATTAATAGATTTTTTTTTAATGAATGATGGCTCGGGAAGGTGCCTTTCTGCATTTTATTCTAACCTAAGATGTTTATCATCTTAAGCCCCATTTTTCCTTCAGATAAGGACAAATCCAGATGACTTGCCTGCATCTGGTCTCCATACAAAGATATAAATTGGCTGTTGACAGCAAAAAAAGATGTTCCTTTTTCTTCATGCATCAGGGCTGAGTGTGCTATTTAGATGTGAGTACAGGATAATGAAGAATTCACTAATTTCTGACCCCAGGGCTGATACTGGAGGGATCCAAACACCTTTGGTCATATCAGAGGAACTTAGAATCTTCCAGAGATATAAGACTACAGAAAGCTATGGGGTAAGAAGACACCAGAATCAGGAAATGAAAAAGCAGGTACTTATTTGTTCTGTTGCAAACACAGTAGACTTTTGATAAGGAAAAAGTTCATGAGCATCAGCTGGGCACTTGTGGCTCCATTGTGTAATCCTACTACTCAGGAGGGTAAGATCTAAGGATTGAGGTTTGGAGCTAGTCTGTGAGACTTTTCTCTCCAATGAACCAGCAAAAAGCTGGAAGTGCAAGTATGGCTCAAGTAGTAGAGAACCAGCCTTGAGCATAGAAGCTAAGAGACAAGGCCCAGACCTTGAGTTCAAGCCCCAGTACCTACCCCCACACACAAACAAATAATTTCTGAACATCACTTTATAATTTACAATAAAACCTTGTTCCCAGAGGAAGCCAAAGACAACTATCCTCTTAGTCTTTTTATGTCATCAGCTGATTAAACTTTACTCTCACCAAATAATAGCCAGGCAAAACAGTGTAGAGGTCCTGTAAGTTAGGAAAAGATGTTTCTGCATCATCTGGAATCTGACTCATCACAGGAGAAGTCATCCTCAAAGACAGGAAGGCAATAAAACAAACCATTAGAGATAGAAGGGTTTCCCATTCCCACTCAACTCTAGATCTGTGTTTTCAGCTACTCTTTCATTATCCCTTGAAAGTTTACTTGTTCCTGGCCCTGGGGAGAGAGAACTCTGCAAGTCAGGTCTTGCTCCTTCAACAAATATTCCTTTGCCAGGAAAGTTGGAAAAACGTGTTTAGTTGGAGGGCATGAAGAAATCTGCCTTTCTTCGGAGGAAGTTCTTGGGGAAAGGGGTGGGCTGGTTATGAGAATGAACCTTGGCCAAGATCCTTTTAAGTTCAGTGCAGAGATGTCTGCAGAAGAGGAAAGAGAAGATGGCCACCTGTGCAGATATGGGCATTGTGAAACTTCCAGAGGATGGGTGTAGGCAGACAGCCCATCGTGCCTCAAGCTTTAAATAAAGCACAGAAAGCTATTGCTAAGGGCTTGGAACCCTGTCTCACCCAACTTTCAAAGAATGGTAGCTTGGAAGAGGAAATCACTGTGTTAGTTCCCTTTATGTTTACACAAATTCTTATCCCAGTAAACTCAAACTGAAGAAGAGGAACTCACCAAAGGACAATAACACCAAGTTTGGCCATGGTGATATAGGAAGCCTTCAGATACGCTCTGAGTGGGTTTATGTTGTTTTTTTTTTTTTCACTTGACTCCTACATTTCTTAGCTCATGTCAGTACTGAATATCTGCTTTGGCTCCATAGAGGCAAAGATTTTTATTCTCTGTCGCTTCCCTAGTTCCTGGTTTATCATGGGTGTTCAATAAAAATTTTACTGAATGAATGAAGCATTGGCCAACAAAAAGTCTTAAATTGTACTCTAGCATTTTACTTCATGTGGTCTGTGGAATCTGGGAAATGTGTTCTCATCCAGGCTCTGCCTTTTTCCTGGATTCTTGAACTCAGACAACCTACTGAACTCACTGAGCCTCAGGTATCTCTTCTGTAAAATAGAGGCAAGGAATCATAACTCATGATAACACAGTTTAAGTGAGATAATATGTAAAGGTGCAGAACCAGATATTTATGAAGCCCTCTTTGAATAGTAGTTATTAATGCTTCTGTTATTAATTTATTTTTGCAGTGCAGGAGGCACTGGGGACAAAACCTAGAGCCTTATGTATGAATGACTCTACTCTTGGGCTTTACCCAAACCCTGTTTTTTTGTTTTTGTTTTGTGTATAATCCAGTTACCCAAAAGTCAGTTGAGATTCCTCTCTTGCGTGATTCAAGTGATCCTCATTCAAGTGTTCATCCCTTCTGCCTGAAGTACAAGGCCCCTGTCCTTCTTTGTCTTTAGGAAGTGGATGAAGGAATGGGACCACATGATGGTGGTGAAACAGAACAATTCCTTTTCTATTCTGCCTCTGACCTACTCAATTTGCTAATATTTTTAGTAAGAAAAATTTACAAGCCAGGCACTGGTGGCTCATGCCTGTAATCCTAGCTACTCAGGAGGCTGAGATCTGA
>NW_012267220.1:36601119-36608430 GCF_000151885.1 Dipodomys ordii | reverse complement strand
TTTTTTTTGCCGGTTGTGGACCTGAACTCTGGGCCTAGACACTGTCTCTCAGCTCTTCAGCTCAAGGCTAGCGCTCTACGGCTTGAGCCACAGGGCCACTTCCGGCTTTTTCTGTTTATGTGGTGCTGAGGAATCGAACCCAGGGCCTCATGCATGCAAGGCAAGCACTCTACCACTGAGCCACCTTCCCAGCCCCCTCATTGTGATATTTCTATACATGCACACAGTGTACTTTGAATAAATTCATACCCTCTACCATATTCCTATCCCTCCCCTTTCCATTTGATAAACATTTCATTGTACTATCTATCTACATGCACACATGTACATATCTATGTAACAACCTTTGGTTTTCTTCACCCTTCAGTATTCCTTTCTTCTTCCTACCAGTTTTGCTAAATTCTCAGCAGTCCTTTCTCAGTGGATTCTCTTCCCCATCACAACTGATCATCATACTCTATCTTTAAAATTTTGAATGTCACATGTGTGACATTCATTGTCTGCCTTGCCCAGTACCATCAGCTCCTTGCCTGTGTATCCTGTACCTGACTGCCAAAGTGTTACTTCATGCTGGCCAAACACAATAATAACAACAAACATTTGCTGGCCACATAGCAGGTGCTTCCTGTAATTTGGGTAAGTATTCTCTAAAGACCTATTTGTTGAAGGCTTGGTCCCCAGGCTGTGGCACTATTAGAGGCAGTGGAACCTTAAAGAAGTAGGGATTAGTAAGTTGTTCTAGTGATCCAAGTTTGCCCTGGAAGGGAATGTCCTTTTGCTTCCTGGCCACAGTGAGGTGAGCAGCTTTGCTCTGTCACTTACTCCCTGCCACCATACTCAGTCTTGTCACAGGCCTAAAGCAACAGGGCCAAATGAGCATGGACTGGAACCTCTGAAACCATGAACCAAAATAAACTTTTCCATTGTAAGTTGTTCATCCCAGGCATTTTGTTACAGTGATGCAAAGCTGACTAACATAGTGCTCTGTGATTATTTGTAAAGGAATTTGATCTGTTTATGGGTTATTTTCCCATCAAGGGTTTATAGATCCTGTTCCTCTCCCCAGACATGAAAGTCAGTGCTGACCCATGATTTTACCTGATGATCATTTGCAAAGGATTCATAGAAGAATTGGAGTTTAACAGACTTGACCAAAAATTTGGAGAAGACTGACTTCACAGTACCACCTGTCATTTAAAATTAAATATCAGACAACTTTTCCAAAGTCCCCATTTCCAGATGGTTGCAATGGCCTGCACCTGTCATCCCAGCTTCAGAAGAGCCTGAGATAATGAGGATCTTGGTGCCAGACCAGCACAGGGTAAACAGTTTGAGAAACCCTCATCTCAACCCATAAGCTGGGACATGGGAGTATGTACCTGTTATCCCATCTATGAAGGAAGCTTACATAGGTAAATTGAAGCCCAAGCCGTCCTAGGAATAAAAGTGAGACGCTATCAGAAAAAATTAATAAAAGCAGCTGGGTGCCAGTGGCTCACGCCTGTAATCCTAGCTACTCAGGAGGCTGAGATCTGAGGATCACAGTTCAAAGCCAGCCAGGTCAGGAAAGTCTGTGAGACTCTTATCTTCAGTAAACCACTAGAAAACTGGAAGTGGCGCTGTGGCTCAAGCAGCTGAGGGACAGCGCCCAGGCTCAGAGTTCAAGCCCCATGACCTACAAAAAGATAATAATAAAAGCAAAGCAAGGTTAAGTCATGGATCAAGTTGAAATCCTGACTAACAAGAGTGAGGTCCTGAGTTCAAACCCTAGTCCTGAAAAAAAAATAAGCCCATTTCAACAAGCCAGTTTTCAGCTTCCATCCCATCATCCTCTTACCTGCCCAGCTCCTCAGACCTCTTGCTCTTGAAGAAAGGGCCAGATCTCCTGAGAGTGACCAACTCTCCTTAACTACAATTAAGAGCTACAGTGAACTCAAAGCTAGGAGACTGTGGCAGCCCTTGGTACAGGTTCTTTTTTTTTTTGGTCGGTCATGGGGCTTGAACTCTGGGCTTGGGCCCTGTCCCTCAGCTCTTCAGCTCAAGGCAAGCGCTCTACTGCTTGAGCCACAGCGCCACTTCGGGTTTTCTGGTGGTTTTGTTGGAGATAAGAGTGTCATGGACTTTCCTGCCCTGCTGGCTTTGAACCTCAATCCTTAGATCTCAGCCTCCTGAGTAGCTAGGATTACAGGCGTGAGCTACTACAGCCCAGGCTGTACACTAAGGCTGCCTGTTTACTAACTGCCACCCTGGCTAATCAATGTAAACTGGCTCCTCCTCAAGTTGATATTATCTAACTCAAAACACTTGTGCTTCATTGAGGACCTGCCTTCAAGAAGGTAGGAGTTGACTTCTTTTTCTGTCTGCCCTAGCCGGAGAGGGCCCTGGGGTGATTTGATTTGAATTATGCTTTCCTAAAAGATAGAAACACTGACAAATGTTGGAATTAAATAACATTTCTTTTCTATTTTTACTAATTACTACTACCCCACTGGTCCAGTGTAAGGATCAGTAGACAAAATATAGAAGAATGTGAAAGGAAAAATATTGTCAACCCCCTACTCATTTTTATTATCAGAAAACATTCAAGAATTTAAATACATAATCTCTTTATTTTGGTCTCTTTCTCCCTCCCTCCCTTCCTTCCTTTATGGTGGTACTGGGGTTTGAACTCAAGGCCTCACACTTCTCAGCTTGTTTGTCTGGTGCTTTACCACTTAAGCCACACTTCCTGTTATCTTGGTCACTTAAAAAAAAAATCAGATGTAAACTGGGTGTGGTGTCAAATACCTGTAATCCCAGGGGAGACAGGAGGCTGACAAGTTCAAGACTAGTAGTCTAGCCTATATAATAAGACCTTGAAGGAGAAAATGTAAACCTAGGTAGGAAGTAACCCCAAAGAAAGTAACCCAAAAGATCTCACAGACAGAAGTAGAAGAAAAGATTTATTGCCAGAAGAGCTGACAAGGTCAATTCTCATAAGGAAAGGGAGAAAATGGCGCCATCTGACTCCTTGGAGGCACCTTTTATATCGGGGGGGGGGGGGGGGAGGAGCTGCCATTGAGGGCAGACCTTAGGTCTGCGAAGTGGGCATTTCCTTACAGACCTTGTCTCAGAAACTAAAACAAGTGGGGCTTGTTGGCTAGCAAGACCATGTCAACCAATAATCTGGGCAGTGGTGGTGCACCTGTGGTCCCTGCTATAAGGAGGACATAGGTAGGAGGATTTCAGTCCATACCAGACATAGGCAAAAAGCACAAGACCTTACCTGAAAAATAAGACTAAAGAATCTGGAAGCACAGATCAAATGGTACAGGACCTGCCTAGTAAGTGCAAGACGCTGGCTTTGAACTTTAGTACCACTATTGTTGCCCCCCTCCCGCCCCCCCCCCAAAAAAAAGACAAAATTCAGAGGTAGAATTTATATAAAACGAAGCTTACCAAATTCAAGTATACAACTTAGTATACAACTAACAGAGCCTGGCAACTACTGCCAGAATTGCTATTAAGAGGGGGGGGAGGGGCTAGATTGGGGGGGAGGGGTTGCGTGGAAAAAGCTACAAAGGCAGCCAAGATGGGAACTATAGCAAAGGCTTGAGCTATGATGTAGATCTTAGCCAGGCACAAATCCATCCTGAGCACAGACTTCCTGGTATTTCCCCTTGTCAGAGGTGTGGCCTCTAGTACCTCCCACTTTCTCAGGGCTGTCCCACCACTGCAGGTGGCCAAATATTGTCTCCCCCCCAGTAACTATAGAAAGCCAGAATATATCATCCAAAAATGTGCCTCTCTGACATAAGGATTACTTTAAGAAACAACATGGTCATGGGGCTTGAACGCTGGGCCTGGGCGCTGTCCCTCAACTCTTCAGCTCAAGGCCAGCGCTCTACCACTTGAGCCACAGCGCCACTTCCAATTTTCTGAGAGGTTTATTGGAGATAAGAGTCTCACACACTTTCCTGCGAGGCTGGCTTTGAACTGTGATCCTCAGATCTCAGTCCTCTGAGTAGCTAGGATTACAGGCATGAGCCACCAGCACCTGGCTTGCTTGTGTGAAGCCTGAACAAAATATAGCAATTTTAGGTTTGGATTCCATTTTGTCCAGGAAATGTGTCAGCAACTCCCCTTGATCCTCTTGAGCTCAAATTCCAGGAACAACCTTCTTTACAGTAAATTCCACTAACTACATCTAATCAGCAGATAACAGGAAAAACCCAAAGTTCCAGATGTTTCTGCAAGACCACTCTGTTGCAGCTCAGACCATCTGCTTTAGCCAATCATTTCGAAGAGCATCAACTCCATGAACTAGCCAATCCCCAGTACCTGGTTGGTTCCCGCCACTGGTTAAGCTAATCATCTTTTAGAATTACTTTATGATTTTCCTGCGGTATGATATGATTTGTTAAGTCTTGCAATGACTCATAGAAGTCTCTAAAAACCTTATAAAAACCCTGCTAGAGGAAGAGTCGGGGCTCTCAACTCTGACCCACTTCGTCGGTGATGGTTGTGAATCCAGGCTGGAGCTTGTAATAAAGGACTCTCATGTGCTTACATCAGAATCGGCTCCTTGGTGGTCTTTGGGGATATTTATCTGGGCATAAGACTTGCCTTTTTATGAGTGAAATTTACATCTATAAAATAAATTTCTTTTTTTTTTTTTTTTTGGTCTGGTTGTGGGGCCTGAACTCTGGGCCTGGGCGCTGTCCCTCAGCTTTTCAGCTCAAGGCTAGGGCTCTACCACTTGAGCCACAGCGCCACTTCTGGCTTTTTTTTTCCTGCTTATGTGGTGCTGAGGAATCGAACCCAGGGCCTCATGCATGCAAGGCAAGCACTCTACACACTGAGCCACCTTCCCAGCCCTAAAATAAATTTCTATTTGTAGGGTTTCACTCTACTAGGAAGAGAAAGATGAAAACAAGTCACTAGGTTCATCAGGAGAGAAGGGACTGACCTGAAGCTGTGTAACTAGCCTTCTCTGTCTTTACCATGCTTTTCTGGACACATCCAAGAGCTACCTGGCCCAGTACCCATCATCTTTTGTTTAGGCTGGATATGGTATGTAAGCCTGAGAACTAAATACATCTATAAATTTTGCTTTTTTTTTTTTTTAAATCTCCACCTGTAATGAGGCATACACATTACAAAACTTGGTTGTTGCCAGAAGCTGGTGGCTGGCTCATGCCTGTAATCCTAGCTATTCAGGAGGCTGAGATCTGAGAATCATGGTTCAAAGTCAGCCCGGGCAGGAAAGTCCATGAAACTCTTATTCCCAATGAACCACCAGAAAACTGGAAGTGGCTCTGTGGCTCAAGTGGTAGAGTCCTCACCTTGAATTGAAGAGCTCAGGGACAGTATACAGGCCCAGAGTTCAAGCCCTACAACTAAGAAAACAACAACAACTTGGTTGTTTTTCTCTTTTTAATCTGTCTTGGTAGCCAACCCAAGACCCAGCGCACACAGGGCAGGCACTCAACCACTGAGTCACAACCCCAACATGCCCCTACCCTTTTTTCCCTGAAGCCTATAATTGGATCCTGGGGAAAATGGCAGAATGTGGCTTTGGTAAGAATGCTAATCCAAGCCAGATCTCCGAGTCTCCTTGTGTAATGTCCAATCAAAAAAGCTGTTAATAGTTTCTTTTCATCCCTTTAGTTCCAAATTCATATTGGCAAAAGTAAGTAAGAATTGACTTTGATTGACTTTGCTTCTTGTTAAATGTGGTTTTAAATGTGGCTATCAGTCCTTTTACTCTTAAGGTCAGCTATTGCTTAGCTGGTTTTCTTCTTTTATGTGCTAAAAGCGTGACTTGAATTTGTAACTCTTGACTGTCTAGATTATTGGATCTGTTGATGTGGGCTGTTAACCCTGCATGGAGACATCCAATAATACAGTAAGACACTGTTTACAACTAGTATCCTAACAACCATAGCTAGCTCTCAGGACTTTCTTTCCATCCATGGGAGTGTCTCTGAATTGTTTTTAAGGACTATGTGCGTTTTGATCCCTCTTGTGTCTGTAGTTAAGCTGTAAAAAGGCTTATTAGTTTTAAGTCATCAGAAGAATATTGCCTTTGGTCTTGAGCCATGTGATAGGTATTTCTTTGATGTTAAAGAAAAAACACTTAGAAAAGAGTTCAATACTGTCAGGATTATTTACTGTTTGTCCCAACCAAACTTGATAATAAGGTATAGATGAAGAAAAAGGACTTCATTGGCTGGAACTTGACCTGACTGAAAGCTAATATTTGATTGTCTATTCAGCTCTTGTCTCTGTTTCTGTGGATTGAACTCAGAGCCTGTGCTTGTTGCTAGATATGCATTCTACAACTTGAGCTAGTTATGCCCCTACACATTTCTATTTTATTTTGCTCTAGAGTGTATGCGTATATGCACATATACACGCACACACCAGTCCTGGGTCTGAAACTTGAGGCCAAAGAGCTGTCCCTAATCTTTTTTTTTTGTCAGTCATGGGGCCTGAACTCTGGGCCTGGGCACTGTCCTTCAGCTCTTTAGCTCAAGGCTAGTGCTCTACCACTTGAGCCATAGCACCACTTCCAGCTTTTTCTGTTTATGTGGTGCTGAGGAATTGAACCCAGGACCTCATGCATGCAAGGCAAGCACTCTACCGCTAAACTACCTTCCCAGCCCTCCCTGAGCTTTTTTTGCTCAAGGTCAGTGATCTACAACTTGAGCTACATCTCTAAGTGGTTAATAGGAGATAAGAGTCTCACAGACTTTCCTGCCCAGACTGGCTTCAAAACAGGATCCTCAAATCTCAGCCTTCTAAGTAGCTAGGATTACAAGTGTAAATCACCAGTCAGCTTGCTCCCGTTATTTTTAAGATATTACCTTAAGTTTTTGCCTCCCACTTCCCATATTGCTGGAATTATAGGCCTGTATCACCACACTTGACCCCAGTCCTCCAGTCTCTTGAACTTCAGGCATCTATACTCTCAAATAACTCAGGATCCTCCAAAACCACTGTTAGGCCCAGTTTAGCCAAAGTAACTCCCCAGACAAAGGCTGCCAATAGTCAGCCTTTGTCCCTTCTCCATCCTTGCTAAAAATTAGCAAAAGAACATTTCTCCCTCAGTTAAGTTTACCAAGCTGGCAGCTTTGCAAAAGGCTACTGACAACCTTGAGGCTTATCACCAGCTACACTGAGTTTCTGTATTAGTCAGGAACTTATAATAAAAATAATTTCTGTAATAGTGTCAATAACATTGATAGTATTGGTCATGCTGACCAAGTCAAGATTATATTTTGCCTATGCTCCTGTGACTCAAGGCTATGTTTTTACTATGATTTGCTT
>NW_012267220.1:36583574-36598339 GCF_000151885.1 Dipodomys ordii | reverse complement strand
AAAAAAAAAAAAAAGAAAATATATAAGGTTATTTCTAAGCTCTCTGTTCTGTTCCATTGGTCAGAATGTCTTCTTTTATGCTCATATCATTGGAGAGTTGAGACTATTGATATGTTGATATTGAAAAGTATGTCCTACTTCCTATTTTGTTTCTATGGTGCTTGCTTCTTTCTGATTTTTCCTTTGCTAATCTAGTCATTCACTGAGGTTTATTCTTCACTGAATTTTCTTGTTTGTTTGTTTTTTCCAATTGTCTTTATCCTTTAAGTTTCTTTAGTAGCTCTAGCTAATAATCATGCATTCATTTAGCTTTTATAATGGAAGCTTTTATTCATTTCTCCCTTAATTATGCAGGATAGCTTTTCTGGGTCCACTAATCTAGACTGACAATCGTTATCTTTCAGAGATTGAATTATGACCTCCCATGCTCTCCTTACAGTTAGAGTTTTGTGTTGAGGAATCTGCTGTTATCCGAGTGGGCTTGCATTGTATGCAACTTGTCTCTTTTCCTTTAAAGAATTGTTCTATATATTTAATTTTAACTATGTGCAGGTGTATTTCTTCCCTGATTTTGCCTGTTTGCACTTTCCGCTATTCTTTTATTGGATAGATTCTTAATACCTTTAGTTTGTATATACTTTCCTTTTTATAATCACAAGTCCATAGGTTTGATTTTTTTTTTTTTTTGGTCGGTCATGGGGCTTGAACTCTGGGCCTGGGCATTGTCCCTGAGCTCTTCAGCTCATGGTGAGCACTCTACCACGTGAGCCACAGAGCCACTTCGTTTTCAGGTGTTTAATTGGGCATAAGAGTCTCAATGGAAGGACTTTCCTGTCCAGGCTGGCTTTGAACCATGATCCTAGATCTCAGCCTCCTGAATAGGTAGGATTACAGGCGTCAGCCACCAGCACCCAGCTAGTTTTGATCTTTTGATAAAGTTTGAGAGGTCTATTTCCTTAAGTGTTTTTTTTAATGTCTTCGACTATTCAACCTAATTTCTCTGCTTTGTCTTCAATCCTTAATAATCTATTAATTTGTTCTGTTCCATTGAGACTTTTTTTTTGGTGGTCATGGCTTGAACTCTGGGCCTGAGCACTGTCCCTCAGCTCTTCAGCTCAAGGTGAGTACTCTACCACTAGAGCTACAGTGCCACTTCCAGTTTTCTGGTAGTTCATTGGAGATAGTTTTATGGACTTTCCTGCTCAGGCTGGCTTTGAATCTTGATCCTCAGATCTCAGCCTCCTGAGTAGCTAGGATTACAGGCGTGAGCCATCGGTGCTTAGCTTTCCACTGAGATTTTTATTTAAGCTATTGAGTTCTTCATTTCCCAAGATTTCAATTTGATTTTTTTCATAATTTTTATATCTTCAATGAATTCCTCATTAATAAACTGTATTGTCCTCTTTATTTTATTCACCTATTTGAACTGTTTGATCTCAGTTATTTTTGTTTACATCCTTTTTGAATTTTTTGTCCTACTATTACATTGATCATTCTTATAATTTTAAAAATCATTATTTGAAATGGCTTCCTCTATTATGTAAGTCTTTCATTGTCGAGTTGTTAGCTTCTGGGAGGGAAATGTTACCTTGTATTTGTGAATTTTGTGTTTTGTTTTGTTTTTTTAACTAGGACTTATACATCTTGGTGCAGGTTTTTTTTTGAGGAGCTTTTATTCTTTTGTGTGCTTTTAGTTGATGATTTCTCAAAGCTTACAGGTAGTGGCTGTGTTGTGGTGTATTTTCCTGTTACTAGATTGAAGAGGTTTGGCTCAATAGTCAATTTCAATGCTCAAGACATTGTCAAGTCTCTTCTCAATTCAGGGTGATGAATAACAAAAGCCACTGTAGTTCGTAAACTACAATCTTGAGTCTGTGGCAATCTTTAGTGAAGATCAATCACCACTACTGCTCCAGTATCTTACATAAGAAGCAAAGTGGAGGGCTTGGAAGGTGGCTCAGTGGTAGAACACTTGCTTTGCATGCATGAGGCCCTGGGTTCGATTCCTCAGCACCACATAAGCAAAAAGAAAAAAAAAACAGGAAATGGCACTGTGGCTCAAGTGGTAGAGTGCTAGCCTTGAGCTGAAGAGCTTAGGGACAGTGCCCAGGCCAGAATTTCAGGTCCAAGGACCGGAACCCCTCCCCCCCCCGAAAAAAAAAAAAAGAAGTAAACTGGTAGCTTCATGCTCGCAGAAGATCTTACATTAACCAGGGTGATAATGGAAGGTGATAGGGGATAACACCAATGAATAATAAATAGGACTAATTTGGTTATATGGGGAAGAAAAAGTTGTAAGCTAAGTTTGGTAGAAAAAAATTAATGAAAAAGATGAATCTGATAAGCCAGGTGCTGGTGACTCATGCCTGTAATCCTAGTTACTCAGGAAGCTCAGACCTGAGGATTGCAGTTCAAATCCATCCTGGGCAGGAAAATCTGTGAAATTTTTATGCCTATTAGCCACCAGAAAACTGGAAGTGGCACTGTGGCTCAAAGAGGTAGAACACTTGTGCAAAAAAGCTAGGGACAATGCCTAGGCCTGAGTTAAGCCCTATGACAGACCCCTCCCCATCAAAAAAATGTGATAAGTAGAAAAGATCTAGTTAATATTGTGTTGGGGTAGGGAAGAAGAGGGAAGGATAAATCAAGAGAACTAGAGAAACACACACACACACACCAAATAACAAGAAAAAATATCCCTGGGTGAGATTAATTGGAATATATTGTAAACATGGAAATGTAACAATGAAATCCCTCCTCATAACTAATGCAAGCTAATAAAAATATATAAAAATGACTACAACTATTCCAATAAAAGTGATATTCAGGCAATCTAGTTACCAGCTGAGTGTAGGTAATAAAGAAAGATTAAGGATAGAAGAGAATATGAGCAAGAGAACAGTTCTACTTTTAGGTAGAAGGAAAGGATAAATTGGGAAGACCTATAGAAAAGGAAAATATGATGACTCCAAGGATGGCTACAGGAGGCGGCCAGACCTCTGCTGTTCACCTCCACAGGGGGTCCCAGGTCTCAGTCACTGTCAAGTGTCTCCTCAGCGGACTCTGGTACTAAGCTGCCAATGTAGTTCTCCTGCAGTTTAAACTTCCGTGGAGTGGGCCTGTCAAAAGCTCTTCCCTCTCCTTAAATATCTCCTGTGACCCTGCCTCGATGGCAAGGGTTCATGATTTCCTCAGTGTATAATTGCTTTTTTCCCCCAACCCCACAGAAGGAACTCAAACTCCAACTACAGGTACACTGAGATAAAGAGACTGCAGAATGCCTTTCTTCTAGCCTTTTCTTACCAGACTGATCCTGGCCTTACAAATCCCCTGCTAGGAATAAGACTTGGGGTTGTGTGGGCTTTTCCTGAAGAAAGGATTAGCAGGACTTTTACCTTATAATGAAGTCCTCAACTTCTCTCCCCATATTGGGTGGTTCTTTTGTGGTTCCTGGTTCTCTTCCTATCCTTTGGGTTCTTCTCATTCATGGCAAATACTAGTTCACTATCATGGCTGAAATATCCCAGCTTCCCCTAATACCATTTGAAGGCCACCTTGCTTTATGAAAAGGAAATCTAGTCCCTGGCCAGTTCAGCGAATTCCCTCTGCCAATGAGTCTACCTGGCTTTCCAACCAGGAGAAGAGAGTCTTTAAATGTTCAACATCTATGTCTATCCCAGCACTTAATTCTCCAAAATTTTTGTCTCCAACTATCAGGGCTGATGTTCCCAATGCTGTGGATCCTACAATTCCTACTCCCACTAGTAGTGGAACTAAAAGGGGGCGCTGCTCTACGGACTAAACCAGCATCTAGGTCGAAATGGGCCCATCCTTCCTCCCCACCCATACATATAGTTTCACATCAGTGCACCAATCCTGACTCTATGCATAGCATAGCCAACTTAATTACGTACCAACTTTACTCATAAGCTCCATTTTTAAGATATACCATTTGCTACATACTTAAACTTTCTGGAGTTTGTCTTCCTCCCATTTTCCACTTTGAAACAAACAATTCAAGACAACCGTTACTTTCCAAGTCCTTTCTTATCCAGAGGAAACCAACTTTTTTGTTTCCTCAATTTCTTTCCTGAGTCTTTCTCTATAGGAGATGCAATGGATATGATATCCTAAACTCACACATATCCACTGAGACAGGGGTCAGTCTGGTGGACTGCTGCTCCTACACCCACACCTAGGAGGAAACAGGTCATTAGCCCACCGGAGCAGAGCCAGGCTGTGACTATAGAGTGGATTTCTCCAGTTCCCCATACATGCTTGAATGGTCTAAGGCTGTCCAGTGTTGTTATCCTTGCCTAAATATCCACTGTGGGAGCAGAGAGAGTTACTGGATATCACTAAAAGAATGTCCCACAAAATCTTAGTTTCTTCAGATCCAAAGCAGCTTTCCGCTGGGAAGCAGTCATGAGTGATAGAGCTGTCCAGTCCACTTTCACCACAGTGGAGGTAGTCAGCATGAGGATGTAGTCTCCTCTGGATCATATCAAGTCATCTTTGAACTTCATCCAAACAGGTGGGCAGCAGCAGCAGTAACTCCCAGTGGCTCCAATGGACTGCTGGGCTGCAACTTTCTATGTAGACTGGTTAAGGATACATTAGATAGGCTTAGGTCAGCTGGTGTCTGGCTGTTTTTCAAAGCAACCTTTTAGGCAGTGGCCCAGGACAGTTTACCAGGGTGAAAAGTTTTATTAACTAGATATTTCTTTTAATGAGGCTAGGATCTCCTAAGCAGATATAGAAGGCTTGGTCCTGTAACCATCTCCAACAAGTATAGTCTACACACTTATAATCATCTTACTACTACTTCTCATGCCTCTTCCTTTTATCCATTCTGCCTCATTTTTCCCAAAGTGACTCTGGTCCTTTGATCTTAAAAGGGACTAATGGGCCAAGGTCCATCTTCTGTAATTTCTTCAAGCTGACTCAGGGATGCTGACCCTGCCTAGCCAGGAACCTATAACCTTAGCCTATTTTATATAACCTTAGCCTATTTTACCAAGGGATTGCCAGGATTGGATGTCATTAAGAACAATATTTTACTCCAAACTGTAAATTGTACAGCATTTAACTTTTAATAACTGCACACACTTCAATAGCTACACAATCTCAGATCCACAAACTTCCTTTCCTGAGTTTATGTGGCTGGTTTCAACCCAAAATTTACTGCCAATTAGGACTTAGAGCAGACACAAGGGGTTGGGGATTTAAACTATCCCCTACATTTTACAGCCTTAGCTTTTACTACCCACTATCACAGATGACTGGCAAATTCCTGCCCAGTTATGAAGTAGAGACATGGGCATTAGAAAGGCATGCTTACCAACTATCTTCCCATGACCTCCTCTGGCTCTGATCAATTTTTGAAGGGCCAAGCACAAGAGACTCCAAGATCTGACACCATCTTTGCCATCCAAACAATGACTTGTAACTGCCTCTAGATGTTCCATCATTGCCAGGATCCCAAGAGTATCTTTCTCCATGCTGGGATAAATGAACTTTTGGCATTTTCCTTGGTTGGTCACTGGACTTGAACTCAGGGCCTGAGTGCTGTCCCTCAGCTCTCCAGCTCAAGGCTAGCACTCTGCCACTTTGAGCCACAAAGCAACTCCACTTTTCAGCACTCTGCTGGCAGATCAGAGATGATAATCTCTAATTTCTCTTCCCAAACTGGCTTTGAGCTGCAGTTCTCAGATCAATAAGTCTTTACAAACAGCCACTTTACTCCAATTAAAAACAGCAAAGATGGTAATTGGAAGTAGTTTTATAAACATGGTCTTACTTGGAGCTTATTAAGGGCCAACATTACATCTGACAAACTTGTAAGAATCCTCTGTCCTTTGCTGTGGGCCTGCTGGAAACTATTACAAAAAAAACCTTTAACGGAAAACTGGAATAAACAATCACTTTGGTAATCCTAATTATCTTTTTTCACTTTGAAATAAACATTTAGGACAATTTTACCTTTAAAATTTTTCTTTGTCAGGGAGGCCAGCCACTCCCCATAACTTTCCAAATTTTTACAATGGTGATACCTTTTTAATACCTTTTTTTAAAAAGTCACTTTAATTTGCATTTAAATGGCCCCTTGACACACTGGGAAACACCCATTACCTCTTGGCCAAAGGTTTCAACTGGCCACTTTTTTCTCTGAAGTTTTCTTAATGCAAGAGTTAAAAGTACTAGCACGGTACCAAGAATCTAGACTTAGCATCTTTTGCCTTTTTAGAAAAAAACAAATCCTGGGGCTAGAAAGGTGGCTCAAGTGGTAGAGCGCTAGCCTTGAGCTGAAGAGCTGAGGGACAGAGCCCAGGCCCAGAGTTCAGGCCCCACTACCGGATCCAAAAAAAAGAAAAAGAAAAAGATAAAAACAAATCCAATTGCAAATAGCATAGAAGTTAAATTACCTCCTTTCCTCATATACCCCTTATGGTCTAACTTGTGGGGATTAATATTACTGACAGGTGGAAGGGAACAGAAACAAATATCTGCAGTGGCTGTTTTTTTTTTCCCTCGAATTAACAAGCTTTGATCATGTGTGATGGAACAAGGGCAAAGCTGTGGCATGTCCCAGCATGTATGGATTGTCACACCTCCCGCTAATTACCTGCAAAATTTCTACACATACTGGTTAAAGATCTGGTGCACACTGGGTTTTGTAGGCTGGTGCCACTGGTTTTGGCAGCTGTGACAACTTTGTTCTGTTCTCTGGGCATTTTCCATACATGAGAGCAAACTGCATCCTGAGTCACTCTGGTCCCTTGATCTTAAAGAGAGTGATCGGTGCATAAGAGAGACAACGGAGAAACAAAACCTTAGCCTTACAATATTTAACTTTTAGCATAGATGGACATAAGAAATGACATAAGGGGCTGGGAGGGTGGCTTATTCGTAGAGTACTTGCATGAGGCCCTGGGTTCAATTCCTTAACACCACCTAAGCAGAAAAGGCCAGAAGTGGCGCTGTGGCTCAAGTGGTAGAGTGCTAGCCTTGAGCTGAAGAGCTGAGGGACAGTGCCCAGGCCCAGAGTTCAGGCCCTATGACAGACAAAAAAAAAGAAAGAAAGAAAGAAAGAAAGAGAGAAAGAAAGAGAAATGACATAAATGACAGCAACTTAATTACCAACTTCATTTACTTTGCAAAGGAAACCATCTTTTCTAATTCCTTTCCCAAGGCCTTTTATAACTGCTTGGGTTTTTTTTTTCCTTTGGGTTGTAGTCAGGACTCAAAATTTTTAGTGTTAACCCAAAGAGCTCCCTTCCCATAATTTAGTATGCTCCTTCCCCTCTCCACAGCAAGCTCCCTTCTGAGGCAAATGCTAGGTCCCTGTAGTAAAGGCAGCAAATAATCAACCAGTAAATAATCAGCCATCAACTCCCTTTACCTTGGGATGACACTTTTCTGGGGCAGCTACCACCATATAAGGCAACAAGAGGCCGCTAAAGTGACCTTCAGGTCTGGATAGCTGCACGGCCCCTTATCTACTATTTGGGCAGCAGCCATAAATCCTTGTCCACCATGATGAGGTCCCTGGCCATGGGTCTCCACCTCCTAGCCCCTTCTAGACCCTCCTAAGCCTTTAGGCTATATAAGTCACCTCAGACAATAGCCAGTGCTACTTCTCACTTCTCCCTTGTGAGAAGGGGTCTTTCCAGCACCTTTCCCAGCAATAAGCCTTTCTTTGTTCGCTGTACTTGGATGTCTGTGTGGTTTTCTGGTAAAGTCTAAATAATCTAACATAAAGCAACTCAGATTAAATCACAGCTTCCATTGACAAAGATGTTTTGGCAAGCAGACTATTTAAATTTTGAAACCATAACCATTTTATATATTTCACACATAGACAAATAGAAAAATTTTTAAATCGACCATTTAAAGTATTTTTGGAATTTTTATTTTGCCTAGTTACGAGGGAACCACGTGGTCTGTTGAAAACACAAAACCTTGCCAACATCAAAACACTTTTCAGCAAACAGGAAACAAGACACAAACACAGATATTTGGCATGGCAGAATGGTGCCTGGATTGGTCATGTCAGGGGGAGGTTCACAGAAACAAGTGGAGTCACACAAAATTGAGTTGGCGGGAAACAGCAGCTGAGCTACCATGATGCCATGATGGCACATCTGCCACATGGTCAATGCTAGAGATAACTCAAGATTTAACAGATTTTTTTTTTGGGGGTCCAGTTGTGGGGCCTGAACTCTGGGCCTGGGCGCTGTCCCTCAGCTCTTCAGCTCAAGGCTAGCACTGTACCACTTGAGCCACAGCACCACTTCTGGCTTTTTGCTTATGTGGTGCTGAGGAATCAAACTCAGGGCCTCAGGCATGCAAGACAAGCGAAGCGCTCTACCACTGAGCCACCTTCCCAGCCCCAAGATTTAACAGAATTTAATAATTGCCATGCTTAACAAGAGCAGAAAACCTTTTAGCTGAAGTTCTTCTTTAAAAAAATGCAATAATTCTTTTACACTTTTGGTAATGACCAATCTTGCTGACTTTTCTTGGGAGCTTAAACTCATCCTTTTTTTTTTTTAACATAATGATGACAGTTTTATCTTAACAAGTTCATATACATATAATATTATTGTGCAAAAAGATCCTAAAGTGTGCAAAATGAATACCAGCCTACATTTTCCTGAATTTTTTAGTGGCAAGACATAATTTTTATTTTATTTTATTTTTTGCCAATCTTACTAATACAAACTTTTAAACAAATTATTCTGGCTGGGCAAAATTTTTTCAGGGCTTGCTTGCTAGCAGGTATATTAGCATATCAAATATCTTTTGTTGAAGAATGCTGGAGTTAAATTTATCCCACCAAGTTGGAAGAGAGAAGACCTTATCTGAAGCTAATTTTAGCCCTTACCTGCAGGGGTAAGAGAGAGAAGGAGAGGGGTGGGGGAGAGAGAGAGAGAGAGAGAGCGCCCACGCGGCAGAGCATGAGCACGTGGACTCACAGAAGTGGAGTTATAAATTTGGGGGTAAATTTGATTGCAAAGAAATTCAGTTGTGTCCTTTCCATGGTAAGTGACCCTTGAAATCAGAGCTTGCTACCAAGAGTCCTCGGCAGTGCAGTTGTCACCCACCAATGTTGTCCCTAGGCCACAGAAGGCCCTCAAGATGGGGCTTAGATACTAGGCCAAGTTTTGGGGGCCTTGAACCTCCCCCCGCCCCGACAGAGGCACAGAAGGCTGCACAGTGGAATCTAAGCCTTCGGACTCTTCACTTACCTGGGGTAGGACTACATTAGCTGGGTTGGATGAGCAGCAGCTAGAAGAGCAGCAGGTAGAGTGCTCGGTCAGGAGAAAGTTACCTTGGTGGTCTTCTAGTGACAGGAGTGTAGAATCGTGGGCTAGGTCTCGGGGGAGCTAGTCAGACCCCCCCATCGAAGTGGGGTGGGGGAGCAAATCTACTGGGGAATCTATGCTGGATTTCCTGCACCAAATGAAATAAATCCTTCACATCCATCCCAGGAGATCATGTGGAGGCAATTAGGCACAGGAGAAAAATTGTTATTATAAGGTTTATTAGAGGGGCCATATTTCCCAGGAGAAGGAACACATGGCATCCATCCCTATCCAGGTAGCAGGAGGGTTTAGGAGGCAGGAAGCGAGGTAGGTGCTTGCTGGGGTGGGTCTGAGCAGAGAGAGGGAGTGGCCAGCTGTATGGTGGGGGACTTTGATTTAATTTGATAGTATTTTCATTTGAAATGTTTTGTGTCTTATGTTCATTAGAGATTCTGGTCTGTAGAGGGGCATGTGTGTGTGTGTGTGTGTGTGTGTGTGTGTGTGTGTGTGTGTGTCTGTGTGTCTGTGTGTCTGTGTCTGTGTATGTTGATCTGATTTAAATATTGAGTAATGTTGCCCACAGAATGTGTTTGAAAGGATTTTTTTTTTACTCTTTTCAATACTTTTGAATAGTGTGAGAATAATTGGTATTTTTTGAAATTTTTTTTGGTGAAGCCATTGAGTCCTGGGCTTTCCTTTGCTGGGATCCTTTTCTTTCTCCCTCTCTTTCTCTTCCTTCCTTCCTTCCTTTCTTTCTTTCTTTCCTCCTCCTCCTCCTCCTCCTCCTTCTTCTTTTTTTTTTTTTTTTTGCAGTATTCAGGTTAAAACTGGGCCAAATGCTTTCCAGTCAGGCATTCCTACTGCCTAGCCAAGCCTCCAACCTTTTTTTTTTTGTTGTTGTTTGTGGTAGGGCTTAAACTCAGAACCCAGGTGCAGTCCCTGAGCTCTTTTGCTTAAGGCTACCTGCTCTACCATTGTGAGTCACAGCATCCCTTCTGGTTTTCTGGTGGGTAATGGGAGATAAGAGTCTCATGGACTTTCCTTCCTGGGCTGGCTTTGAACTGTGATCTTCAGATCTCAACCTCCTGAACAGCTAAGTTTAAGGTGTGAGCCATCAGTGCCCAGCTCCCACCCTCTTTTTAACTAGTCATTATTTTCAAGATAGTGTCTCCCTTCTCATCTGGTCACTTGCTTAGGCCATGATTGGCCTATTTTAGGCTTCCCATCATAGCTAGGATAACAGGCATGTGTCACTGTTTCCAATGATTCATTCAGAAGGGATCTTGTGCATTTTCCAGCCTCAAACCTCAATCTTCCCAATCACAGCCTCCCAAGTAGCTAGCATTAGGCATGGGCCACTGGAGCTAGGCTGTGGGAGACTTTTTATTTCCCATTTAATCTTATTGCTTGTTATCAGTCTGCATATATTTTCTGTGTCTCATAGTTCAATTTTGGTAGGTGATATATATCTAGAAATTTATTCATTTCTTTTAGGTTTTTATATTTAGTAGCATATAGTAATTCCTAACAGTCCATAATAATTGTACTTCTGTAGTATATCAGTTGTCATGTCTGTTTTTTTTTTTTTTTTTAAAGTGTAGGTATGGGGCTTAAACTCAGGGCCTGGGCACTGTCCCTGAGCCTCTTTGTGCTCAAGACTACTAGCACTCTACCACTTGAGCCATAGTACCACTTCCAGTTTTTGAGTGGTTAATTGGAAATAAGATTCTTCTAAGGACTTTTCTGCCTGGGCTGGCTTCAAACTGTGATTCTCAGATTTCAACCTCCAGGTGTGAGCCATTGGCACCTGGCTTTCATGTCTATTTTTTCTTTTTTTTTTTTTTTTTTTGGGTCCGGTTGTGGGCCTGAACTCTGGGCCTGGGTGCTGTCCTTCAGCTCTTCAGCTCAAGGCTAGCACTCTATCACTTGAGCCACAGCACCAATTTTGGCTTTTTTCTTTTTGCTTATGTAGTGCTGAGGAATCGAACCCAGGGCCTCAGGCATGCAAGGCAAGCGCTCTACCACTGAGCCACCTTCCCAGCCTCCTATTTTTTAAAGCAAGCATTCTATTCTCAAGGATGTTCCTTAACTTTTTAATTAAAAAAAAAAATGTTTTTGGTCATGGAGCTTGAACTCAGGCCCTGGATGCTGTCCTTTAGCTTTTTCTTTTTTTCTTTTCTTTTTTTGGGGGGTCTGGTTGTGGGGCCTGAACTCTGGGCCTGGGCCTGGGTGCTGTCCCTCAGCTCTTCAGCTCAAGGCTAGCGCTGTACAACTTGAGCCACAGCGCCACTTCCAGCTTTCTTCTTTTTGCTTACGTAGTGCTGAGGAATCGAACCCAGGGCCTCATGCATGCAAGGCAAGTGCTCTACCACTGAGCCACCTTCCCAGCCCTCCTTTAGCTTTTTCACTCAACAGTAGTGCTCTACCACTTTGAACCACAGTGCCACTTCCCCATATCTATTTTTTCATCACTGGCTTTATTGGAGACTCTCTTATTGACTAATCTTGTTAAAGGCTTTTTGTTTATTTTGTACCTATGCTAGAGTTTGAACTCTGGGTCTAGTGCGCTCACTCACCTTTATTGCTCACAGCTGGTGCTCTACTACATGAGCCACACCTCCATTTCGAGCTTTCTGACAGTTAATTGGAGATAGAGTCTCTTTCTTTCTTTTTTTTTGCCAGTCCTGGGGCTTACACTCGGGGCCTGGGCACTGTCACTGAGCTTCTTTCACTCAAGGTTAGCACCACTTCAGCCACAGTGCTACTTCCAGCTTTTTCTGTTTATGTGGTACTGAGGAATCAGGGTTTCATGCAGGCTAGGCAAGCATTCTACCACTACCACTAAGCCATATTCCCAGCCCTGTATTTTTTGTTTCTATTTAATTTATTTCTGTTTGAATCTTTGTTGTTTCTAGCACTCTAACAGTTGCGCTACACCTCCACAATAGTTCATTATCTCACCTTTGGCTTCATTTCCTTGATACAATCTTTTCCACCTCCTCACTTTCAGTGTAGGTGTGTCTTCCATGTCAAGATAAGTTGTTATTGTTGTTTTTTAATAAGAAGCGTATCTTGAGTCTTATAACTCTTTATCCATTCAGCTAGTCTATACCTTTCAGTTGGGGGCTTTAACTAATTTATGTTTGGGTTATGATGATTGGCAAGAAAAAAACCTACTTTTGTCATTTTGCTATTTTTTCTGGTTATTTTGTATCCTTTGTTTTTCTCGTCCTCTCTTGTTCACCTTTGTAGTTTGGTGGTTTTTTTTTTTTAATTGATAATGCTTGATTCTTTCTCTTTGTTTAAATTCTCTTCTGTGACTCTCCTTTTTCAGTGGGATTGGCTCAAGTGGTAGAGCACGAGCTACGAGTGAAAAAGTGAAACAAAAAAGACGCTCTGATCCAAGCCCCAATGCCAGAAGAAAAACCAAATACTGGCAAAGTCTGGACAAGCCTGAGAAAGTCTTAGCTTGGCTTCTATCTTTACGAGGCTTCTCTCCCCACTCCCCCCCAATCTTGGGGTTTGAACTCAGGTTTCTTGCAGTTTTCAGGGCTAGTACTCTACCACTTGAGCCACAGCTCCACTTACAGCTTTTTGGTGGTTAATTAGAGATAAGAGTCTCACAGACTTTCCTGCCAGAGCTGACATTAAACTATGAACCTCAGATCTCAGCCTCCTGAGTGGCTAGGATTAGGGACTTGAGTCACTGGCCCTCCAAAGGTTTTTAACATCAAATCTGAGATTCCTTATTAAAAGTGTGAAAAAAGCCAGGTGCCATTCAGGAGGTTGAGATCCAGAGGACTGAAGTTCAAGGCTAGCCCAGACAGAAAAGTTCGATATACTCCCTCCCCAAAATAACCAGCAAGAAGTAGGGTTGGACTTACCTAAAGCAAGAGTGACTGCTAAAATAAAAAAAAAAAACTAACAGCCCGGTGCTGGTGGCTCACGCCTGTAATCCTAGCTACTCAAGAGGCTGAGATCTGAGGATCGCAGTTCAAAGCCAGCCCAGGCAGAAAAGTCCATGAAACTCTTATCTCCAATTAACCACCAGAAAACTGGAAGTGGTGCTGTGGCTCAACTGGTAAAGCACTAGCCTTGAGCTGAAGAGATGAGGAACAGCACCCAGGCCCAGAATTCAAGCCCCATGACCAACAAAAAACAAACAAACAAAAACAACAATAACATAACAACAGAAACAGAAAGAAAAAGAAATCCTGAGATAACCTAAAATGAGAAGAGGCTTATATTGGCATACAGACTTGGAAATTTCAGGCTCTTGCCATTAAGGCAAGAACACATGGCAGAGCAAATCACCCACATTATAACCAGAATGTAGAAGAGAAAGAATGAGGAAGGGACCAGGATCCCCTTATACTCTTTAAGGTCACATTCTGGAAGATCTGAAGACCTCTTTTTTTGGGGGGGGGTCCGGTTGTGGGGCCAGAACTCTGGGCCTGGGTGCTGTCCCTCAGCTCTTCAGCTCAAGGCTAGCGCTCTACCACTTGAGCCACAGTGCCACTTCCGGCTTCTTTCTTTTTGCTTATGTGGTGCTGAGGAATCGAACCCAGGGCCTCAGGCATGCAAGGCAAGTGCTCTACCACTGAGCCACCTTCCCAGCCCCTGAAGACCTCTTACTATGCTGTGTATCTTAAAGTTTCCAGTAGGGAATGCTGGGACCAAACCTTTAATCTGTGAGAGACACTTAAGCCAAATTATGGCACCTATTACCAGGACTGAGAGACTGATGGAATAAGATGAGGCACTGTGTTTCAATTTGTCTAGCTTTTGTTTATTCATATTCCAGTCTATGCTTTCTTTCTCCCCTTTTGCAGGTAGATCGCATATCTAATATGAAGCTCGCTCAACAGCTACAAAACCTAGCCAGCTCTCTCTCTCTCTCTCTCCCCAATATATATATATATATATGTATATATATATCTTCCTTTCAAAAAGGAAACTTCTTAAAGAAAGCACACGTCTTTTTTTAAAGGAAGTTTCAAATGGAGGGTTATAGGAAACCAGAATTTTCCATTTCTAAAATACATCTCCTTACCTTCTTATCACAAAAATTATTTTGAGAGGCAGAACTAAGAGAGAAGTTCTAAAAATAGAGCAGAAATTATCCTCTCATAATGGAAATTTTCTTCCATAAAGTAAATGCCCATTTGTAAGGGTGTCTCCCTATCTGGAACAGGAAAAGAGGGATGATTAAACCACACAGATTGTTATCAATGGAGAATTACACAGCAACCTCTGCTCTTGTTCACAAAGTTTTCCTTATTATATTTAATCATCCAATCTCTTTGCTTAATCTGCCTGAGTCCCTCCTTATAAAATTTGTCTTTCTTGATCCTCCTTGTTAATTTAGAAAATTGACCTCTTAATAACATTTTCCCCAATTAATTATTTTTTATCTGACATTTCTTTGTGTGATTGTTTTGCTGTGAAAGTTTATTT
>NW_012267220.1:36576753-36583524 GCF_000151885.1 Dipodomys ordii | reverse complement strand
AAAAAAATCTTTTTGGTAGGTCATGGGGCTTGAACTCTGGGCCTCAGCTCTTCAGCTCAAGGCTAGCACTCTACCACTTGAGCTACTACGCCACTTCTGGTTTTCTGGTGGTTTATTGAAGATAAGAGTTTCACGGACTTTCCTGCTCGGGCTGGCTTTGAACTGCCATCCTCAGATCTCAGCCTCCTGAGTAGCTAGGATTACAGGCGTGAGCCACCAGTGCCTGACTATAAAAATTTATGATAACCAATTTAGTTATGCTTTGTGGTTTCTAGGCTTTATATGATAATTCGTCAAGCCTTCCCTGCTAAAAAGCTTGCCATGAATTTCATTGAAGTTTTCTGCTTGTACTTTTGTTGGTTTGTGTTGTGGGTGACATAAATGGTCCATTTAAAGTACCTTTTTGTGTAAGAAATGAGGAAGAGATCCAGGACTGCAGCCCAGGCCCTCAATGGCTACACTAGTTCTAGTCATTTATATGTGCTGCCAGGAGCTGGTGGCTCACACCTGGAAAGTCTGTAAGACTCTTATCTCCAATTAACCACCAAACATGTAAAAGTGGGTTGTGGCTCAAGCACCAAAGCTTGGAGTCAGTGCCCAGGCCCTGAGTTCAAACCTCAGCACTGGCACGAATACACACAAAATCTCACTGCACTGAAATGCCACCGTTAGTATAACCTCTACTAACATTTGCTTCAACTCTATATTTGAATTATAAATTCTATTATGTTTATTACATCCTGTCTCCTTCTACTTCCTCTTGTCTTTTTTTTTTTTTGGCCAGGACAGGCTTTGAACTCAGAGCCTCAAGCTGCTTGGCGTGCTTGCTCAGTTGGCATGCTACTACTTGAGCCGCAAGTCCAGCTCAGCTTGTGTGTGTGTGTGTGTGTGTGTGTGTGTACGCGCGCGCACACGTGCACCAGTACTGGGGCTTGAACTCAGGGCCAGAGCATTGTCCATTGGCTCTTTCACTCAAGACTAGTGCTCTACTGCTTGATACTACTTGAGCCACAGCTCCACTTCTGGGCCCATCCTGGGGCGGTTCCTGAGCTTTTTTGCTCCAGGATAGTTCTCTACCAATTGAGCCACAGATCCACTTCTAGATTCTTTTTTGGACTCAGGGCCTGGCTACTGTCCCTGAGCCTCTTTGTGCCCAAGGCTAGAGTTCTTCCACTTGAGCCACAGTACAACTTCTGGCTTTTTCTGTTTATGTGGTACCGAGGAATTGAACCCAGGGCTTCATGCATCCTAGGCAAGCACCCTATCACTAACCCAGATTTCCAGCACTCACTTCTAGCTTTTTGTTGTTTAATTGGAGGAAAGAGCCTCATGGACCTTCATGCCTGGGCTAGCTTCGTATCACAATTCTGAGACCTCAGCTTCCTGTGTAGCTAAGATTATAAACATGAGTTACCACCACAGAGCTCACTTCTGGGTTTTTGCTGGTTAATTGGAGATAAGAGTTTTATATATTTTCCTGCTTGATCTGGTTTTAAAACATCATCTAAAGTAACTGTTATTTACAGGCATTAGCCATGAGCACCTGAGTCTGGCTTTTTAGGGTTATTTTGGAGATAGTCATACAGACTTCTCTGCCAAGGTTGGTTTTGAGCTGCAGTCTTCTAAATTTAAACTTCAAATACAAGCATGTGCTACCAGTGCCTGGCTCCATCTGTCTCTGTCTCTGTCTCTGTCTTTCTCTCTCTCTCTCTTTTCTTTATTCTTTCTTTCTCTCTCCCTCTCTCTTTTCCCTAAAAAATCATTTTTAATTATTATAGCTTTATTACATGCTTTTTCAACTGGAAGATATGATCTTGCTGGGCTGTGGCAGCTCACATTTGTAATCCTAGCTATTCAGGAGGCAGAGATCTGCGAATTAGCCCCAGGACTGATATCTAATAAACAAACAAAATGTGAGACTCCATCCCAACCAATGACTGGGTACAGATCTCTCATTCCTAGATACGTTCAGAAGCACAACTAGGAATCACAGCCCATAAAGCCAGACCCTATCTTGAAAATAACCAATATAAGAAAGGTCTGGAAGCGGAGCACTGGTGGCTACACTTGTAATACTAACTACTGAGGAGGCTGAGATCTGAGAATCACAAGTCAAAGCCCTCTTGGGCAGGAAAGTTCTTGAAACTCTTATCTCCAATTTAAAAAAACAGAAAAACTAGAAGTGGCGCTGTGGCTTAAAGTGGTAGAGCATTAGCCTTGAACAAAAGAACTCAGAAACAGCTCTAGGCCCCAAGTTCAAGCCCCAAGACTGACAAAAAAAAAATGGAGAGGGGCAGCTGGAGTGTTAGTACACTTGCTTTGCTGTCTATCAAAAACTGAGGCTCTAGTGCTGCCAAAAAATAAAATTAAAATAAAAACAAAGATTTTTAAGGCCAGTTTGGCTATATAACAAGACCCAGTTTCAAAAAGAAGTGAGAGAGAGAGAGAGAGAAAGAGAGAGAAAGAGTCAAGAGAATCAGAGTGAAAGAAAAAGAAAAAGAGGGATGAAAGATGAAACAACTTGTCCTTAATCTTAATGCCAAGGCTGCACCTCCCTCACCATTTTTCTAAGGAAAACACCAGCATTTTCTGGAGACCATCTGTCTTTCTAGCCCATGAACAACTGATGTGCCTGTTGAGGATGACAGCATGACAAATGATGGCATCCACATCCTAAGACTCCCCAAATCCTTGGATAAGAAGTTCGAGATTGCCACATAGACAGTCAAAGAAAAGTAGGAAAAGTGCTTAAGAAGCTGTTTTCTACTAGCTTTCTGAGATTCTGAAGCTTTCTGGTGTAAGATGAAAAAAGAATGTATTCCACCTAGATGGTTACGGGCATAGTACAGTTAAGATTTAGTAAGCTTTACACTGTGCCCACTCTGTGCTAGACTTTATATATCTTATTGGATCTTTATGTATCCGTTTCATTAGACATGTCTTTCCATTTTAATACTAAAAAATGCAAAATAATATATTTGGGCAGAGAGAGGACAGAACAATAGGGGACAACACAGAAAATGATTGCCTCCACAAGAGCAGTTACAGAGATAACTTTCTTCTGTGATTCTTTTCTACTTTAACACCAAACTTTGAAAACATGCTATTATCAGTTATCTACTTTTATTTTTATTCTTTCAAGAGCAGGGCCATATTGCACTGGAAAGCTATACCACTTCTTAATGGTTGATGGTTGCTTATAATTTTGCCTATTACGATAGCTTTGCAATGAGCATCCTAGTGAGTTTATCTTCAGACACATATCAAAGAATCTCATAGAAATTCCTGGAAGACGGAAGTGGCGCTGTAGCTCAAGTGGTAGAGCGCTCGCCTTGAGCTGAAGAGCTGAGGGATAGTGCCCAGGCCCAGAGTTCAAGCCCCATGACCGACAAAAAAAAAAAGAAAGAAATTCCTGGAAGTATACATATCAGCTCAAAAAAGTGTCAATATAAATATTGTGGTAGTTATTACTGAATTGCCTCCAAATTGTTTGTCTTACATATCTTTCCTTTTGGAGATTAAGAGTAGTTAATTCTACTTTGATCAAAACAAGATGAAACTATGATCTCTAAGTTAGCAGGTTTCCATTAATGTAACAAAATACCTGAAGTCATAAACTTACAAAGAGGAAAGGCTTATTTGGGCTCATCATTTTAGAGTTTCAGTCTATGCTCAATTGGCACTGTTACTTTGAATCCATAGCAAGGCAGCATACCATAGAGACTGTTCATGGCAGAGCAAAACTGTTCATCTCATGGCTGAGAGAGAGAGAAGAGACCCCACAGTCTCACTAAGAGCACACCTCCAATGACCTAAATACTTCCTAATCACCCAACCTGTTAATGCTTCCACTGCTTTCTAGAAGTGTCACGCTGATGACCCAGCCTTCTACTTGTGGGCCTGCAGGACACTTTCCAGACCTAAACTCTAACAGACATACAAAGACAGAGGATGAGTTATGTGTGGTTTTTGTTTTTGGCACTTTTGGGATATAAACTCAGGGCTTCAAGTTTGCTAAGCAGGTGCTCTACTACTGAGCTACACCTTCAATACAAAGACAAAGGTTTGATCTTCTTTAATTGTATTGCCAAAGGCATCCAGATATACTCCGTAGGATTCTTATACTTTTCAGTGCCCAAAGGCTTTTCCAAGTAAGAGCTGTATGGTTTTCCATCTGCTGACAGGTGGCTGGGCCTGTTTGGTGAGCCTCTGTGAACACAAGTCTTCAGAACTGAAGCTGTTGATGCATTCTGTTGCTTTAAGCAGACCAGAAGTCATAGTTACACAACACCATCCAATGACAGCTCTTTCACTTCCTTGGAGGACTGAGGGGAAAGAAATGTAGTCTTAATGTGTAGACATGAGAAAACTGTGATTTCTATACAACATGCCTAAGACTATCTGTAGGCCAGATGTTCTATGACCTCCTTTGTTGAAGATGTTCTATTTATACAAGGAAGGTGCTCAACCACTTTGGTACCTCTGGTTTTATAATAATAGCAAACCACAATTTATTAGTAGGATATTTTCCCTAAGAGTCTTAGATCTCTGGACCACTAGTGAGGGAACTAGTATCTGAACCTGAGTTTTTGAATTAAAAGGCTATGCTGAGGAAAGGACAATCTCAAGAAAAGGTGCTGGGAAAACTAGACACTTGCATACAAAAGAATAAAGTTAAATGCTACTTCTTACCATATGCAAAAATTAACTACAACTTAGTTGAAGACCTGAATGTAAAAAACAAGAAGTAATTGTTTCTAACACATTTATAAGATTATTTCTTTGTTGCTTTCACTGTATTTGATGTTGGTATAATTTGTGGAGGGGAAGGGAAAAAACAAATCGTTTAATTAGGGATACAGGTGAATCCATTGCAACAATGAGATGTACAAGTCATTATGTGGAAAAACAAATTTTACAACTTTGGTGGGGGGGAAGGATTGGATGGGGGAGCAGGGGGGGAGGATTGGAAGGGATGGGAAAGGGAAACAAAGGAGGAGGATACAATGCTTGATAAGAAATGTACTCATTATCTTGCCCAGGTAATTGTAACCCCTCTGTACAGTATTTTCACAATAAAAAAAAAACTAGAAGTATAACTCATAGAAGAAACCCTAGGGAGAAAATATCACAATTGGTGGCTTCAAATAGAGACCCTTAGATCTCATTCTTCTGAATAGTTAGGATTATAAACATAGCCACCACCACCCCAGCTGGACATCAAAATTGAAAGCACCAGCCGTAATGATGGCTCACACTTGTAATCCTACCTACTCAAAAAGCTCAGATCTAAGGATCGTGGTTCAAAGTGAGCAGGGCAGGAATGTCCATGAGACTTATCTCCTGTCAACTACCAAAAAAGCCAGAAGTAGAGCTATGGCTCAAGTGGTAGGGCACTGTCCTTGAGTAAAAAAGCTCAGGGACAGCGCCCAGGCTCTGAGTTCAAGAACCAGGATTGGCACCCAAAACAAATAAACAAACAAAACTCTATATATCAAAGACTATAACTAACAAAGTAAAAAGTAAAACCATGAAATAGGAAGCATTTGCAATTCATATACCTGCCAATGAAAATCATTTTGGCAACAACCCTCTCAGACAAGTCTCTTGGATGCAACAGCAAACCTTTGTCAGTAGACTATTAATTCAGAAACTGACCTTTTTCCATTCAAGGCTAGGATTCTAGCACTAGAGCCACAGTGCCACTTCCGGTTTTCTGGTGATTAATTAGAAATAAGAGACTCACAGATTTTCCTGCCCAAGAGTGCTTTGAACCACGATCTCAGTTCTCAGCCTCCTGGGTAGCTAGGATTACAGGCATGAGCCAGTACTTCTGTACTAATTAACAATGAATTGAAAAAGTAATTTACAGTTTAGTTTTACACATTAAATTGTCAGATTACAAATTGCCAGTTACATACTGGGTTGCTTTCTGTTGTTGGACCAGGGTTTGGAAGCCTCAACCTCCAGGCCAAGGAAACGCAACAAGACTATTTCCTATTTTAAGTCTTTACTGTGTGCAATTAGGAAATGGTTCTCTCTCTCTCTCTCTCTTTTTCTCTCCTTACTTTATTCTGTTATACTAAAATAAATCTTGTAAAAATTTCTACCTTGTTAGTGTTATTGTGAGACACCCTAAAATGTTGACAAGTTCCTGTGATTTTCCATGGAAACATGGAAATTAGATGAGGCCAACTCCTCATCCCTCATCCATGATATAGTGACCTGTTAATTGCAAGCAGTTAAACATTTTTTAATAGTTTTAACTATTTCTCCAAATCAAATTCTAAATTATATCTTTTTTCTTTTCTTTTCTTTTCCTTCCTTCCTTTCTTCCTTCCTTCCTTCCTTCCTTCTTTCCTTCCTTCCTTCTTTCCTTCCTTCTTTCCTTCCTTCCTTCTTTCCTTCCTTCTTTCCTTCCTTCTTTCCTTCCTTCCTTCCTTCCTTCTTTCCTTCCTTCTCTGATTCTGGGGCTTGAACGCAAAGCTGAGGTGCTAGCTCTGAGCTCTTTTGCTCAAGACTAGCACTCTAGCCCTTGAATTCTATTTCCAACTTTCTTGGGGGTAGTATATTGGAGATAAGAATCTCATAGACTTTCCTACCCAGGCTGGCTTCACATTGCAATCCTCAGATCTCAGCTTCCTGAACAGCTAGGATTATAAGTGTGAATCATCAGCACTAGACAATGATATCATTGTTATTTCTGTTAATAGTACACACTGTGATTTTTATTATTAAAATTATTATTATTATAAAGGTGATATACAGAGG
>NW_012267220.1:36554615-36575649 GCF_000151885.1 Dipodomys ordii | reverse complement strand
GGAGATAAGAGTCTCACAGCTTTTTCTGCCCAGGCTGGCTTTGAATTGCAATCCTCACATCTCAGCCTCCTGAGTAGCTAGGATTACAGGCATGAGCACCCAGCACCCAGCCCAATAATGTCTTAAAATACTGTTTTCCACTGAAATGGCTGAAGTTTCTTGACAGTTGTATTGTCAAACGTTTAAACATGGCCATTTAAAACTTGCCCCGTATGAACCCAGTGAATTGTTTAACCCTTATGCTAAACTGAAGGCTTTTTCCAGTAACTATAACCTGAAGGTACTTTGTCTTTCAGGATTTTCATGGGAAAGGTACTAACAAATATCAACTTCTGGTTACTTTAAAAGCATTCCCCCTTGGGCTGGGAAGGTGGCTCAGTGGTAGAGTGCTTGCCTTGCATGCATGAAGCCCTCGGTTGGATTCCTCAGCACCATATAAGCAGAAAAAGCCGCAATTGTGCTGTGGCTCAAGTGGTAGAATGCTAGCCTTGAGCTGAAGAGCTGAGAGAGGGCGCCCAAGCCCAGAATTCTGGCCCCACAATTGACAAAAAAAAAAAAAAGCATTCCCCTAAATTGCATAAGAATTTCCAGAACTTCATGGATTTGATTGATCTTAAGACCATAAGAACAAGAACTGATTTCATTGGACTAAATGAAGTAATGAAGGATGATTGCAGTCTTTATTACTTTATTTGAAATATTAATCTTTAATGCTTCATTTTTCAAGATTTGTGCTTTTTGTTTTCTTCAAACTGATTATATCTCACAACAATCTAGTAAATTATATCTTTTTTTTTCTTATCTGGTACTGGGGATTGAACCCAGGACTTTGCACTTGCTAGGCAAGTGCTTTGCCACTGAGCTATATCCCAGTCCAAGGTCAAATCTATCTTGATAAAGGGAATTGGAGCATCTGTGTTTTTCTCTCTACTCAATCCTTTTGGAATTCAGAACCTCTTAGTGAGTATTCTTGTTTTCACAGCACTAGTTATTTGCATGAGTTCATTAGGAATCTGTTCTTTGTAAAATGACACAATTGGAAATGCTGTTTATACAGTTATATTAGTAAGGCTGTGACAAAATCATATGTGAGGGTGGTGTGGCATAGAATCAGAAATGGCCAGCTAGTTCAAAGGAACTAATTTTCACTTTATGGCACTAATCAAAACTCAGATAATTAGCTTTAGGCCTGACTTGAAAATATCTCCAGCCTTGTAGATAAATAAAAAATGTCACTAGAATCCTCAAGATATCTTGAGAAGCTCATGCTGGGAGGAGTTAAACACCAGGGTGTGCACCCTGTATACATGTGTAGGAAAATCACACTGAACCCCACTAATTCATACAATTAAGACATTTAATTTTTTAAAATGTAGCTTAAAATGAAAATACCATGTGATGCTTCTATTTGTTTTGTGTGTCTGCTCTGTAGTCATTATTCTCTTGTTAAAAGTATTGCCATTATCTACTATCGCAGAGTAGAAGAGTAGTAGAGTACTGAGTAGAAGAGTAAGCACAAATATAGCTGTAAAGCTTTCTTTCCTTTTTTTCTTTTCTGGTGCCATTCCTGGGGCTTGAACTCAGGGCCTGGGTTCTGTCCTTGAGCTTTTTGGTAATTAATTGGAGATAAGAGTCTTCCTTGCCTGGACTAGCTTTGAAATGTGATCCTCAAATCTCAGCCTCCTAAGTAGCTAGGATTACAAGGGTGAGCTACCAGAGCCTGGATCAGCTTTAAAACTATTAGAAAAAGTTGAAGTATCTGAATTAAAAATAGATGACATTCTTTCATGCAGCATACATTTATGAAAATGTTAGATGATTAAATAGTTCTAAAGTGGATTTAATCATTAATAAAACAGCCTACAAAGCATTCATATACCACCTGTTGAGTGTTTTTTCTCAGTGAAACAATCTATAATTGAGTAAATAATTAATTTATTGGAATCTATAAATGAGATGAGTCAGAACATGGTTAGCAAACTGAGCAGTGTACTTGGGAGAACCAAATCATAACTCACTCCAAGCAATCAGTTTATTTGAGGAGTAACTTGATCATTCTGAACTCTAGTGTCCAAAGTCTAGTGAGACTGTGTTTAATATTTCCTCAAACATTCCTGCTCAGTCACGGAAGAGAATAATACCAGGGTTTTTTTTTTAATGCTATTAGAAAATGACAGAAGTAGGTTGGGCATGTGGCCTCCATGGCAAGTGCAAGACCTTGAATTCTATCTTCAGAATCCCCTCCCCAACCCCCCCAAAAAAAGAAAATGACAAAAGTAACAGTAAAAGTTAGTAAAAACTACAACTTACATCTTTTCCACAAAAAGTTAACGAGAACTATGAGCCAGGAACCAGTGGCTCACGCCTGTAATCCTCACTACTCAGGAGGCTGAGATCTGAGGATCACAGCTCAAAGCCAGTCTGGGGCAAGTCTGTGAGACACCAATTAACCATCAGAAAACCAGAAGTGGCACTGTGGCTCAAGTGGTACAGTGTTAGTCTTGGGCTGAAAGCTCAGGGACAGCACACAGGCCCAAAGTTCAAGCCCCACAACCAAAGAAAAGAATAGTGTATGAACAATTAGTAGATGAAGTCATTTGTGTTACAAAATCACAAGAAGATTTATTAGTTAAATTTAGCAAAAGTAACTCTAAAGGTTATTTTATGCTTTTTTTTTGTTTCTTTTTGGTGTTAGAAATAGAACTGAGTCTTGTGCATGCATACTGAGCTACTCCCAACCTTCTTAAGTGTATTTTAATACAAAAAGAGATATAGCACTTTTAATATAGAGAATAGTCTTTTGTTAATAACTTTAAAAAACACCAAATGCCTCATAGGCCTTGGAGAAGGTATTGGTTGGAAGAGAAATAATATTTATATAAATTAGAAATAAGAAAATCAGATTTCTTGGCATTCCTTTAGGCAAAAGAAATATAAGAGCGTGAAGGATGTAGCTCAGGAATAGAGCACTTACCTAGCATGTGCAAGGCCCTGAGTTCTATCATCAGGACTGGAAATAAAATAAAGCAAGCCAGGAAGGGTAGCTCACTCCTGCAATCTCAACTACTCAAGAGGCAAAAGCTGGAAGCATTACAATTTGTTACCAGCTCAGTTAAAATTTCAGGAGACCTCATCTCAATCAATAAAAAAATGGGCTATGGTGGTATGCATTTGTCACCCCAAGCTTCCCAGGAAGCTTAAATAGAAGGATCATAGCCTACGCTGACTAGGGCAAAAAGCAAGACCTTATTTGAAAAAATATCTAAAGCAAAAAGAGATTACATGAAAGCCTAAAAATGTGGGTGGAAACGGAATGGGGGAGGCATTGAGCTCTAAAGAATTTGCTCATTCTCCCCTGGGGAGCAGGGAATGCTTTGAAGAAAGGCAGTGAGGTGAAGAAGGCATCCTTGAGAAAAGATTGAGAACAGCTCCCTTGGTCTCTGATGGGGCAGGGCAAGGATACCTGGTGCCCGGTGCTGTGGAATACTCTACCTCTTAGCTCCACTGCCAGGCCAGGATGAACTCGCTGGGAAATGATAACTACAAACTTCTGCTGAGTATCTACAATGGGACATCTCTCTGGTTCACAGTCATTTTCTAGTGCTCAGATATAAATCCTGTGTTACCAATAAAGAATAAGCTCCATAAGTACAAGTCTCACAGAAGGCCCACCACCAATAAATCATAGATCTAAGATTGAAAGCAGGTTTGTTTGGCTGACCTTCGTTCTTCTCTCTCAGCAGTAGCCTTGAAGAAAGCCCCTACCAGGGCTGATCAAGGACCTGAACACTGGAGTTTCTGTTCTTTCCAGGGGTGGTAGCAAATTAAAGGGATCCTGTGACTTTATGTGTCCCTGCCCCATCTCACTTGACTAGCTGGGTGACCTTGAGAAAGCCTCTTCATCTTACTTTCATCCTTGAAAGGCTTGGCAAAGGAGTGAAGGAAAGACACAAGATGTGCACAACTGCACAACAGGAATTGCAGAGGTCAGTAACTGGCTCTCACTCTCACATGTGTCATTAGCCACTTTTCCACTCTCACTTCCTTATTACTAACCAGCCTAACTATCACTGCCCTGGGATGGGCTAGCTACCAGTCCAACTACTGCTGCTGCTCAAGCAGAGAGGGTACAGATACACTCCAGAGTATGGTTGATGCAAAAGAGATCTGCAGGTGCTAAAATGTTCTCTGGACTCAGAATATACCTCAACTCAGAATGTAGGATCACTTTTGAAGTTTTCTAAGACACAAGATTCAGGCCAATGAGCAAGTTTCTGATTATAATTGCCAAACTATGTCCCAGTATTTGTGAAAGGTTAATGCTCTCAAAAATCACTAGGACAAAAACAAAAGAAGAATCACTTAGGGACCTTATTATTATAAAGGTCTGAGAAGGGGCCTGAGACTGCATTAAAAAATATTATTGGGGGGGCTGGGAAGGTGGCTCAGTGGTGGAGTACTTGCCTTGCATACCTGAGGCCCTGGGTTTGATTCCTCAGCACCACATAAGCAAAAAAGAAAAAAGTCGGAAGTGGCGCTGTGGCTCAAGTGGTAGAGAGCTAGCCTTGAGCGGAAGAGCTGAGGGACAGTGCCCAAGCTCAGAGTTCAGGCCCCACGACTGGACCCAAAAAAAAATTATTGGGGTTTGAGCTCCGGACCATGAACTTGTAGGCAGATGATGTCCCTCCCTCTCCCCAGCCCATTTTGCTTTAGTTATTTTTCAAATAGGGTTTCATCTTCATGCTAGATGGGACCAAGATCCTCCGGTACTTTTCTTACATAGCTGGGATGACAGAAGTGCACTATTACCATGCCTTGCTTTTATTGGTTGATATGAGATCGAAAAAACTTTCTGCTTATGCTGGTCTCAAACCTCAGTTCTACTTATTCTTGCCTCCAAAATAGCTAGGATTATGAATGTGAACCACTGTGCTCAGCTCTTTTAGTTTTAGTTTAGTTTTGTTTTTGTGGTGCTGACCACTGAGCTCCACTACCACCCTCAGATTAACAAGTTCCTGGCAGGTGCTGGCTCCAGGTGGTGCAAGTGCTAAGCAAGGAGTCACAGTCCTGCAAATGGTAAGTCTCTGCAGAATGTTCTTCAGAAGGCTTTGATGTAGAACAAGTGGAAAGAATTAAAGAAGAGGCATTTGTACAGATGATGTCCTTCAACATTAATTGTTGAATTTAGTAAATGTTTATTGAAAGTTTACCAAATGCCTAGCATACATAATAGAGGAATGAGACCTGTTCTTGCTGATTATACAGATTTTCAAAGGGTGGAATTAAAGAACCAGTGTCTGCAACTAAGCAACACGGTAAAGGAAAATAGGGAGGCCAGAAGCCAGGCTTGACTCCTCAGTAAAAATTTCTGGAATGCCTTGCATTTGTGACCCAGGCACAGAGTAAGTACTGCCCCTTCTCTGGGTAAAGGAAGAGTAAAGCAGATGAAGGCTCCTGCAAAGGCACATCCTTCTCCACCAGGGAGCCAGGCTTTTCCTTGACCTGGGTATAGCCACGTAAGAAAGCACAGAGCCCATAGGGCCTGGTTACCACTATGTAACAGTAAGTTCTGAGCATCCTTCCTCCTGGAGATCTTCTCTCTGTGCCATTTAGGGTTCAACTTTTCTGTTGAACCCTAGGAAACTCTGTCTTTCTCTAAGTTGTCCCTGCTGGGAGAAGAGAACCAGCCTTACCAGGTCATAGTCCAAGGGTGGGACTGGACCTGGCCACAGGTGGCAGCAACAGTGGAAAGAGTAGTTCTCTAGCCCAGAACAGACTTGAGTTTGCAACCTGATCCTGTCCTTCAGGGTAAGCAATGAATGTTGGCAAAGGTAGTCATCAGTAGATGGAATAAATAACACCAACCTCATGGTATTGGTGAGAATAAATATGAGATCATTTATACACTGTCCATCTATGCTCAATCCTATTTAATCCCCCCTCCACATCATTGGGATGGGGGCCTAAGTCCTCAGAATGGATCAAGTGGTCTCCCTGAGACAGCCCTTACCTCGTTCTCTAACCTGTTCTGTTTTCCTAGTTCCACCGGTCACACTGATTGATGGTGGCTGCCTACAGTTCAACACAGTGCTATCCTCAGGAGTCTTTGCTCTGACATGGGCCTTTCTGCCCAGTAATTCATAAATCTGTTCCACTCAATGCCTCTTCCATATCCTAGCCCTGACCATCTTAATAAAAGTGGCTTGCCCTTCCCTTGGACCACTCTGTGCCAGGTGTTCACTTCTGTCCTGCCCACCTACATTCTAGTGTAGGGACTGACAAGTTGTGACTATGGACCAAGGTCAACTTGCCATCTGATTTTATAAAGTTTTAGCAGAATGTTCCCACACCCATTTGTTTACATGCGGAGGCCACTTTTATGTTAAATGATATGCTAGGTTTCCATCACGGAAACAAAACATCTGAAATAACACTTTATAGGGAGGAAAAGTTTATTTGAGCTCACAGTTTCAGAGGTTTCAATCCATAGTAACTTGGCCACATTGCTTTTGTGTCTGTGGGAATGCTGTAAGGGATAGGAATATCTGGCAAAGGAGGTTGCTTCGCCTCATAGTGGCTAAGAAGCAAAGAGTAAAAGGAAAGACAGAGGTCTTCATGTCCACTAGAATGGCATGTCCCCAGTGACCTAACTTTCTCCCACTACATCCTACCTTTTTTTTTTTGTCGGTCGTGGGGCGTGAACTCTGGGCCTGGGCGCTGTCCCTCAGCTCTTCAGCTGTAGACTAGCACTCTACCACTTGAGCCTCAGCCCCACTTCCAGCTTTTTCTGCTTACGTGCTGCTGAGGAATCGAACCCAGGGCTTCATGCACGCAAGGCAAGCACTCTACCACCGAGCCACCTTCCTAGCCCTACATCCTACCTTTTAAAGGTTACACCACCTCCAAGTAGCACCACAGGTTATGCTGCAACCAGCATCAATACATAGGCTTTTGGAGGATACTTGAGATCCAAACCATGTGGATGGCAGAGGTGTGGTTATGACAGATTGTAAAGCCCTACAGACTTACCATCTGGCCCTTTATCAGAAAAATTCGCTTGTCACCTGCTTTCAGTATACATTTCTTTCCCCTCAGCAGTTGGGTACTTGAGGGTAAGGAATGAGTGTGACTCACCTTTGTTGCACACTGGAATGTAGTGAGAACCCAACAGAAGTGGTTTATCTAAGACTACACAGATAACTAGTTGAATACGTTCTCTTTTTCTCTAGGTAGAGTGAGGTCCATCATGTAGCTTGAATAAATAGTCAGTCATAGGATCTATCTGATTAGGACGAAGTTTTCTTGTCTATGATACCAGAACGAAGCAGTGAAATAAAGCAGTTATCAGAGTCATGAAAAGCTCCACCAAATACAAGACTCATTCTCCTACAAAGGGCTCCCCAGAAAGGTACTCGGAGCCCCAGAACTATAGAATAAACCACAGAGGATCTGGTAGAAGTTGTGTAGATACACTTCTGCCTGAGGAGTTGTTTACAGTCAGGTTTTTGTAGTGATCAGATTTTAACAAGCAATCAAATCATCATAAAATGATAGTGACATTAAACTGAAGAAGACTTCGTATACTCATTTTGTGGAGGTTGATGATCAAGCCTTCCTTCAGATAGACAGTAGCTGTATTTAACATAGGATGTATTGATGTCTTTAGCAGAAATATTTATTTCACAATGTTCTAGGAATGTCCTGGTATCTAGTCTCAGTTCCACTCCTGACTAGTTGGGTACTCCAGGATCCAGAGAAGTAAATAATGTAAAATAAAAGACTAGACCAAGTGAAAGCTAAGGCATCTGCTTCTGGGAACACAGCCTCACCCAGAGACCTGAAACCTGGGGAAATAAGAATTTCTGGGTCCCTGAAATGTTCTCTCAGTGGGGCACGCCTCTGCGTGCTAATGGGGGAGTCACAGTTTCCTGACGTTTGAGGAAGTCTGAGCCATTGATGGAAATTTACTTTGCTTTCAGCAAAGGAGGGCTGTGACTTGAGTACACTAATAAACAATGGTGTTTGACTTTTTGTCCAACTCCAGCTGGATTGTACCACTTCACATGTATTCTTGTTTATTGCATTACCTTGAATCATTTATAGGAATTCAGTACGCAGCCACTATTTCCTGTTTAGGTAAGATGCAGAGCTTCACAGAAATGGTACCATTAAACCTTTTTTGCCCTATTCTCCCTGTACTGTCAACCCCCCAATATTGACAATCCCCTTTAGCACAACTAGATAACCTTGGGATGACCCAACAAAATCCCTGAGGCTTGGTTGCCAGCTGAGTGAGCAGAGGTAGTTGTACCTCTTTCCCCAGCATCTCTCTGTTCCCTGCCTTCTTTCTGGTCTATACTCTATGAAGTACCATCATAGAGAAGTTGTAGCCAGGCACTGGTAAATTATCCCTGTAATCTTAACTATCAGGAGGCTGAGATCTGGGGATTGCAATTCAAAGTCAGCCCAGGCTGCAAAGCAGGCTCAATGAGAAAAATTAAGCCCTTGAGGTCTCCCACTCATTCCTCTGTTTTTTCTTCAAATGGTCACTAAAACTGAACCCTTGCTCAAGGGCCCACACTAGTCTGCTGAGTATTTACTAAAAGAAGGCCTATAATTATAAATATTGTCTTCCTAAACTCAGAAATCTTTTTCAAAGATAAGGGGAAGAAGCTGGGTACCGATGACTCACACCAGTAATCCTAGCTACTCAGGAGGCTTAGATCTGAGGATCATAGTTCAAAGTCAGCTGGGGCAGGAAAGTCCATGAGACTCTTATCTCCAATTAACCACCAGAAAAATGGAAGTAGTGCTGTGGCTCAAGTGGTAGAGTGCTCGCCTTGAGCTGAAGAGCTTAGGGACAGCACCCAGGCTCAGAGTTCAAGCCCCACGACAGACCAAAAATAAACAAATAAAGAAACAAATAAATAAATAAAAGGGAAGAAGCAGTCCTTGGAATGTAGCCATCAAACAATTAAGACCTCAGGATCCAGGGGAAGACTCATAATTAACGTGGGTAATCACTGGTCAACAAACACAGCTGCCCTAGTTTCAATGACATCTTTGTACTTTTACTTTGTACATCTAGCTATCTTTGTACTTTTTACTTCTCTGATTCTAGCCCCCTCCTCTTGCTTAATTAATTGCTGTTGAAACTATTATTCAAACCAGGTGCCAGTGGCTCATGCCTATAATCCTACTCAGGAGGCTGAAATCTGAGGATGGTGGTTCAAAACCAGCCTGACAGCAAAGTCCATGAGAGTCTTATCTCCAATTAACCCCCATAAAACTGGAAGTAGCTCTGTGGCTCAAGTGGTAGAGCACTCACCTTGAACTGAAGAGCTCAGGGACAGCACCCAGGTCGAGAGTTCAAGCCCCTTGACCGAGCAAAAAACAAAACAAAAACTACTCCATTTGGAGGCCACATTGCTGAGCTATATATATTGTTACATGTATTGGATTATCCCACTTTTTTTGTACTGGTACTGGGGCTTGAACTCAGGACCTCATACTCTTGCTTGGCTTTTCTATTTAAGGTTGATGCTATACCACTTGAGCTACAGCTCCACTTCTGATTTTTTATTAGTGAATTGGAAATAAGCATTCACAAACTTTTCTACCCGGGCTGGCTTTGAGTCACAATCCTCAGATTTCAACCTCCTTTTAACATCAGGAAGTGGAGAAGTCCATGAACAAATCATACTAACTGTCATTTTTTAAAGTTTCTATGATAGGGCTGGGAAGGTGGCTCAGTGGTAGAGCACTTGCCTTGCATGCATGAGGCCCTGGGTTTGATTCCTCAGCACCACATAAGCAAAAAAGAAAAAAAAGCCAGAAGTGGTGCTGTGACTCAAGTGGTAGAGCGCTAGCCTTGAGCTGAAGAGCTGAGGGACAGCGCCCAGGCCCAGAGTTCAGGCCCCACAACCAGACCCCCCCCAAAAAAAATTTTCTATGATAAAGAGCTATGAAGATTGCGTATACATGCACAGAGAACTTATTGTTCCTCCAATCACTTTCTCCATGCCTTAATTTGCTCTGCTTCTGTAACCTCAAAGTATCCCCAAACCCTGCTTCCAGGGAGCTAGATTTGAGTCTCTCAACTCTTAAATTTTTCTGCTCTGCAAATAAACGTTTTCTATTTTGTAAAACTCATCGTTTTAGTGATTGGCATACTATACAACAGATAAAATGAACCTGGTTTATCACCATCCTCTGGGGGGTTCGGGGGTGACAATTTGGGAAGTTATATCTTCATGAATTAGAAATCATTTCCGCTTTCCTTAATGATCCAGAAGTCCATTCACTTTACCACAGTTCCCTCCTTCCCAGCTTTGTAGTGCCTGACAGCCTTTCCATTCTCTTCCCTCTGTCTTTGAATCCTCATATGCTCTTTAGAGGAGCTCCTATCATGAAGTCCTTTGTCCTCTGTCAGCCTTAATTCAGTGACCCATTACCACAGTGTCCACTGACATATAGAAATTTTCTTAGTCCTATTCCTAGGGCCTGGCCTTTGACATTCCCTACAGGTGCTCACTGGCCACTGGTTCAGATACAATTTCAGAGCAATCACCTTTCACACCTTCATTCCTAACTTCTACCCTCTTCATCCTTCGGGAGCATACTTAAAAGATAGCATCGAAGTGTTTTAGAACCTGATTTATTTGTTCCCATTACAAAATAATTTCCATATAAGCTCCCATATATCCAAGGGTAACTTTAGAATGGGTGGGTCTTGAGGTGGTCACGTAGGTAGATGCTGACAGAGGTTTTTCTTCTATATTAGAGTTTACATTAGATGATGGGATTCAGAGTCCATTCAGTGGTCACTTCCCATGATTTCCTTCCTTTCCTTTTCCTTCCCTCATTCCCTTTTCTTCTCCTCTTCTTCTTGTTCTTGTTCTTCTTCCGCTCTCTTTCTCCAGTTTCTCTTTTTTAAAGTTGAGATGGAACACAAAGCCTTGTGCATGTTAGGTAAGTGTTCTACCTCTAACCTATGTCTTTATTTCTCTTCCTTAATTCCTTTCTTTCTTTCTTTCTTTCTTCCTTCCTTCCTTCCTTCCTTCCTTCCTTCCTTCCTTCCTTCCTTTCTTTTTGTTAGTTATGGGGCTTTAACTCTGGGCCTGGGCACTGACCCTCAGCTCTTCAGCTCAAGGCAAGTGCTGTACCACTTGAGCCACAGCGCCACTTCCAATAAGAGTCTAACTAACTTCTTGCCCAGGCTGACTTTGAACCATGATCCTCAGATCTCAGCCTCCTGAGCAGCTAGAATTACAGGCATGAGCCACCAGCACCTGGCTTAGTTTCTCTCTTAATTTCTAATAAAGGCTATGAACTCAGCCACTTCTGTACATGTAATGAGGCAGGTCAAGGGACATTTGAAATGTCACCAACCTAATCTATGACAAAAATCAGACAGGAAGCTCTGTGCCCCATAGATAAAGGAAGCTGGGGAAGAAAATTAATCTTTGTTTAGATTGGTGCAAATCCATCAAAGAAAAAAAAAGTCTGACTCCAATTAGAATGAGGTAGGAGAGTATCTCTATAAACCATCTCTATAAACTTCCCTCCTTAAAAGGAGTTGCGTGCACTGAGCAAAAATGCCTGGCTCAGGAAGAAAGTGGGAGCAGGGAGTCACAGGATACTGCCACAAATTCTGCGTAAACAGTAGTGTTCCTATTACCATGGACATGTGCAGCCCACGAACAATTGGTGATCAGAAATGATGTAAGAGCTGCCCCTATGTAAGTCACCATGCTGGCTAAAATCTGTCTCCCTCCTGGATGGGCAATGGATGAATTCACTGCTGAGGTAAAGGGGACTCTGGGTACAGATGGTTCACGTCTGTAATCCTAGCTACTCAGAAGGCTGAGATCCGAGGATCACGGTTCAAAGACAGTCCGGGCAGGAAAGTCCGTGAGTTCTTATCTCCAATAAACCACTAGAAAACCGGAAGTGGCACTGTGGCTCAAGTGGTAGAGCACTCACCTTGAACTGAAGAGTGCAGGAACACCAGTCCAGAGTTCAAGCCTTACGACCAACAAGAAAATTAAAATTAACAAAACATAAATAAAATAAAGGGGACTTTGGCAATCTTTCTATATGGCCTTACCCAGATTTAGCCCACCATCATTTGGTGACACCTTAGGAGTCAGAGTGAGTGACTTCTACCGAATAAACCTACCCCTTACCTGAATACCACGTGCATGGTGCAGTTCTTACTCGGCTACCTCTTTTTAAAAACCTAACAATAACTTCTTGATTTCTGTTATTGCCATTATTGTTGCTTTTTTTTTTTTTGGCCAGTCCTGGGGCTTGAATTCAGGGCCTGGGCACTGTCTCTGAGCTTCTTTTGCTCAAGGCTAGCACTCTACCAATTGAGCAATAGCGTTACTTCTGGCTTTTTCTGTTTGTGTGGTACTGAGGAATTGAACCCAGGGCTTCATGCATGGCAAACAATAAGCCATATTCACAGCCTGTGATGTTGCTTTAAAACAAAAAAAGGATGGTCAGAAAGGCTAAAAGGAAACAAAGTCCTCCATATAAAGATACAGGATCTGGTAGCACTAGGAATGAGGCAAGGACCTGTGTAAGCAGAAGTGATCATCATCTTAGTACTGGCCTGGAGGGCCTGCCCATGTAACTCAGACAGTCCTTCTCAAATTTAAATACAAAGATTAGGGCTGAGGTGGAGCTCAGTAGCAGAGCACTTGCCTTGCATGAACAAGACTTGGATGCTATTTCAACATACACACAACACACACACAGCCAACAGCAGAAATCTGGTATTACAATAGCACAATTTTCATAAATGTATTGATCACAAACAACCTTTAAAACTACAGAGTTGGGGCTAGGAAGGTGGCTCAGTGGTAGAGCACTTGCCTTGCATGCCTGAGGCCCTGGGTTCGATTCCTCAGCACCACATAAGCAAAAAGGAAAAAGCCGGAAGTGGCGCTGTGGCTCAAGTGGTAGAGCACTAGCCTTGACCTGAAGAGCTGAGGGACAGTGCCCAGGCCCAGAGCTCAGGCCCCAAGATCAGACCCCCCCCCAAAAAAACTACAAAGTTATGACAGAATATCTACATACATTCATTTAATATTGATACAGAAAAATTGCAACACCTGAATGAGGTCCTTTGTCTTTATGGTCTCAAAGAATGAGTCCACAGGCATAGAGGGATAAGTAAAATGGCTTAGATTTACTCTAGAAAATATAAACAGAGCTCTTGCTAGGCAGAAGAGAAGGGGCAACATCCAGCTATGGCCTCCAGTAGTTAATAAGGTGTCTTTAAAAAAATTTTTTTATTGTTTTTTTTTTTTGGATTGATGCTCAGGGGTCTGCTTATGGCCATGGTGATCTGATGTTTTAGGAGCCTGCGTGTAAAACTGCTCAAGGCCATGGTCAGGGATGCAGAACTTCTATGGGAAGGTGGCCTTTCCCCTAATTACCTAGTCTAGTCATGATCTTTTTCTGCTTTCACTATGTTAGCCCGTAAGTAGATGCTAGTGTATAGTCTCACAGACAATTTCTACAAAAGTTCTAAGGTATAGCTGGGCACTGGTGGTTCACATCTATAATTCTAGCTACTCAAGAGGCTGAGAACTCAGGATTTTTTTCCTTTTTTTGGGGGGGGGGTCTGGTCATGGGGGCCTGAACTCTGAGCCTGGGCGCTGTCCCTCAGCTCTTCAGCTCAAGTCTAGCACTCTACCACTTGAGCCACAGCGCCACTTCCAGCTTTTTTCTTTGTGCTTATGTGGTGCTGAGGAATCGAACCCAGGGCCTCATGCATGCAAGGCAAGCACTTCTACCACTAAGCCATCTTCCCAGCCCCACAAGAAAGTTTGTGAGACTCTTATCTACAAATCACTAAAAAGCCAGAAGTGGAGCTGTGGCTTAAGTGGCAGAGCACCAACCTTGTAAGAAAAAGCTAAGGGGCAGCACTTGGGCCTCTGAGTCCAGATATTGGCACACATGTGCACTTGTATGAGGGCACACACACACAAATCTTAGGCATAAATACATACAGTAATACTATATCACCTTATAATATTAGAAATAGTTGTTAGCTAGGTGATAGTGGCTCACACTTGTAATCCTAGCTACTCAGGTGGTTGAGATCTGAAGCTATCAGTTCAAAGCCAGCCTGGGAGGAAAGTCATGAGTCTCTCTTTTTTTTTTTTTTTTGGTCAGTTGTAGGGCTTGAACTCTGGGTTTGGGCGCTGTCCCTCAGCTCTTCAGCTCAAGGCGAGCACTCTACCACTTGAGCTACAGCTCCACATCCGGTTTTCTGGTGGTTTATTGGAGATAGAAGTCTCATGGTCTTTCCTGCCCAGGCTGGCTTTGAACCTCGATCCTCAGATCTCAACCTCCTGAGTAGCTAGGATTACAGGCATGAGCCACTGGCACCCAGCTTCATGAGACTCTTATTTCCAATTAACCACCAGAAAACCAGCATTAGTGCTGTGGGTCAAAGTGGTAGAGTGCTAGACTTGAGCAAAATAGCTCAGAGATACCATTCAGGTCCTGAGTTCAAGCCCCAGGACTGGCTATAAAAAAAAGAAATTATTGTTTGCATTTTCAAGGAACTTTTCCAAAATTAATACACATTTTCTTACAGTAGTTTTAGGTATACAAAACTGTTGAATGGAAGCAGGGCACCAGTGGCTCCCGCCTGTAATCCTAGCTACTCAAGAAGCTGAGATCTGAGGTTCGCAGCTCAAAGCCAGTCCAGGCAAAAAGTCCATGAGACTCTTCTTCTTCTTTTTTTTGGGTGGTCTGGTTGACGTGAGGCCTGAACTCTGGGCCTGGGTGCTGTCCCTCAGCTCTTCAGCTAGTGCTCTACCACTTGAGCCACAGCACCACTTCCGGCTTTTTTCTTTTTGCTTATGTGGTGCTGAGGAATCGAACCCAGGGCCTCAAGCATGCAAGGCAAGCACTCTACCATTGAGCCACCTTCCCAGCCCGAGTCTCTTATATTCAATAACCCACTAGAAAACCGAAAGTGGTGCTAAGGCTGGGGCGCTAGCCTTGAGCTGAAGAGCTGAGGGACAGTGCCCACGCCCAAAGTTCAAGCCTCACAACTGACCAAAACAAAAACAAACAAACAAACAAACAAAACAACCCAAAACTGTTGAATGGAAAGAGCTCCATACATATCTTACCCTCCCCATGGCTTACCTCGTATACCCTAAACTAAGTGTGATGGTAGTATTTGCAAAGGAAAAATATACTAGTCCTGATTTTCATTCATTTATATGACAAGAATGCTATTTAGAAGACATTGGAGAAAATTTGGGGCAGATGAGTCTTAAAGTCCGTTTCAGAATCTCTGAGAAAATGGTAGTGGATTTTACTCTGGCAAAGCCTTCTAATTTCCTTCCTTCCTTCCTTCCTTCCTTCCTTCCTTCCTTCCTTCCTTCCTTCCTTCCTTCCCCCTTTTTTCCTTTATCTGTTATCTCCCCCCTCTCTCTTTTCCTTTCTCTCTTTTCCTCCCTCCCTTCCCACACCCCTCTCTGTTTTCTTCCTGCAGGAGGCACTGAGAAAAATCTCCAGACTTGGGAAGGATGGCTCAGTGGTAGAATGCTTGCCTTGCATGCATGAGGCCCTGGGTTCGAGTCCTCAGCACCACATAAGCAGGAAAAGCTGGAAGTGGCACTGTGGCTCAAGTGTAGAGTGCTAGCCTTGAGCTGAAGAGCTGAGGGACAGCGCCCAGGCCCAGAGTTCAGGCCCCACAACCAACCAAAAAAAAAAAAAAAGAAAGAAAGAAAAAAGAAAAATCTCTAGCCCTAAACGACGTTTATAAATGATTTGTCAAATCACCAAGAGCATGTCATTTGTCTCATGGTATCCTATTTCAGTTAAATAATCCTATGAGTTTATTGCAGTTATCTGAAACACAAGAAAGCAAAAGGTTAGCACAACACAAACAGATTTGCTCATAGTCAGGCAACTAATTACACAAAGAAAACAAATTTCTATTGTACACCCTCAAGACCTCTGCACTGGATAGCACAGCTCTGCAGAGTATGCTCAGATGGGTCTTGGCACTAGAACAGTGAAACTAGGTTCCTGGTGCTGCCTCATATGAGGAAGCTTAAGATCAAGGAAAGCTATTTCTAGTTTCGAAGTTCAGGAAATCAACCCGAAAACGAAAATGTGATTGCTTAAGAAGAGTTTGAAAAAAATTATGGATAACTCCATAATAAATTACTAAAGAGCTGGGCATTGGTGGTTCATGTCCATAATCCTATCTACTCAGAGGGCTAGGATCTGAGGATCCTGGTTTGAAACCAGCAGTCAGTAATGTTCCTGAGACTCTTATATATCCAAATTAAGCATCAAAAAACCAGAAGTGGAGCTGTGGCTCAAGTGGTTGAGTGTCAGCCTTGAGCAAAACAGCCTAGTGAGAGTGTAAGGCCTTGAGTTCAAGTCCCAGTAGCTCCCCTCCCCCACAAAGAATATGGCAAGGATCTCCCTGTACAGCCTGGTGCAGAATTCTCAAAAACAGCCATTTCTAAAGGGCTCTTTTCAGACTTGAAGCTTATTTCTTGGGTGTGGAGGTGGGAATGTAATTCATATGACCAGTCCTTTGACCCAAGTGAGAGACTCTATGTAACTTATGCCACAATAACACTGATTTCAAATCTAGCCTGGCTTTTTTCTCTTTTTTTTTTTTTTGGTGCTGGGATTGGAACTCAGAGCTTGTCACGTAGAGGTGAATTGGGGAGATCAGGTCTGGTTGGCACCATCTTGGTCACATGGTGAGTTGTAGAGTCTGGCATCTTCTTCATGGTGGGGGAAGGTAAAGCTCCCACCTCCCAGGTAATAAGTGTACCTGAATCCCTGGAGGAAGGAGCAGGGACTTGGATAAGTTACGAAACCTGTGATTCCAGGGTCTGGGACTCAAGTTTCCCATGACCCTGCTTCCCCTCCCCACCCGCCCAACCCTCACACTATTTAGGCAGACCAGCTCATGTGCCATTATGCCATGCCACATGTCTCCTTGTTCGTGCCCTGTCTCCTGTCTCTCTTCACCCTAGCGTCCCACTTCAGCTCTCCATTGGAACTGGTTCGTTGGTATTTTGTTTTTTGTTTCCTCTCCAGCCTTCATGGCTCAGTTTCCTAACAGTGTTAACTGTATTTGCTGGCTGCTGGTCTTTGAGACAGGAGTCCACCATGCAGTCTTTTAAAAAAGACTTCTGATCCAGTCTTTCAAAATGTGGCTTCTCCATTTTCTCACCATACAACACAGGAAAGTTCTTCATGACTGAATTACAACTGCAGCCCTGGCTTCCAAAACTTTGGAAGTTTGTGAACCAAAACTTCTGCTACATTGTCCATCTTCTAGTCCACTTTTTTTTTTTAATTCTCTACGTTGTGATAAAGGGTCTTGTGGCCTCCTCAACTCCCCTTCTCCACCCCCAGGTGATATACATTTTTGGTGGGGGAGGTGCCTCCAGAAATCAGGCTTGCCTGGGATACTTTCAGAAATTCTCCCTTCCAATTTGTCTGGGCTACTTTAGCTCCTTGGTCATCAGGGTCTAAGTTTTCTTTCTTGAAAATAAAGGGCTTTGATACAAATTTCCCAGGATGTGCTGTCATCAAGATTTTTTTTTGGGGGGTCCAGTTGTGAGGCCTGAACTCTGGGCCTGGGCGCTGTCCCTCAGCTCTCTACCACTTGAGCCACAGTGCCACTTCTGGCTTTTTTCTTTTTGCTTATTTGGTACTGAGGAATCAAACCCAGGACCTCATGCATGCAAGGCAAGCGCTCTACCACTGAGCCACCTTCCCAGCCCTGTCATCAAGACTTATTTTCATGGGGCTGAGAAGGTGGCTCAGTGGTAGAGTGCTTGCCTTGCATGCATGAAGCCCTGGGCTCAATTCCTCAGCACCACGTAAGCCGGAAGTAGCACTGTGGCTCAAGTGCTAGCCTTGAGCTGAAGAGCCCAGAGTTCAGGCCCACAACCGGACCCAAAAAATAAAAATAAAAAAAGATTTATTTTCATTCCTTCCCTCTACCCCCCACTATCCCTTGACTAAAATCAAAGTCCCTATTGTCACTGTTCCAGCCTCCCCATTCTCAGGCTTCCCTGGAGTTCTCCAAAGGGAAAACAACCTCCTGTACAGGAGGAACACAATAGCCTGGGTTTCTAAGGCTGCAGGGTATTACAGGTCTGAGTCATAAGCAAAGCTTGGGCACCTATGATCACCCCCAAACACAATCCTCTCTTATCAAGAACAAAGAAATGCCACTTGATCTAACCAGTGTGCTCATAGGTAAGCCCTCCTTCTGTGATCCTGACAGAGACTGCAGAAGCAAAAAGCCCAACTCAACAGGTGGAAGAGCTTAACTGTAGCCCTCTTCCCATCCCCCCCCCCCACCTTTTGTCAGTCATCTGAAAGGTGTTAACCTGTCAAACAGATTGTTTGAGAGTAAAATCTAGAACACCAGAAAGGTGGTCACTGGCTTAGGGGATGGATGATGGCTCAGGATACCTCAGACCCCATTTTTAGGCAGAACACTCAGCCCCACTCCAGGAATGTGGAGCTGATAAGGCATGAAAGGCTCCTCCGTCGAGTCCTTGGCTGGACAGAGAAGCAAAATGATTCTCCCAGAAGGCCATGACTGGGGAGTGGCAGGGCCAACTCAAGGCCAGGGCTCTTTTTACTAGAGATGAACCAGGTCAGCCCAGTCCTCTGTGTTTATTGCCCCCCTTCCAACTTGCCGGAACCTTGGTGCTTCATCTGTTTGCAGGCAGCTGGCCCAACTGAAGCAGTTACTGCTTCAAACTCCATTAGTCCCCGGCCCTGCTCCAGTGACCTTCTGGGTATGTTTGTTTAGAATTGTAAACTCCTTGTCAGGACAGCTTAGAGCCAGCTGGTCCTGAGAATCCTTTTAGGCCTTTGATACTACAGGAAGGTGATTCTGTCCAACCCCCAAATTCCTGTGGTTTGATGACAAGAATAATCAGGCTGTGAATAATCGGGCCTGTGAATAATCAGGCTGGCGCCAAGCCAGGAGTGACTGTGGTATCCACAGTGAACTTCCTCCCCCTCCTTCTAAGCGCAGGCCCGGCCCATGCCCCCTGGCTCCCTCCAGGCCCTGTCCACTGGGATCCTCCTGCTCCAGAGGCCCGCCTACCCCGTAACACTGGCCACACCCCTGGGCCTGGAACCTTAAAGGAGGACAGAGCTGGTCAGGGAGTCTCAGCTTAGAGCCTGCAAGAGAAGCTTCTGTCAGGAGAGAAAAAGGCTAGGAGGAGAGAAGCAGGGTAAGTTGAATTTCTGTGCCTGTCTGGCCATCTCTGTCCTTTTAAAGTCTTTCAGGTAGGCTGAGCTGATGAAAGAATGCATAGATGAAGAGACCAACTTGTCCTATTTAGGCATAAAGACGACAGCTAGCTTCCATCCAGGGGGTAGCATTCTTTCTGTATCTGTACTGCTGGGGTGTGGTCTGGGCCAGTGGGATTTGGAAAGGCATAGTAGTGAGGGGAAAGGGAGAAAAAGAGATGTATTTCCTACAGAACTCTCTGCTGCAGAGGGAGGGGAAAGCGAAAAGAATTACCCAGAAATGCTCTCAATAGACAATGGGAGCATCCCATGACTAATGGCTGTAGATGTAAAGTCAGCTGCCTTTGGACGTGTGGCCCCAGAGTTGGGAAGGTCCTGGCAGAAACTGTCTTCCTCTCCCCCTCCCCTCATGAGTCCATGAGGAAATTGAGGCTTGGGATTTGGGGGCAGAAGATGACTTACTTATAATGCATGATTAACCAAGCAAAGTGAGAGAAGCAGGTGACTTTTGGGACCTTTCATTTCCATTTGGAGTCAGGGAAGAAAACACAACTGACTTCCTTCCCAGTCTTCCATGATCGCCACCAGTCAGTTTTATCCCCCAGCTTTTCTCCCCCCATTAAGTATCAATCAAGCATGTAGTCCTCTTTAAAGACTTTATAATTGGGGGAATATGACATGTATGTCTTTCCTCTTAACTCACTCTGCGCAGGAGTGCAGGAAGTGTTTCAAGGCTTCGCGTAGCATCTCACCATTATTATCCTTATTTTCTTACCCACTGGGATAGTGGGAGTGAAGGAAGGAAGGAAACCATGCTGCGCTTCCAAGTAACTGGAAAAAGTCAAGTGCAAAAAAAAGTGCAGTAGCAGTGGTTTACTTTGGTAATGGAAAAAGATTGTGTCTGCGTGCATGTGTGTGCATTTGCATCCGGTGAGCAAATCTTACAAATACAACTGCAGGAGTTTGCTGCTAGGTGACTTGGCAATTCTTTTGTGTAGTCAGGAAGGCCAGCCTGGATCCAGACTTTCGTCTTGTCCAAAATCAGTTTCTCACGGTCAGCAGGAGTGTCCATTGCTACAATCTGTGAAGCAGAGTAAGGGAAGCTGTGAATATTGAATATAAGTAGCTCCATCTACCCATTAATTCTTTTTTGTTTTTATTGTAAAAATACTGTACAAACAGGTTACAATTATATGAGCAAAGTAATGAGTACATTTCTTATTCAGCATTGTTGCCTCCTTCTTTGTTTTTCCTACCATCCCTTCCCTCCCACCTCCTCCCCCCCACCTAAATTGGAAAGTTTTCGACAGCTCATTGTTGCAATGGGTCAATCTGTATCCCTATTTAAACAATTTGTTTTTTCCCTTCCCCTCCCCAAATTTTACCAACATCAAATACAGTGAAATTTTACCAACATCAAATACAGTGAAAACAGTGGGGGAGGGACATACAAAGCAACAAAAAAATCACATGGTACCTTATAAATGAATACATTTTTTTAATTGTGAAAAAACTGTACAGAGCGGTTACAATTACATGGGCAAGATAATGAGTACATTTCTTATCAAGCATTGTAGCCTCCTCTTTGTTTCCCCTTCCCATCCCTTCCCATTCTCTTCCCCCCACCCCCCCACCCAATCCTCCCCTCACCCCTCCCCACCAAAGTTGTAAAGTTCGTTTTCGACATAATGACTTGTACATCTCATTGTTGCAATGGGTCCACCTGTATCCCTATTTAAACGAT
>NW_012267220.1:36547347-36554565 GCF_000151885.1 Dipodomys ordii | reverse complement strand
CCAAAGTTGTAAAGTTCGTTTTCGACATAATGACTTGTACATCTCATTGTTGCAATGGGTCCACCTGTATCCCTATTTAAACGATTTGTTTTTTCCCTTCTCCACAAATTATACTGACATCAAATACAGTGAAAGCAGGGGTTATACCTTGGGGGAGATGAATACATTTTTTTATTGAGCATTATTACCTCCTCCTTTGTTTTTCCCCTACCATCCCTCTCTTCCCCACCTCCCCAAATACTCCTCTGCCCCACCCCCAACTGAAGTTGTAAGGTTCATTTTCAACATAGTGTCTTGTGCATCTCATTGTTACAATGGGCCAACCTGTGTCCCTATTTGAGCATTTTGTTTTTTCCTTTCCCCTCTCCAAATTAGAAAAATCTTGTATATACATTTTACTCATCAATTCTTACACCTAAAATGTGAGCAGAGATGCCAGCCAAGTATCATGGAGAGCAATGCTGGCTGCCCGCTCTAGAAACCCCAGTTTATTTCATGTTTCCTAGCAGTGTCCCAGTGTCTGTGCTGCTATATGCTGTTTGACCCAGACCTGGGCCATTGCTTCAGCCAGAGAGAAGCTGGGGATGCAGTGATCCTGCTAGTTAGTAATCACGGGGAAAGATTCTGCCTTCTTTTTCCCCCAGGATCTGGCTGGCTGAGTACAGCCCAATAAATTTCACACATCCTTTTAACAGTCAGGCCAGATCAACATTTGTGGTGTGACTTGAAGCAACTGTGACTGTCTAGGACTACGTTGGGTGAATGAGTGGAAGGACCATAGCATATTCCAGAAACTTAATGACTGAGTCAGGTCTAGTTATAATTTGCCAGCAGGGATGTTTTGCTACCATGGGTTTTTTTTTTTTTATAGCAATTGACTAGGGATCCTGGATGGGTCAACAATTTTGGACTAGTGTGAGCTTTGGGACTTTCACTGCTGAACTACATGTTGGATGTTTTCAATCTGATAGCTGAGTGGGAAGGAGTGGCTCATAGGTAATGGTAGTAGATTTAGTTAGCTGCCCTTAAAATTCAAAATCAACATAGTTATGAGATGTTGGTATCTGGTAGTGAGGAAATTTTGAGATTTTAGTTGAAGTTAGCTGTCATTTAATAGCATTAGATTTCAGCCATCCCAGAGTAAAGTTTTATGTTCTTTGTGAGTGGTCATCAGATTTGTTTCGATAAAACAGGATAGATAGTTAGGGTCTGGCAAATTCTCTTTATTCTTTCAGCCTTTGGCTTTGTACATACAGGGAGGGAAATGCATCAGGAAAAGCTAATTCCATAAACTCAGAATATCATACTAGTTTTAGGCTATAACCTAACCCTAATCTAGCAGCTCAAAAGCTGGATTTCCTACCAAACCTGGCCAGAATGAGCATGATTTAGATTTATAGAAAGTTGTAGAACTAGAAAAAGTCTTTGAGGTCATCACCTTCCTCAGGCCTAAAATAAGCAAGCCCCAAGGTCTTCTGCTACTGGCACTGTTGTCCACTTACACACTACAGGTAAAGCAGACTTCTGTAGGAGTAGGAACAGCTCAGAAGAGCTCTGTACTGCTTGTGAGTGCCCAGGAAATGGCTGGCCTGCTTGTTTCCCTGTAGGACTTAGGTGTCTAGCAGCTGCCTGTGGCTGATTACACAGCCCATTGGCCGACTTCTGGAGGGTGGTCATTGGCCAGCAGGTCCAGCTGAAATGTACCTGCTGACTGTCAATGCTTGATGTATATATTAGGGACTCAAGATATTCATTTGGAAGTAGAGCTAGATCTCACTGTTAGATTCTGAAATAATCACTTGGACCTTACTATAGACCTCTACATGGAATGCCTTTCTGCTTTATACAGTTAGAAATATTGCATTAACTTACAACTAGATTAAGAATTTCCAACCAAACTCCCCAGAAAACTCCCCCAACTCCTTCCCCATCTTTAGAACTCTCCAGAATTCAAATTACTTCCCTAGGCCCATGAAGGGAGAATCTGAAGAGTGTGGATGCTAACATTTTGCCCATTGAGTAGTTTGTCCTGAAGCTTGAAGGGATCTGGTTGCTGGCTGCCCCTACCTACAACCCAAACATGGACCCATCTTGGGGATAGGCTTTGTCAGGAACACCATCATTATCTGGTGCATTCTTATTTTTGTTCAATAGACAGCTTATATATTATGAATTCCACCTCTCAACCACTTTCTTCTCCACATCCCTCTCTAACACAGCACAGCTCCCATCACTCTTTGACTGTGACTAGTTATTTGTCTACTGTGGCACTGAACTTTGAACTCAGGGCCTCAAACTTGCTAGCATTGGGAAGAAGCAGCCTGGGAGATTCTCAAGCTTCTTTTTAGAGGTCTTTAGTGAGGAGTCTGGTGTCAGCGAGGATTTCTGGAAGGCTGAGGGCAGAAGTAGGGATTCCAAACCCAGGAGCCCAGTCCCCACAATGTAAAAAAGAATGACTGTTGGTGTCTCGGTCTCCTTTGGCTGGCCACACTGCATTATGCTCAGAAAAGCAGCTCATTTTGTTCTGCTTTGTGTGTACCACATGGGCTGTAGCGAGAAAGGACAAGGTTTTGTGGCTGATGTTGCTGGCTTTTTCTCCAGTCATTTCTCACAGAGCCCACTGGCTTCCAGACACAATGTGCTTCTCATTAAACAGGCCTCATCAACTATGATGCCTGACACAGCTGGAGTGAGACCTCAGCTGCTAATCCCAGTTTCCTCTCAGAGTTCACAGAGGCCCTGGCCTGAGTGGTATAAATTAGCTTGAAAGGCAAAGAAAGAAAGAGATTAAAAATCAGATACAAGTCAGCACCACTCTAGATTCAGGAAATGACTCTTGTTCCTTCTGTCTTTGAGCATGGATGAAGGGCAAGAAGTTTTGTTTCACTTGTGGGGAATCTGGTCATGGATTGTCACAACATGTGAAATGAGCTAGGACACAAGACTGGGTACTAATATTGGACAGAGGAGGAACCCCGGGAGCTTGGCACCCTCCAAGGCCGAGTTTTTTAGCAGCTGTTCCCTGCTGCCATCCATGATTTTGCTTCCTTTGGTGAAAGTTATTCACAGCTTTTTGTTTTTGTTGTTGTTGGCCATGGGGCTTGAACTCAGGGTCTAGGCATTGCTTTTGAGCTTTTTTTGCTCCAGGCTAGCACTCTGCCACTTTTTTTTTTTTTTGGTCGATAGTGGGGCCTGAACTCTGGGCCTGGGTACCGTCCCTCAGTTCTTCAGCTCAAGGCTAGCAATACCACTCAAGGCTAGCGCTTTACCACTTGAGCCTTAGCACTACTTCCGGCTTTTTCTGCTTATGTGGTACAGATGAATCGAACCCAGGGCCTCATGCATTCAAAGCAAGCACTACCACTGAGCCACCTTCCCAGCCCAGCTCTCTGCCACTTTGAGCCACAGCTCTTCTTCTGGGTTAATTGAGTCTCAAGAACTTTCCTGCCCAGGCTGGCTTTGAACTGCAATCTTCAGATCTCAGTCTCCTGAGTAACTAGGACTACAGGCGTGAGCCACTAGTGCCCAGTGTGTTCACAGCTTTGAGTGCAGCTCATACCTGCTATTTATCTGATGTCTCTAACCAGCAGAACTATCTAGGAAGAGGGGTATGATTAACCCACTAGAAAATGCAGGAGCACCAATACTCAGAGGCCAGGCTGTCCACCTCAGTGGTAGCTGGGGTTCTTAACTGAGAATCCTTGCATTGCAACAAGCTGCTCTCAGACATATCAAGGATATCACAAGCAAGGTAGCATGTATAGTTCAGTGGTAGTGCACACGCTTAGCATGCATAAGATTCTGGCTTTCCATCCCTAATAGTGGTGGGGGGCGGGAGGGCAGAGAGAAGAAGTGGAACAGTGTCAGGTTGCAGGTGTCAGCTAGGAGGACCCAGCATCCTGGTTGAGTACCAATGCTACCTCCTATACTATGTGCCACTATGAGGCAGTTCCTTCTGCTTCTAGAGGTTCAGCTTTTGCATCTTCAAAGATGAAATAATATTGACTTAAGTGACTTAATGTATGTAAATTAAGTGATTTGTAAACTCAATACCTGGAATTGAGTAGGCGGTTCCCTCGTATGTGTTGAATGGCATGAATCTACCCACATTTTCACATGTGAATTCAGATAAAGTATAAAAATACAATGAAAGCTTCTGATCACTATTTCCTGATTCAATCTGTGTTTCGATCTGGAGGCATCTATAATTAACCTGCGCAGTACTTGCTTTAAGGAGTGGAGGGAACACAGGGGCCATTATCATGGCCTAACAAGATGTTCTTTCAAATTGATGATCCATGTCAGGGTTTGCTTATCTACTGCACTGGCTAAATTCACTTTGGTCAGTTGACCCTTGAATTTCTCTTCAGTAGGATCTGCATGCATTAAAGGTCTTTTCCTTTCCAGCCACTGCTAAGTACAGTGGCTGACTGCCATAACATTACCTATTAGGAGGTGACATTTAGGGGTATCTTTTTTTCAGCTCTGGAATAAAGCTTATGACATCTTAGGTCAACCAATGAAAGTTAGGTATGGTGGCACATTGCCTGTCATCCAAGCTATGAGGGAAGCATAAATAGGGTCACAGGTCAGACCATTGTTGAGTATAAACACAGACAGTATTTGTTTATTAAAAGTTTTTGATGCTGGTCATGGGGCTTGAGCTCAAGGCCTGGGCACTATCTCTGAGCTTTTGTGCTCAAGACTAGTGCTCTGCTACTCGAGCCACAGCTCTACTTCCAGCTTTTGGGGGATTAATTGGAGATAAAAGTCTCATGGACTTGATTGCTTGGACTGGCTTCAAAGCTCAATCCTCAAATCTTGGCCTCTTGAGTAGCTAGGTTTAAAGACATAAGTCACTAGCATGTGGCCACAAGACAGTATTTAAAAAATAGATGTGCTTAAATGATAGAATACCAGCCTACCCAGTGCAAAGCCCTGAGCTCAAAACCCTTGCATGGGGGCTGGGAAGGTGGCTCAGTGGTAGAGTGCTTGCTTTGCATGTATGCAAGAGGCCCTGGGTTTGATTCCTCAGCACCACATAAGCAGAAAAAAGCTGGAAGTGGCATTGTGACTCAAGTGGTAGAGCACTAGCCTTGAGCTGAAGAGGCTGAGGGACAGCGTCCAAACCCAGAGTTCAGACCCCATGACTGATAAAAAACAAAAACACTCTGCATCACAGAAAGACAGCAAGAGACAGTAAGAGAGAACAAGCTTTTTTTGTGTGTGTGTAACACAAGAAGAGGCTGTGATTACTGTTTTCCTAGATCCTAATCCATACTTTCTTAGTTCTTCAAATACCCAGGTTAGCTGGTAGACCGTGGAGCTTAGAGGTGATGGAACATGTACTCCAGTGGATTTTCCTGAGGTTAATTTCATGGAGCTTAGATGCAGATCATGTCCATATTTTGAAGATGTTTTAGAGAAAATGTTTCCTTTATGGGGGGTATCAGGACACCAGGAGAGAATTCTACTTTTTTCATCTCATTTCAGTTGATTACATTAGACTAAGAAACAGATTCTTCCTTTCTTGGTTATAGAGTTTTGTTCAAGAAGAGAAGGCTGGGTGTGGTGGTGCATATCTGCTGCCCCAGCACTCGGGAAGCATAAAGGTTATGAGTTCTAGGCTAGCCTAGGCTACATATCAAGACTTAAAGAAAAAAAAGTAAGGAAAAAAGAGCACTTGCCACCGAGTTAAGTCCTTAGATATGCAACAAATAAAAGGGGGCGGCAGGTGGGGGGGAGAGGGTGTAGGCATAGTGAAAGGGAAGGAAGGAGAAAATGGCCTATGGAAAATTACCATTTTTAAAGGTTAAGCAAGACTTCTGGATTTGGAGCTATAACTGACAGGCCTCAGGCTCCTGCCCTACATCTGACCCTACTACAACAAAGATACTGACAAGGGTAACTTTCTGCCCTGTCCACTGCCTACTTCCTTCTCCCAGAAACACATCTTTGGTGGGTCAAGGGGCTCTGGCCATTTCTTCTCTAACTTGGCTCAGTTCTGAGCTAGGATCATGGGGGAGGGGGACAGTGGGCAGGGGATGGGGTGGGCATTGGTACTCTTGGAGACTGACTCTCCTACTCAAATTTCCAGAGAAGTAATAAGACTCTTGCTTTAGCAATCCTTGCACATGGTGCAAAATTAGGTGAGAGTGTCAATTTACTTGTGTTTTCCTCTTGCAATCTCAGCCTCCTGTAGTTTGCTCTACAAACTACAGGTCCTCCAGCTCACCAACATCCAGGGCCATATGGTTTGCACCTAGAATCAGACTTCAATGGATGGGCTCTATTTGTCCAGTTCTTTTATCACAAATTGCTTTCCTGTATTTAAATATAAGCATTTCTACCTAGGGAGGCACCTCTCCATCACCACTGGGCTTCTTTTGTTTTTATAAGAACTGTAGTTCTGATCTGAGCACTGTGTGGTTCATGGCTGTAATCTTAGATACCCAGGAGGGTATCTAAATATGAGGATTGTGGTTCAAAGCTAGCCCAGATAGAAAAGTCCTTGAGACTCTTTTCTCAATCAGCAAAAAGCCAGAAGTGGAATTGTGGCTCAGATAGTTAAATTTCACCCTTGATGAAAAAGCTAAGGGACAGCATCCAGGCTCTGAGTTCAAGCCCCAGTACCTGGAAAAACAAGAAAGAAAGAAATGGGGAGAAAAATTAGCTAGGTTATCCTTGGTTTTGCCTCTTGGTTTTGCATGGCTAGGGACAGGTTTTGTGCCTCAGATAATAGGTGCTTCTTGAAGGGATGGAGGGACAAAAATGACAACTTCATCTGGTCATTTTACCTCCTGTGAATGTGTTCAGCAGTTCCTTTCCTTAGTGCAGATTACTGTGGAGGGAAGATGGAGAAGGTAGGAGGGAGGCAGAGAGGGAAGGGTGATAAGGCTCAAGAACCTGTAACCTACCTTTCCCCAGGTCCTTCAGCCAGGTCTCCTGCCAGTGTTTCTGTCCAGTCCACAATCATCTCATCTTCCCTGCGTGCTAGAGGAGATGATCATGTGTCTGCTCGTCCTTCCCCCTACTTTCTCCCTCCCTACCTCCTTCCTCTCCTTCCTTCATCTTCCCCCTCTCCTTTCTTCTGTCTTTCTTCCCTCTCTCCTTCCTTTATTTTCTTCCTTGTTCTTCCCTCCCCCTTTCCTGTTTCCTCCCTCCCTTTCTCCCTCCCTCCCTCCCTCCTTTCCTTCCATCTTTCCTCCCTCCCTCCCT
>NW_012267220.1:36489128-36547262 GCF_000151885.1 Dipodomys ordii | reverse complement strand
CCTCCCTCCCTCCCTCCCTCCCTCCCTCTCTCCCTCTCTCTCTCTCTCTCCCTCCCTCCCTTGTTCAGTTATTTGATAATCTTGGAAAACTATAACATAGCACCAAAAGAAGAAGATAGGCACATAACAACAACAAAAACCATGTAAAACCCCTAAAGGGTTTCTCAGATTTAGTCCTTCAGTCCTACCTCCTACCCAGCCTCCCCACAACACATGTGAACATGTTTCCCTGCAGTCCACAGAACCATAGTCTGGTCTGGCCAGGCCTGTGGGCCTTGAGTTCACATTTCTGGTGTTCATTTTGTTCATCATCCTGGCACTGCCCCAGACCTCCACACCCACTGCTCTAACAGCGGCTACACTTTCCCCCCTCTTCACTCTCCCATCTTGGGACTGCACTGTTTTCGAACTGGTTGGTGGGTGACTAATTTCTCTGTCATCCTCTTCCCCCATGTGGCCATCCAGAACTCTGTATACCTCTGTGGAGACTGGTGGGAGCTATCATGTTGCTGATATGAAACTCATTCACACTGGACTCAGGGCCTAGCAAGAAGAAAGGCAGCTGGAAGACAGAAAACAAGGCTCTATCTCTTCCCACAGCCCACAACATGTGTTTCTGTCCCTTGTGCTTGATTGGGAAAGGGCAGAATGCAATGTACCAGTTGCTATCTTCTGCCCACCCTGTCTTTGAGGCTGCTTTTCCTCAAGCCTTGGCCACTTCCAGTACTTCAGGACTAGGGCTGATCCTTGGGGAGGAGTAAATATTGTTCATATTTCACTTTGCCTTGTCCAATTTTTATAATTGGTTCTATTTAGAAAGACTTTGAGTACTTGAAATACAAATTTACTTGTCCATGTGTGCTGACACACACCTGTGGTCCTATGACTACAGGTAAGATCAGAAGCAGGTGGATACCTAGGGCAAAGGTCAGGTGACTATAAGATGAAAAGGCATGGTGGATTCATGGGCAGGATGAAGAAGAGAGCTTTCTTCTTCTCTGAGCGGTGTGTTTCTTCTTTCATGTAATTATATATTTCACCCCAAAAGGCACTGAGTTGAGCATGCAATCTGTCCATCTTACAGGTTACCTGAGACAACAGAAGGTGGGACAAGCTGGATGTGGTGGCTCAGGCCTGTTATCATAGCTTCTTGGAAGGTGGGGATTGTGGGGTTGGAGTTTGAGGCCAACCCAATCAGTCAATCAATCAATTTTATGAGATTCTATCTTGACCAATGGTGGTATGGTGGTTTGGTGGTAAGGTGGTAAGTGCCTGCCGTCCCAGTCATAAATAAAAGCATGAATAGGATTGTAATACAGGTCAGTCCAAGCATAAGTCAAGACCTTATCTTAAAAATAACCAACCCATTATGTAACTTGTGGGCAGAAATGCGAGGGGAAACAGGAAGGGGTGAAATTGCCCCAAATAAGAAAGGGTACTCATTACTTGGCTTATGAAATGGTAACTCCTGTGTTCAATACAATAATAATTAATAATAATAAATTATATTTTTATAAAACCAACCCAAAAAGTAGTTGGTGGAAAAGCTCAAGAGGTAAGAGTGTCTGCTTAATAAATGGAAGGCCTGAGTTCAAACTCTAGTACTTACTACTGCCCACTCCCCCCCAAAATCCATTTAGAGAAACATCAAGATAGAAGAACAGGATCTGTTTTTAAAATTTTGTGTGAGTATTGATATAAAATTAAGAAGGGAAATTTAAGCAGAATTTTGGGAAATTTTGAGGAAAAGGAAATTTAAAGAAAGATTTGAAAGAGAAATCCAGAGAATTTCCCCAAGAGCAGAAGATTCTACCCAGGCCCCTGTTTTCAGTGGCCACCACTGCTACTTCCTTTCTTCCTTGACTCCTTGGAGCCAGTGAGCCAGTGGCATAGCTTTCCCTTGAGTGAAGAAAGGCTCTCACAGTGCTCAGCCCTCCCTGCCTGGGGCCTGCCAGAGAAGTGCACCCAGAGTGTCCTGGAGAGAGTGTGCAGTCTTGTGCTCCATCCCTCCCTCTATCCCCATCCTCATCTTCCTTTATGCCTCATACATACCCTGAAGGGAGCCTAAGATTTAAGAGATGGCTGATGATGCTTCCAAATGGACTCTTTCCAACAGAGCCACAGCCACCCAGACAGATGGAATCCTGGCAGCCTCTGATCTCATGGGCTTTGGTTCCTGAGGATGGGGGAGGGGTGGGAATCAGGGTTGTTGTGACTGTGAGAAATGAGTCAGGGAAGAAAGGTTCTGCTGTGATTCTGTGAAATCAGACCACAAAATAGCACCGACCAACTAACCTACTTTCAGTCACCAAAGGCAAGATCAGGAGAAAGGCAAATGGAAACCTGGAATTTGAGGTCTGTGAAGATCTGAATATGGTGCCAGATGCTGCCTCTGTTTGTGCAGATCTTCACTTTACTGGGCTTGTCATAGTCTAAAAAAGGAGAGGGTAGGGATTCTCTTGGATGGACAAGACCAAGGGGCCTGGAGCCAGCTCTGGGCCTTACAAGCAAGACAGCTGAGAAGTCAGTTAAGATGGGCTATGCTGTGATATACCAGCAGCCTTCTCTGAAACACACAGAGCAGCCCTTACTGTGGTTCCAGTGATATTACCCCAGGGTAGCAAAGCCCTTTCCTGGAAGCCAATGATTGGGATTGTGGTCCCTGGGCCACCAAGAAGTGCCAGAAATGGCCTTGCCCTTCTGTCCACAGAAAATTCTAGGCAAAATAATCCTTCAGCAACCAAAACATCCACCAACAGATGAATGGATAAATAAAATATGGTGTATCTAGACAGTGGAATATTATGTAGCCTCAAAAAGGACAAGCAGAAACATGGCTGAACTTCAGGACATGAGGCAAATAGATATCATTTTTTTTTTGTCAGTTGTGGGGTTTGAACTCTGGGCCTGGGTTCTGTCCTTTAGTTCTTCAGCTCAAGGCTAGCACTCTACCACTTGAGCCACAGCACCACTTCCAGCCTTCTTTTTATGTGATGCTGAGGAATCAAACCCAGAGCCTCATACATGCAAGGCAAGCGCTCTACCACTGAGCCACCTTCCCAGCCTGATACATTACAATTTAAAAAATCATCTTCTAGACAATTGTCCCAGGACTGATGATAGAAAGATCCGAGTCTCAGGCTCTTAAACTTTTGCACTCTTTGGCCTCCTATGTTAATGTCTTCCTCTCCTTTTAGGATTGAAAGACACTGAAGAAAGGATGAATCTGATAAGGAGAGAGCTCTTGTGTGCACTGCTGCTCTGTGGAGCGGTCCTCACCTTGTCTAGCCAGGTAGGTGTCACCATGTCCTTGAACCTTGCCCTGCCAGGCAGCTGTGCTTGCAGATATTCCTGGTATAACCAGGAGTCCATTCCCTTCCAAGCACCCTGGGATGGGAAAGATGTTCCACAGTGGAGAGCATGACCATATGACATAAATATACTGTACACTATCCCATCTGAGTGAGACATTTGAGGTCTAAGTTCCAGCAGTGGAACCTAGGCATTTATTCAAACTGAGAACCCCTTCTTCTGATTGCCTTCTTTGAAGCTATTTTAGAGAATATATTTGAGCCAAGGGCCAGTAGCTCATGCTTATAATCTTACCTATTCAGGAGACTGGGATCTGAGGATTACAGTTCAAAGCTAGCCCAGGGAAAGGAAATCTATGAGACTATTATCTCTATTAATCACCAAAAAGCCAGAAGTGGAAGCTAATGCCAGTGGCTCACACCTATAATCTTCACTACCATCCCAGGAAGAAAGGTCCATGAAACACTTATCTCTAATTAACCACCAAAAAAGCCAGAAGTGGAGCTGTGGCTCACATGTCAGAGCACTAGCCTTGATCAAAAAAAGCTCAGGGACAGTGCCCAGGCCTTGCATTCAAGCCCCAGGACCAGCACATACACAAAGCTAGAAGTAGAGATATGGCTCAAAGGGTAGAGTGCCAGCTCTGAATGAAAAAACTTAAGTTCAAGCTCCAGGACCAACATAAAAAAAAACCCCAAAAGACCCAAAAATAAAAAACAAGAGCTAGAAATGTAGGTTGGTGGCAAATAACTTGCAGAGTATGTATAAAACACATGGCATGATTCCTGAGCACTGGAAAAAAATATTTGAATAATCCATCAAGTATAGAAGACATGCAAGTACTATGTGTGAGCCATAGAAGCAGGTATGCTGATAGGAATGGAATCTACACACTCTTCAAAAATTCCACATGGCAAAGGTCATATAAGGTCAAAGATGCTTCTGTAGCAAGGTTTTAGGTTGGAAAGAATTGGACTAGCTACTTAGAGGACACTGTCTAATATGGTAGCTACCAACCAACACATGATTAGATAAACTTTAAATTAATTAAAATTAACTAAAATTGGAAAGTCAGTTCATTGGTCACATTATCAACATTTCCGTTGGCAACCCTATTGGATAGCATGGATAGGAACCAGTTCCGTCATGCATAAAGTTCTGCTAGTGAAGGGGAGAGGAAGGATTAGAAGAAGGTAGGAAATGGACATTCCATCCAGGCCATTTCTTGAGAAGGCATATACTTGAGCAGATAGCACCTGATTGACAGATTCTTAGGTCTTTGTTCTGATTCTTCCTCCTGGTCTCTTTGCAGGAAATCCACTCCCGATCCAGAAGAGGTGCTAGATCCTTCAGAGGTAAGAAGATGGGGTGGATGGAAGCAGAAGGCAGGTTCAGTCTGAGGTACTTTGTACTGTCAGGAGGTTCATATACCCATTGCCTGCTTACTTTTTCAGGGGGATTCTTCCTACATACCAGCCAACCAATTAGCTGAACTCCCCAGACAGTATCTAAGAGGAACAGTCAGGTTGTCTGGGGATCATATGTCTGTGGAACCCACCTGCTCAGTGGTCAAATATCCTTGTTATATGCCTGAGAAAATGTTGTATACATGGCCATGGCAGTGCAGGTCCTGCGGAGTCTTCCCCAGGCCATGATTTCTTAACTATCTCTGTTCTAGTACCTCCTGTTAGTAACTGGGATAACTAAGCTGGGCTATTTCATAGGCATGGTGTGCAAATTGTCTTTCCACAACTCCATGTTTAAGTTTCTTTTTAGGAAGTAGAAGAACATTTCTATCAGGATTTCAAAAAGAATGAAAATAACAGCTGCCTTTTCTTGATTTGTATTTGAAGAATTCAGTTGAGGTCACAAGTTACCAAGCTGGGGCCCCATCTTTTCTCCCCCATGTCTTGGTTCTTTTGAGTTTGGAAGACTTTTCTTCCTTCTCCCCCTCTCCCCTACCCCACTTTTTTTGGTCAGTTGTGGGGCTTGAACTCAGAATCTGGGTACTATCCCTGAGCTCTTTTGCTTAAGGTTAGCACTCTACCACTTTGAGCCACAGGGTCACTTCTGGTTTTGTGGTGGCTCATTGGAGATAAGAGTCTCACAGACTTTCCCGCCCATTCTGGCTTTGAACCATGATCCTCAGATCTTACCCTCCTGAGTAGCTAGGATTACAGGCGTGAGCCACCAGAGCCCAGCTCTACCTCCCCCCCTCTACTTTTTTGGAGGGGGGGTGATGCTAGAGGATGAACCCAGGACCTCAAACCAGTGAGGTACACTAGGGAGGTACACTCCTGCCCTCTAGAAGACTTTTTAACATCCCTTTAATAAGTGAAAGTTTTCTTTCATTAATAGCCTCTCCCTAATGACTTTGTTGTTAGATAGCATAGTATTTCTTACAGCAATATCCTGGACTCAGCAGGCCCTCAAAACAATCAATGGTTGTTTTTTTTTAATTTAATTTGTTGATGCTGGGGATGGAACCTAGGAATGGTATGTGCTAAGCAATTATTCTATGACAGAATCACATCTCCACTTCTTTAATCAAAAGTAAAGGTGCCAGGTGCTGGTGGCTCACATAATGTGAGCTACTTGGGAAATTGAAATTGGGAAAATCACAGTTCAAAACCATCCAGGGCAAAAAAGTCTAGGAGACTGTATCTCAATGGAAGATTGAGTGTGGTGATGCTCATCTGTCATCTTAGTTATGTGAGCCAGTGACTCACACCTGAAATCCTATCTACTCAGGAGGCTGAGATATTATGATCACAGTTAAAGCCAGTCTGAGCAGGGAAGTCAATAAGACTCTTATCTCCAATTAACCATCCAAAAACCGAAGTGGTGTGGCTCCAAGTAGTAGAGTGCTAGCCTTGAGCATAAAAGCTCAGGGACAGTGCCTAGGCCCTGAGTTCAAGTCCCAGGACTGACAAAAATAAAAAATGTGCACTATTTAATATTAGATATATATTAATAAATTCTTTCAAAACAAAGCACATCAAGCTGGGAGCTGGTGGCTCATGCCTGTGATCCTAGCTACTCAGGAAGCTGAGATCTGAGGATTGTGGTTCAAAGCCAGCCCGGGCAGGAAAGTCTGTGGGACTCTTGTCTCAAATAAACCACCAGAAAACCAGAAGTGGTGCTGTGGTTCAAGTGGTAGAGAGCTACCACTGCAGCTCTTCAAGAGCTGAAGAGCTGAAGGACAGCACCCAGGCCCAGAGTTCAAGCCCCACAACTGACAAAAAAAAAAAGGCACATCAGAGGAAAATCAATAAAGAGAGTCAGTCATTGGTGATATAACATTAGGCATTCTGACTGGATTATAGCTGCCCCTCAGTGTTGGCAGGTCCTGAGAACATCCTGTCAAAATCCCCACCATGGATGGACAGATTCCTCATCTAAGAGGGTACCGATGTCCTGGATACTTTCAGTCATATCTAGATTACCTATAATACCTAATATAACAAACGTTATAATACCTAATATACATGCAAATAATCATTCTATTGTATTACTTAGGAAATAATGACAAAGAAAAAAGTTAACATGTTAATCAGTGAAGATACATTTCTAACTACATTGTTCACCCACATTTGCTAGAATCTGTGGATACAGAAGGTTCACTGTATATTGAAAGCAAGTGAGACTATTCTCAGTAGGTCCAGCCTTTATTACTATTTTTGTTATATTCTGAAGAGGTCAACTTGGGGTGTCTTGTGTTACAGGGACCTGCAGAGATGAGGAAACACAGATGACTTACGAGCAGCGTGAGTCATGGCTCCGTCCCATGCTCAGGGGCAACCGGGTGGAATATTGCTGGTGCAACAGCGGCAGGTCACAGTGCCACTCAGTGCCTGTCAAAGGTAAGGATCCAGGCCAGGCAGGGTGGTACACACCTGTAATCTCAGTATTTGGGAGATGGGGCCATGAGTATCATGAGCTTAAGGCCAATTTGGGCTACATTAGTGAGATAGTGAGCCTTTGTCACAACCCTTTCCCACTTCCCCCAAGAAAGTATATTGACTTTTCCAAGGCCAGCACTCTATCATATAATCTAAAGCTCAATTTCTGGCTTTTTGCTGGTTAACTGGAGATAAGAGTCTCATAAAACTGTCTCCCTAGGCTGGCTTTGAACAGCGATGCTCAGATCTCAGCCTCCTGAGTATCTGAGATTATAGGCATGAACCACTAGTGCTCAGCTTGTATTGACTTTTCCTTATGCTTTATGCCTGGGTCTCAGCTCATGGCCTGATCTCATCTCCAGTGTGTATATACCTTCAGCAGATGGCAGGCATGTGAGCAAAAGTGAAGGAAGGTATTGGGCTAAAACAGGTGACCATGTGGTGCTGGGCAAATGCTGTAAGCCTCTGTTTCCTCAAATGTACAATGGGGTGATACTTTGTGGCTAGCTGGGACATTCCTTTTGTGTATTACAAACCAGTTGTTTAACATCTTAGTTCACATTATTCTTGGAACTGCTTCCAAAGTAGCCAGGGGTTTCCTCATTTGCACTTGATAGGTTGTACCCAGCCAAGGTGTTTCAACGCGGGAACGTGCTGGCAGGCTCTGTATTTCTCAGACTTTGTGTGCCAGTGCCCTGAAGGCTTTGTTGGGAAGCGCTGTGAAATAGGTGAGTACAAAGGGGTGTCTGTAAGATAAGTTCTGATTGGACCCAGAAAGAAATGGGAGTGTATGGTGGAAGGAGTAGGGAATGGGGACTAAAAAGAGCCTGGGGATCCATAGCATTGGAGCCAGTGGGTGGCACCTGTCTTGGCATTGCTCGTGGGACATCTCTGGCCACCTAGCTCGCTGGCTTCAGCAGCTTCATCAGCCAGTCTGACCCATTGGGCTGAGAGTATGCGGAGCAAAGGGGTCTTGAATGTGAGTTGTCATTATGTCCTGCTGTTAATCAGATACCAGAGCCATATGCTACAAGGGCCAGGGCATCAACTACAGGGGCACATGGAGTACAGCAGAAAGTGGGACCGAGTGCATCAACTGGAACAGCAGTGCACTGGCACTGAAGCCCTATAGTGGGCGGAGGCCGGGAGCCATCAAGCTTGGCCTTGGGAATCACAACTACTGCAGGTGAGAGGCAATTATCCTCCAACATACAACTGGGACAAAGACAGTGTCAGATCATTACAGAGAAACAGAGCCAAGACCACACAGATAGGTGGCAGATGGGTGGGTAGATGGATGGGTGGGTAGATGGATGGGTGGCTTGATGGACAGATAGACAAATAGAAGACAGGTAGGCAGATGATAGGCAGTTAGGTAGCTAGATGGACAGACAGGTTAGAAGACAGAGACTGAGTTGGGGGGACAGACAGAGGCTGATTTTGGGGAGTACTGGTGAAGCTGAAATTCTAGGGCAGGCCAGAAAGCTGAACAGTTGGGCAGGAGTTGGTATTGTAGTCTTGGGGCCAAATTTCTTGTTTTTGTTTTTATTTTTTATTTTTGGTCAGTCATAGGGCTTGAACTCAAGGCCTAGGCACTGTCTCTGAGCTCTTTTTGCTCAAGGCTAGCACTCTACCACTTTATGCCACAGTGCTACTTCCAATTTTCTGGTAGTTAAGCGGTGATGAGAGTCTCATAGACTTTCCTACCTGGGTGGGCTTCAAAACACAATCCTCAGATCTCAGCCTCCTGAGTAGCTAGGATTACAGGTGTGAGCCACCAGTGCCCAGCTATCTTGGTTTTTGCTTGTAAGGCCTAATTAATTGATTGAATGAAGTTCAGACTCATTAGCTAGGATAATAAATACTTAAAGTCAACTGACTGTATATTCTAACCACAGCTATAACACTCCTGCATAGTAGCACCTAAATTAATGTTTGATGACATAAACCTGATGACTGTAGCCTGGTCATGTGAACTCAAAAACTAACTAGTATTGTCCACTGCTGTTAACTTGGCAGCCACGTACATTTCCTTCAACTATACTTAACTTCCAAATACAGAGAATAAGTGAGTCATACTTCTGCATAACATGATGCAAATGTCCCGTGTTCAATCCACAAGGCACTAACCCAGTCTCAGAGGAGAAGACAGTCTTGGATCTAAAGTAGAACTATTCTTTTTAACCCTCCCTGGTCTTCTCTGGTTGATTTTTCAGAAACCCAGACCGAGACTCGAAACCCTGGTGTTATGTCTTTAAGGCGGGGAAGTATATTGCAGAGTTCTGCAGCACACCAGCCTGTTCCAGGGGTAAGTGACAGCCATAGCCAGCCTATCTTCCCCTGTAGTGTCCCTAGGGAAGAAGCACCTGGGAGGACAAGGCAAGAATCTTTCTTCATCTGAGAGGAGCAGCAGGCTGGGGGTGAGTTATCACTTCCTTAGAGGGAGCAGAGGGAAGAATTGAGGAGACATAGGTTCTCCCCGCAGCCTGGTCAGGCTCCTCATCTACAAGGCTAAGAATGGGACTGAATCAGTGCTTTCCAGTTCTTGAGAGTGAATGGGGATTCTTCCCTTGTGGATTAATGGTGTCTCTTTCTTCCTCCATCTCTCAAAACTTGTAATGTGAAATAATTTCCTGTGTTGAAAGAAAAATGCAGGTTTCAAAAGAGCAACCAGTGATTGCTTCACAAATAATTATATTATCGATCCATAGCATGAAACATTTTAAGTTCTAAACACATACCACACTCTCTCTCTCTCTCTCTCACACACACACACACACTCACTCACACACTCCTCTGCAGGTCTCTGGGTAATGCTGATATACCTGTGAGGACAGACATAATAATTCTAATGGGTTCTCCACATCTCTAGACCTCGTCTAAATTAAGAGTAACAGATCTCATCCTCCAGATCCCTTCTATGTCATTTCGGCAGAGGTGGACTTTTTCAGCTTCATGTGGGGAGAAAAGAAGGGGAGGTAGGTGGCACACCACAGGAAACCCCTAATTGCTTTCAAAGCAGCTTCACAAACCATCGCTACCAGTGTTACATGGACTCTATTCCTGTGGAACCTGAGGATATCTGGGAGCTGTTCACAAAGCAGTCAGGCTGCCATAGCTAGTAGAAGCTGGCACCGGAGATGAAATCTATTAGTCAGCCTTGCATCACATCTGAGATAAGCAACTGTTCCCAAGGATTTATTTTGGCCCAGAGTCTTAGGAGTTTAATCCAGGATCACTTGGCCCCATTGCTTTGGGCCTGTGGTGGCATGTCATAGTGAAAGAGTGGCAGGGAATTAACTGGCCACCTCATTACCAGGAAGTAAAAGACAGAGAAGGGAAGAGGCCAGAGCTTCCCTGACCCCTCAGAGCCACACCTCCATGACCTATGACCTCTGACTCAAAAGTTTCTACCTCTTAAAGCTTCTACCACCCCCAGCCACAGATGGAATCCAGCCTCTGACACGTGGGCTCTGGGGGACATTTCTAATCTAAAGTATAACAAAATCTACCTACTGTCTCCATGGATGAAGAAAGAAAAAAAGGGGGACCCTGCAAGCAACACATCCCCTTCATGTTCAACTGACTCCCACGTCCCTCACCAGCAGATCTATTTCTTCTACTTTGCCCACTTTGCCACATAATTGGCTTTGCTTTTTTGTTCCAGAAGTAAGTGAGCACTGTTACACTGGAAGAGGGTTAACCTACCGTGGCACCCACAGCCGTACCACGTCGGGGGCCTCTTGTCTCCCATGGAATTCCATGATCTTGATAGGCAGAAGTTACACAGCATGGAAGAGCAACTCACAGGCCCTGGATCTGGGCAAACATAACTACTGCCGGTACGTAGCCCAGGGTCTGAGGGAGTCCGGGCTTGGCAGAGAGAAGAGCTGGGTATGGAAGGGGAGAAGACTGAATGTTGAATGTTACATGATCAGTCTCACACATGGGAAGGAACCATGGGTGTTATCTAGTCCAATCTATTCACTTGCTACAATAGTCTTGAGAAGCAAAGTACACCTGTTGGGGAACCAAAATCTCAAATTTGAGACATGTGTCCTACAACGAATTCATCTTTCTCTATTCTGTTCACACACAACATTCTATTAGGATGCATGCAGAAAGTTCTTCACAGAACAGCCCCAGTTCCTCTCAGCATTCTTGAGGGATTACTGAATTACTAATAGAAAAACAGATATAAAGGGAAGTCTACTTCCCGGTGTGGGGAACTTACTAGAGTCAAGCTGAGTTTGAGACCTCCATCTCTCCATCCCTCCTTCTTTCCCTTCCTCTCCCCCTCCCAGCTCAATGACACTACTGTAGGTTTAACCCAACCCCTTTTCACTTCCTCCATGGCATGTACTGTGATTGGCAGTGTGACAGAAAACTTCAAACTTTCTATAGGAATCCAGATGGAGATGTGAAGCCCTGGTGCTATGTGCTGAAGGATCGGAAGCTGACATGGGAATACTGCGACCTGCCCCAGTGCTGTGAGTGCGGGCCCCTGCCCTTCTGTGTTGTCGTACTATCTGCTTCCAACTGTCACTACCAGGTACCCAAGGAGGCTAGGCCTTGGTGGGGAGGGGGATTACATTCCGTGACAGAAGCAGTAGGGCAAGTTGGCACTCTTGGTCAGCTGTGTGGAGCTGATGAGGAGAGTCAAAAAGAAAGACAAAGCTGGGTGCCAGTGGCTCAGGAGGCTGAGATCCGACGATTGTGGTTTGAAGGCAGCCAAGACAGGAAGGTCCGTGAGACTCTTATCTCCAATTAGCCACAAAAAGCTGGAAGTGGAGCTGTGGCTCAAGTAGTAAAGCACTAGTCTTCAGTATAAAAGCTTAGGGACAGCACCCAGGCCCAGAGTCCAAGCCCCAGAAACAGCACACACACACAGACACACACAGACACACAGACACACACACCACACACACACACACACACACACACACACACACACACAAAGATAGACAACAATGAAGCAGTTTCTGTTATATTCAGTGGACTCTCAAATGTCCTGTCTTGATGCCAGTGTAGTCATGGCAACAAGAGGAGGAGGAGGAGGAGGTGGGGAAGGAGGTGGAAGAGATCTCTCATATATGGTTCCTTGGACAACAAAGTGCCTTTGCTGCATTTTCCCAGTAACACAATATATCATGGTGAGGGGAGGCTTCCTGCTTCCATTCATCAGCTCTCATGTTCCTGCCAGGCTCTGGGCTCTGAGGGGTGAAGCTGGGCCTCTGACACTAAGGCTTGTACTCTTCCACATTCTTCCTGGCATCCATTTAACACAGAGGAACTGGGTTAAAGATACAGGATAGGAAACTAAGGGAAAATTTGAGTTGGCATGTGTTCTCAGAAAGTCAAAATTTAATTTGGAAATTACCTGAGAATAGATTATCACTTAATTCCTATGAACACACAGATAAGCCAAAATGTTCCTCAAGGAATATAATCTAACTGGAAAGTAAGACTCCCAACCTCAGTCATGTACCATGGGTCTGGAGACAGTTTAGGATAGGGAACTAAGGAAAGCCTTGTAAGTGGGGTTTCACCTGGTCCTAAAGGTCAGTTGAGGCTCAGTAGTTGGAAGAGAAACTGAAAGACCCTTCCCTCCCTCCCTCCCTCCCTCCCTCCCTCCCTCCCTTCCTCCCTCCCTTCCTTCCTTCCTTTCCTTTCTTCCTTCCTTTCCTTCCTGCCTGTCCTTTCCTTTTCTTTCTGTGCCATCACAGGGCTTAAACTCAAAAGCCCGGGCACTGCCCTTAGCTTTTTTGCTCAAAGTTAGTTCTCTACCACTTGAGCTACAGCTCTACTTCCTACTTTGTGGTGGTTAATTAGAGATAAGAGTATTAAACTTTCTTGCCTAAGCTGTCTTTGAACCACAATCATCAGATCTCAACCTCCTGAGTAGCTAGGGTTACAGGTATGAGCCCGTGCCCAGCTTTATTTCATTATTTCTTAGGCCAGGAAAAATGGGGGCAGGAAAATTAGAAGGGATGAAAGATCCCTAGATTGTGAATCAAATAGACCTGGGTTCTAATCCATTTGCCACAGTGACCTTGAACAAAATGTCTCCATCTCTCTGCAATTTAGTGGGGATAAAGATAAAGTATGCACTAACATACCTTATTTAACATAGCCTTCAATGATCAATGTTCTCATGCAAGCTGTGGTTTTGAGACCATTGGAGGCTGTTCTATTGCTCTGTACCAACCTGTGGAAAGACAATGACCCGTCAAAACTTGGGTTTGCAGGAGAAACAAACTCAGCAGGGCAAGTCTGAGTTCCCTTCTCCATTTTCCTTTCCTTTGCAGCCACCTGTGGCCTGAGACAGTACAAGCAGCCTCAGTTCCGCATTGCAGGAGGGCTTTTCACTGACATTTCCTCACACCCATGGCAGGCTGCTATCTTTGTCAAGAACAAGAGGTCCCCAGGAGAGCGGTTCCTGTGTGGGGGTGTGCTGATCAACTCCTGCTGGGTCCTGTCTGCTGCCCACTGCTTTCTGGAGAGGTAGAGGCTTGAAACTAGATGAGTTCCCTTACCCCATTAGAGTAAATCATAACGAAAAGCACTGAAAAGTTTCTCCTCTGCCCTTAGGTTTCCTTATGAGCACCTTACAGTGGTCTTGGGCAGAACATATCGGCTGGTGCCTGGAGAGGAAGAGCAGAACTTTGAAGTAGAAAAATACATTGTCCATAAAAAGTTTGATGATGACACTTATGACAATGACATTGGTAAGAAGTCATTATTCCCTGTTTTCGTTCATGCTCCAGAGCACACATGTGCACTGTTGTCTACACACAGCCCTCCTTCCAAGCTTGATGCCTCTGCTTCCTTTCATATGGCTCGTACTGTCTCCTCTTCTCCCTCACAGCGCTACTGCAGCTGAAGTCCAATTCTGGGCAGTGTGCCCAGGAGAGCAGCTCCGTCCGCCCCATCTGTCTCCCGGACCCCAACCTACAGCTGCCCGACTGGACAGAATGTGAGCTGTCTGGCTATGGCAAGCACGAGGAGTGTAAGTGGAAAGAAGTTTGGTCACATCCTGTTGAGTGCAGGACAGCAGGGGCTGTGGCAGCTGAGCACCTGGAGGGAAAAGGTGCCCACGCTGAGCTGAGCAGAAGTGGGTGAGGCCCACCTCTCCTCAGTAGAGCCCAGCTTTCATCCTCTTGCCTGGCTGGGCAGGGCAGTGCTAAGAGCCTGGGTCCAGGGAAGATCAGAGACAAGGGCTGTGCATTCTCGCAGACTGGAGTTTTTGAACTGAATTCAAATCTCAGTTCTGCATCTGCCCTAGGAATGAGCCTTTGGGGGCTACTTTTTTCTATAATGTTAACAAATGCCTGACATAAACCAGCTTACAAAGAAAGCTGGGTTTTGTCATCCAGTTTCATCCTGTGGTCAGTTAGCATATTGTTTCTGGACCTGTGGCATGTTTCTGTACACTGTCACTATACCAGAGAGTTACTCACTTCATGGTGACCCCAAAACAGAGATAGGAAAAGGAAGAGCAAAAGATCCTAGTTTCCTCTCCAAGACACACCTCCAATGACCTCCCTTCCCACATGGTTCCATCTACAAAGGTTCCGTTACCTCCCCAAAACACCAGTGGCCGATAATCACATCTTCAGCATAGCTCTTAGGAAACACTCAACACTCAAACTATAGCACAAGATATGGAGGTTTTAAAAAATTATGTATATATATATATATTTTCTCTTTTCTTTTTGAAGGGATCTCACAATGTTCCCCTAGGCTAGCCTCAAAGTTGATCTTCCTTCCTCAGTCTCCTGAGTAGCTAAGACTAAGGTTGTGAGCCACTGTGCCTGCTTGGACATGGATCTTTTTATTTGAAACAGTTCTAAGTCTCAGATTACTCACTGCAAAATGTAAGCTGGAACTAGATCCTCAATTAAATTATAAAAATTAAGTGGGATATTTCACAAAACTAGTGAATGGAGTGATTTTGCCCAGGAAACATTTGGCAATGTCTAGAATATGGGATGGTACCTCTCTGGCTGAAAAATTGACACTGGCAGTTAGTGAGCAAGGGCCAGGGCTGTTAGACATTTGTTGCATACAACTAAGAACTATCTGGCACAAACTGTCAATTAGTGCTGTCATTGAAAAACCCTGGGGTGAACCTTAGAAAATTGTTGATTTGCTTGGCGCCAGCGGCTCATGCCTATAATCCTAGCTACTCAGGAAGCTGAAATCTGAGGATCATAGTTCAAAGCCAGCCTAGGCAGGAAGTCCGTGAGACTGTTATCTCCAATAAGCCACCAGAAAACTGGAAGTGGCGCTGTGGCGCAAGTGGTAGAGCGCTTGCCTTGAGCTGAAGAGCTGAGGGACAGTACCTAGGCCCAGAGTTCAAGCCCCATGACCCTCTCTCCCACAAGAAAAAAAAGAATTGATTTTTTTTATGTCAAAACAAAATATTGGCAGTGTCACAGAAGTCAACCTAATAAGTGTAAATACTTGATAAATGTAAGCTGTTATTGGAATATTTGCCTTCTCTTTCCAAAACATGGACAGATAGCTTTCCCTAAAATAACAAGATATGTCCTCCTCTCTTTCAGCTTCTCCTTTCTACTCTGAGCGTCTGAAGGAAGCTCATGTCAGACTGTACCCATCGAGCCGCTGTACATCACAGCATTTGTTCAATAGAACTGTCACAGGAAACATGTTGTGTGCGGGTGACACTCGAAGTGGAGGAAATCAGGCAGTGCTGCACGATGCCTGCCAGGTACACACAGGCCTCTTCCTGGGGGTATGAATGTTCATTGGTCAACAGGTTCTGAACCAAGGAAAAGCCTTAAAGCCAGAATGGAATGGTTTCATCTTAGTTGAGGCCCTGAGCATTCTAGATGCAGCCTCAAAAAAGAAACCAATTGGAGAAAAACTACCTAGACAAGATATTTGAACTGCAGGAAATTTCCCTAATGTCTATACAGGAAACTCCACCTGCAACAGGATTTCCTGCAAACCCAGGCGATACAGTAGTTATTGAGATGCTGGGAAGAACAAAGTAAGAAGTTCTTGACTTCTGTAGGTGTTAGAGAATTGGGAGTTTGCTTTGTAGAAGGACAAGGAAGACTGGCAACTCGTGGGGGAACAGGATATGGGCACACTGTGAGAAATGAGTTTTAAAAGCTGGTGTTCAAGCAAGCAGTGCTGGTGGCTCACTATCTAGAAAAAGAAATTTAGTAGCAGGTTGTGGCAGAGAAGAAAAACTGCCAGGCACCTGTAGCTCACACCTGTAATCCTAGCTACTTAGGTGGCTGAGATCTGCCAGACTGGGCAGGAAAGCCTGTGAGACCCTTATTTCCAATTAACCACCAAAAAGACAGAAATGGATTTGTGATTCAAGTGGTAGAGTACCATCCTGAAGCAAAAGAGCTAAGGGACAGTGCCCAGACCCTTAGCTCAAACCTTAACACTGGCATACACACACACACACAAAGCAGATGTTCATCCTAACATCCTGGGAAGCAGAACAATGTAGGTTCTCTGTGAGTGTGTCCTGTTTAGAGTGAGTACTATTTCATGATTAAGATGACCTTGGAGCATGAAGGATGAACCAACCAGATGACATTAAGAACTAATTGTAGGCCAGGAATTGCTTTTGCTCTGACATCTCGATTCTAGACTCTCCTGTCAGGGCTTGGGGCTGTTGAGAACACCAAGAGGCCCGTCAGGCTCTGGTTAACGGATGGCTTGATGGTCTTGCCGAGTAAAGTACTCATATCCACATTCTTTCCTTGGTTCCTTAGCATTATTTGATCTCTTTTCATATGTGTTCTTTCTAGAAACCTCAACTGTACCACTTAATCACAGTCAAGACAAGCTAGCACACAAAGTGAAACCTTGTTTCACCCAAGTGCTTAAAGTTAAAAACAAAAAATTATTTTGATTCAACACAATAACAGCGAAAAATTACCAAGAGTTTACAAGCTTTTCATGCATCTTCCTACTTACTTTTCATAACCACCTCAGGAGATGGATAATATTATCTCTTAATTTATAATTAAGGAAAACAAAGCACCTGAGGCCCCATAGCTAGTGGTAAAGTTAAAACCATGATGGGTTTTTATGGGCAGTCTTGGGGTTTTAATTCAGGGTTTTCCACTTGCTAGGCCGGTGCTCTACTACTCAAGCCACACCTCCAGCCTTTTATGTTTTCGTTTTAGAATCATGTACTTTTGCCTCAGACCAAAATCCTCCCATCAATGCCTCCTGCATAGTAGGGATCACAAGCACCTACGAACATGCCCAACTTATTTATTAAGATGAAATCTCACTAATATTTCAAACACCATCCTCTCAATTTCCCTCTCCCGAGTAGGTGAAATTATAGGTGGGAGCCACCAAGCCAACTTGTTTTTACAGTTTATTAATCCCTTCATGAAAAATTCGTCATCACCACAGGTTAAGTCATTAAAGGCTCTTTATTCCTTTGGCTGTTATCCAATCTCCAGTTCACATTTTGCCAGATCCAACATAGTCTTGCAGTCCCTCTGACTTTCTTCATTCTGTTTATGTGTTTCTTTTCCTGTTCCCTCGAGGTCTTTTTCTTTTCATACAGGCTATGTCTTGCAAGTCTGTTGTCTGGTCTCATTTTTCTTTGCATAATCCAAGGAATCATAAATCATGCCAAAGCCAGTTGTCTTGCCACCATCAAAATGGATTCTGAATCCAAATACAAAGATGACATCAGGTGTGGTCTTGTACATTTTAACAAGTTTTCCCCAAATTTCTGTCTGTTGCCTTTCCAGGGTGAGGGCCATCAATGACCATCTGCTTCCTCTGAAGTAATTGGTTAGTCATGAACTTCCTGATCCGGATGGTTACTGTGTCATTCATGATGGTGGCAGGCTGTCAGTCAGGGAGGAAAAGAGTATTTGTTTTGTTTTGACACACGGTTTCATTACATAGCTAGGCTAACCTCATACTTGGCATCCGCCTTGCCAGACTACTTTGAAGAATACCATTTTACCACTACAAATAGTAATCCTCATTTCTCCCCCAAATATTCTGCCCTGTTTACAAAAGACATATTCTGTGTTTTGCAGGGTGATTCAGGAGGCCCCCTGGTATGTGAGAAGGATAAGCGCATGACCTTGGTCGGCATCATCAGCTGGGGCCTTGGCTGTGGGCAGAAGGACATCCCAGGGATATACACCAAGGTCACTCATTACCTTGACTGGATTCAAGACAATATTGAGCCATGACTAAGAAAACCTAGTTTCTTGGAACCCAAGGAGATCTTGCCATCCCCCTCTTCAGGAGACCCTGTGCAAGGATCAAGTGCTTCTTCTCCAAGCCAGTTTTCCCAGAAATCACCACACAGTAGCAGGAGAGGAGCCGTAAGAAAGGACAGAGTATATATCTTTCATAGGTACTTTACATTTTGGAAGCTTTCAGAATATATTCTGTTAGATGAGAAGACATCAATAAATGCCCACCCCTCTCAGAAGCCCATTGTATACAGCAGAGTGTAACTAAGGCCTACTCTTTTATTTGGTTGTAAAAAGATTTGGAAATGGGATCCCAAAAATTAAAGCACTCTCAATGGCAAAAATACTAGATAGTTCTGGAAGGAAAGGCTGTAATAAAATGTGTGTTTATAGTCACAAGAGAGATGGACAGAGCTCCAAATAAGAGCTGAACTGGCTGGCCAGTTCATGTTCCCAAACCAAGCATCCTTGAAATCAAGTATTCTTCCAGCTTTCCACTCTACCACTCAGGTGGTAATCTTTGGGTGTACAGTGTAAATCTTTTTTCTTCATAAACTTTATAGTTCGGTAGGAGTATTTTATCATTTTAATAATTGATAAAATAGACTTTATATCGATCCATTTTAGTTTTTACTTTCTGCTACCACAATGTTGTATTATACTGTATTTAAATAAATTCAGATGTATTTTTCACATTTTTCTCAAATTGGAGTGGAATGGTTTTGTTCCATATGCAAGAGTTCCACAGCTTTTTATGTCGCTCACATTCACATTTGAAATGCTTTTTTTCTTCTCCAGCATGCAGGGAGTATCTTTAACACACAGAGAAACTTGAGGTTTCCACAGACTGAGACTAGATTGTGGCAGGTGTAGAAAAAGCAGAACTGAGATCAAGAATTTCACTACTTGAAACTACAAAGACTTGGAGACATGGAGTGCAGGGAGAGAAGTGACCTTCATAAACTGGAGACTCTAAATTAGATTGTGGGGCTCTGAATACGGAACAATTTATACTCAATTCTGTAGGTAACACGGAGCCATTGTGTTGTACGGGGGGGGGGGGGGGGGGGGGGGGGGGGGGGGGGGGGGGGGGGGGGGGGGGGGGGAGAGTGGGAGGAGAGGGGAGGTAAATATCGGACTAAAGGTGCTTAGCAAAAGCAACCGCTTGGTGGCAAGAGAGAACAGAAGTCATGGGACACAAAGTGAAAAGGAGTCCTCGCATAGCAACATCTCATTTGTAGGTCTGCACTGGAGCCATTGTTTGCCATTTGTGTTTCTACATCAAAATTAACTGCTAGTCTTCATATATAGTTACTTAAGTCCTGCTGCTTTTTTTCTCATACAATTTTCCTCAGCCTTTATCACTGATGCCCTTGTTAAAAGAATAAATCTAACAATGCCATGTGTGTGCCTGGGTGTCTGTTGACATTCTTAGGTGAAAGGCCTTTATCTCTTGAGGAACTTCCTAGCTCATCAGTTCTTGGACAAAAAGTTGTATGAGAGAAAATTTCTATAGCCCCAAAGCTTGGTAGGGGGAGAGAATCTTCCCTGTAATGCTGATGTTCCTGTGTTAGTTAAGTCAATGGAGCTTACAGACTTAAATCACAGATTTCTTTTTCTTTGATGGTACTGGGGATTGAACTCAGACCCTCAAACTGGCTAGGCAAGCACTCTACCACTTGAGCCAAGTCAGTCCCTTTACTTTCAGTTTGTTTTTCAGACAGGGTCTTGAACTTTTGCCTTGAACCAGTTTCAGACCACAATCCTACTTGTACTATGGAGGAGCTGGAATTACAAGTGTGCACCACTGGTCCTTTAAAATAAAAAAAAATGGGGGGAGGTGGGGGGAGGATGGGAAGGGATGGGAAGGAGAAACAAAGGAGGAGGCTACAATGTTTGATAAGAAATGTACTCATTATCTTGCCCATGTAATTGTAACCCCTCTGTACAGTATCTTCACAATTAAAAAAAAAGAAAAAGAAATAAAATAAAAATCTTGATTTCATACAATCTGCTTAGGTTCTAAAAGAATTTTAGACAGAAACTAGCACAGCTGTTTCCAAACACCACTGTTTGAGGACGGTAAGAAGCAGGACTCACCCCTCCCCCTCCACAACAAGCTTTCCTTCAGACAGTGGGGTTAATGAGATGAGGCAAAGCAGAAAGGCCTCCAGAGATGGAAATATAGAGTCAAAAGGACCCAGCATTCCACAGTGGAGTCTTGGAAACTTCAGACCAGATGAGGACAATTGCTCGGATCAGGCCACTGCCTGAGTTACAGGGCAAAAGGCCCAGCCCAGCTAGACAGTTATTTGAATCACACTGAAATATCAAAGGACAACACACCACTATCCAGTATGGATTAGGAAATTTAGGCTTAAATGCCTGGAACTTGTCAGGGAAAGAGAAAGGATCTAAGAGTAAATTAAGCATTTTTTTAAATTGGCCCTGGCTGATTATTTTTTGCCAGTCATGGGGCCTGAACTCTGGGCCTGGGCGCTGTCCTTCAGCTCTTCAGCTCAAGGCTAGCGCTCTACCACTGGAGCCACAGCACCACTTCTGGCTTTTTCTGTTTATGTGGTGCTGAGGAATGAAACCCAGGGCCTCACGCTTGCAAGGCATGCACTCTACCACTGAGCTACCTTCCCAGCCCGGCCCTGGCTGATTTATAAAACAAGGAAATGCCAACAGATCCAGAGAGGAATGAAGCCCAGTAACTGCAGTTCTTTTCAATGGGTAAGACAGAGGAACAAACAGATGGTTCCAGTTGGAGTGCTACTCATGCCTGTTTGTCAGAAAGTGTCAAGACCTTTTGGCCCCATATTTAAACATTGAAGACTCATACAATCCCAGTATTTACAGCCTTGGAGAAAGCTGTAGTTTCCAATTAAGTTCACTTAAAAAAAATCTAATCATTGAGCCAGGCACCGGTAGCTACTCAAGAGGCTGAGATCTGAGGATCGCAGTTCAAAGCCGGCCCAAGCAGGAAAGTTCAAGAGACTCTTCAATAAACCAGAAGTAGCGCTGTGGCTCAACTGGTAGAGTGCTAGCTTTGTGCTGAAGAGCAGAGGGACAGCCCCCAGGCCCAGAGTTCAAGCCCCATGACTGACCAAAAACAAAAACAAAAAAATCTAATCATTGCAAATGGATGGGCACTGTGGCTCATGCCTGTAATCCTAGCTACTTACGAGACTGAGCTGAGGATTGTGGTAACAGCATTCGGGTTGGTTAATCTTCAGTTTACCAACAAAAAGTTTATGTGGATCTGTGGCTCAGGTGGTAGAGTGCTAGCCTTGAACACAAAAGCTAAGGAATGGTATCTAAGCCCTGAGTTCAAGCCTCAGGACCCATGTGTACACACAGACACACACATACATACACAATAACTCAAGCCTAACTAACCCTTGCTAACATTGGTACTGATGGCACCTAGTCACCACCTACTGGCCACAGAGGAAAGTACAAGTACTTACATTTCCTGTCAGGCTAGACCAACCATACCCAGTCAGCCTGATGGACACTTGGAGTAAAGGTACCTTGCTGCCATTTGTTTTTCAGGTGTTCTGCTGAAGCCTGTAAAGGGTCAATACTTCATGGTGCAGCACATCAGCCACTGGAACACATGCTCTACTAATGTCTTCCACCCACAAAGTTGATGCCTTTGGCATGCTAAGTAAACACTCATAACATTTTGGCATTAACTTTTTTATAGCTTGTAGGGTAAAAACAAAGCTGCTAGGTTTTTTTTTCTTTATAATTTTTAGATAAATGTTTTGTTCTAACTGTAGATCTAATGTATGGTTTGCCTTATTAATCTGACAACTTTTGCTTTGTTAGAGGGATAACTTCTTTTTAGCATACCACATTGCTTTGGAGCCTTATTAAGTAATGGTTACTTGAACACAAGCACTGTCATACTGTAACAGTTAATCTGATAACCAAGACAGCGACTTAATGACTATTAGGAAACACCAGCGTGAAACACGGGGAAAAAGGTTGATTTACATCCAGGGCAAGAAGGTGAAGAATGTAACAGGAAAGGACACCATGGGACAGTGAAAGATTTCACCGAGTGGAAGATGGTAGATTAGAAGCATCCACCATTTGGACTCTGTGAATAAGAAGAGTCAGGTAACATAGAAATAATTACCTTCTGTAGAGAGAAAGAAAAAGAGCATCGAGAACTATGAAAGGCAAGAGGATGGGAGAAAAGCAAAAAGAAACCACGGCAACAGAGAAAAGCAACAAGAAGTTTCAAGCTTGTCCCTGGCTTCCTGAAAGGTCGAGGGGAAGATGAAAACACCATCACCAGACAAACAGCCCTCATAACAGATTGCCAACTTTAGCTATAAGATCACATGTCCTAAAAGCTATAAGATCACATGAGAGGATGTGTGACATAGTGACTGCTGCAGTGTAGAAGGCTAGCCTGGGAAAAGGCATATTCTATTCCTTACCTCGTCTCAGTGGGTGACAGAAAGCCATCATCTTGAGAGAAGCCTTATTGTTTTAAGACTTAGACACTTTGGAGCTGGAAAACAATGGATTTTCATAGCTCAAGGGTCTAAGATAAATGTCATGGAGCCTGAAAGGAAGATGGCCATAAGCAATGAATGTGGCCCCGAACATTTCAAGCTATGGGGAACTGCACTGGCAGTGTGCAGGAGATGGCAGTGGTAGTCAGGGTACTTGATGGTTAGAAGTCTCACTCTCCAGGACCAGGAAGGAGTTCCACTGGCTGAGGCCTGACAAAAAACTGAGCCTGACTTATGGTTCCGTTTCTGGGGCCTGCCTCCTGACAATGCGTTGCCTGCTGGGTGGACCAGAGCCTTGCATTCAGATCCTCCAAGAAAGGAAGATCCCACTATTCGGGAAGGTGAATCGTCAGGTAGGGCCTGAAAGCATGAGACTTGCATTTGCTAACAATTAGGACTGAGGGCTCAAGTCCAGACTCTCTGAACCACAAACCTAAACACTGAGACCAGCCAACAGGGCAACTAGATTCCTCAGTCCTTCCCAAGCCAGTACTGAACTCAGTGCTCTGTTTGTTCCGCCCATTCTCTGACATAGCTGAGGGTCACCTCAAGACTTAACTGCTTGCTGCCTTGGTGAAAAAACTGTGGGCCCATGAAGTAAGTGAGAGCTTGTCCAGCCCACAGGCCCAGAACCAACAGGAACCCCAATACACAAAGAAGGGAGGTCTCATATAATGAAAACAATCGAGAAACAGACAACTAGTCCTGCACAAAAGACTCTTGCTAGTTAACCTTCATCTAAGCAGTGCTGAGGATCAGGCCTGATGTCCCTAGTACTAGGCAAATGCTTGGCTACTGAATCATAGCCCTCACTTTAGTGGTAAGAAATAAGATTCAATCAATATATTATTTTGCTTTCAGTTGGAGAATACAAGTGACTAAACCTCCAACCAGATGCATAAATCCCAACAGAGAAATAAAAGTTATTGAAGAAAACAAGGCAAAATATCCCCAGCAAAAAACAATTCCACAATAAAGGTTTTGAATGATAGTAAAGCAGGTGACTTTTCAAACAATAAACTCAACAATGATAAGAACAACCAATGAGGGCTGGGAAGGTGGCTCAGTGGTAGAGCGCTTGCCTTGCATGCCTGAAGCCCTGGGTTCAATTCCTCAGCACCATATTAGCAAAAAGAAAAAAGCTGGAAGTGGCGCGTGGCTCAAGTGGTAGAGTGCTAGTCTTGAGCTGAAGAGCTGAGGGACGGTGCCCAGGCCCAGAGTTCAGGCCCTACAACCGGACCAAAAAAAACAAAACAAAAAAAAACAACCAATGAAACTTCAAATAGCATGTATAAGCACATGAATTAAAATAGAACATAAATATACAGTGGAATAAACTCAATGAGAATTCAAATAAACAGCCAAATAAAATAAGGAAGATAATAGAGGATATGAAGGAATTTATTAAGATACAGAAATCCTAAAAAAATTGAATTTCTGATATTGAAAGGCTTAGTAACTCAAAAACTCAAAATGAAAGCCTTACTAAGAGTATGGAATAAACTGAAAGTAGAGGATCAGTGATTAAAGATAAAGTAGCAGAATAGATAAATCTTGTAAAGACAAAAAATACTAAGACACTACAAACAGAACATGTAAGACCTCTGGGACACTAAAAACAGACTTACAAATCAATGATAAAGGCGAGGGAGAAGAGAGAGAAGCAACAGAAAACACAATAGAATAATTGCAATATTAAGGTCATCCAGGTAGAGAAAGCTCTCAGAACACCAAAAAGGTAACATCCTAAAAGATACACCCCTAGACATATTAAGTAAAAGTACCAAATACACAGAATACAGAAAAAAATATTGAAAGCTGCAAAAGAAAAGTAACAAATCACAAAGGTAAACTCATCAGAATAACAGCTTTTTCAAGAGAAACTCTAAAAGCAAGAAGGCCATGTAATGATGATATCTAGTATCATTTGGCTATCCAATAAAGATATTCTCAGCACTGCAAGATGCTTAAAGAATCTTATACGGAGAAGAGGAAGATAATGTAACCAGGAAAATATAAGAAAGAATGAATTCTACTAGATAAGTAAGTTGACAAGTGAGGATTAGATTAGTGCAAACACAACAAAACGATATGAAATACTACATATTGCACCTTTTGATTATTAAAATTTAATGTTAAAATTATCTCAATTATCCAATCAAAAGACAAGAGAATGAGGCTTAGATATGGCTCAAGTGGTAGAGCTTACCTAGCAAGCACAATATTCTGGGTTTAAGCTCCAGTACCAGGAGAGAAAGAGAGAGACAGAGAGACAGAGAGAGACACAGACACACAGAGAGAGACAGAGACACAGAGAGTAGACAGAGACAGATAGAGACAGGCTGACAGACAGAGAGAGAAGGGGACAGAGAGACAAGTAGGTTGGATTAAAAAGCAAGACCCTATCCTTTGTGCTCTACAATAAACTCAACTCACTAACAAAGACAGGGTATTAGGGTGAAAAAGATAGAAAAAGGGTTTCAAGGCAAATGGATCTCCAAAGCAGGCACGAGTAGTTATAATATTTGAGTATATGTCAGGCTTCAAACCAAATTAGTCAGAAAGGACAAAAAAGATCACTTCATATTAATAAAGTAACAATCCATCAAGTAGTACTAATAATTTTTAACATATACACACCAAATATTGATGGATCCAATTACAAATGAACATTACTGGATTTATAAGCACAGATAATAGTGGGAGACTTCAGAATTTCTCTCACCAACAGATGAGACATCCAGACAAGAAAAAGAAAAACAACTTCAGAATTAGTAAACACTACAGACCAAGTGAATCTGACAGACATCCAACAGCAAAATATACACTTATACCTCATATTTTAGAACATAAAGTAAATCTTAATAAATATAAGAGAATTCAAATAACCACTGTTTTCTAACAGGACACAACAGAATCAAACTAGAAATCAACAACAAAAGAAGATACAGGTAATATTTAAGCCTATGGAGACCAAAACACAAAGACCTGAATTAAAGAGGCTGATGATGTACTCTAAGTTCCAAACAAGAACAAGCCAAACTCAAAATTAGTGGGAAGAAATAAGCAAGTTTAATGAAAAAAGTTAGTGAGACAGAGATTTTAAAACAATACAAAAAATCAATAAAACAAAAAGTTAAGTCTTTGGAAAGATATGTATGATTGCAAAACTGACCAAAAAGAGAGAAAAGACCAAAATTAATAAAATTAGAAATGAAAATGTGGATATTACAGAAAAGATGAATGAAATCCAGAGGATCTGGAGAAAATACTTCAAAAACTCATATTCTAGTAAAGTAGAACATTAGAAGAAATGGATAAAATTCTAGGTACATTTGACCTACCAAAACTGAAACTAGAGAATTAAGCTATTTAAACAGCAATGAGATTGAAGCATTAATAAGAGTCTCCCAACAAAGAAGAACTCAGGACCAGATATATTCACAGGTCAATTCTAGCAGACCTTTATTAATAAAGAATTAACACCAGTGTTCCTCAATTTCATGAAGCAGAAAGGGAAGAAATGCTACTAAACTCATTCTATGAAGCCAATGTTACCAAACTCAGAAAACATTCCTTGATGAACATAGATGTAAAAATTCTCAACAAAATAATTGCAAATCAAACTTAACATACATAAAAGGGTTTTTATACCATAGCCAAGCATAGTGGCTCATACCAGTGATCTTTAGAAAACTGAAAGTCAAATGGCTGAAATAGAGAGGATTGAGATTTGAGGCCAGTCTAGGCAAAAAAAAAAAATCCATAAACCTTTTCATAAACAATTGCATATGCGTCATCCCAGCTATATCAGGACATATATAATTGGAGGATTACAGTCCAGGAGCAAGCCTGGCCAAAAAAATAGCAAGACCCTATTACAGAATAGCCAACATGAAAAAGGGCTGGAGGGGTCAGGTACCATCTAGCAAATGCAAGGCCCTAAGTTTAAAACCTAGTAATGTCGAAACAAAACCAAAACAAAGATCAAACATCCTGATCAAATTCATTTCAATTCCACAGATGCAAGGATGACTGAACATATGAAAATCATCAGTGCAACAAAAAATAAAATCAAGGGCAAAAATCACTTGGTCATTCAATAGGTGCTGAAAGGCCTTTGACAAAAGTCATTGTCTTGCTGGGTGTTCCTGGATCATGCTGTAATCCTAGCTACTTGGGAAGCTGAGATTGAGAGGATCATGGTTTAGACAACCATGTTCAGGTAAATTGAGATCCTTTTATTTTCTTCTAGCCGATGGATATTTAATTTTATAGTAATAATGAAAATGAAAATACATTATTGATAATTTCGCCAAAAAAGATGCTTAAAGAATGGAATATCACTGAGAAGGCAAATGTGACATAATCCATAATAGCAACGCCTTTTGCTTGCTTCCAAAAAGGGACATTTTCTGGCTTCCTCTTCCCTCCCCACCATCTTGTCAAGGCAGCTTCTTGTCATCATTAGGCCCTGACTCCAACATCACTTGTTTCAAAAAGCCCTTCAGCTGGGGCTACAGTCATCTGCAAGTTTGGGCTGGGCAGGCGATTCACTTCTCAGTGCTCACTCATATGGCACCAAGCTGATACTGCTATTGGTTGCAGGCAGAAACCAGAAGACCAGGACAAGGAATGCAATCTCTTTAGACATCTGTCCTTGGGAGTCACAATAGTTGAGATCCCTTTTCAATGAAGAGCTGGACAAAAGTGATAAGCATCTGTTAGCTACAATGGGAAGTCTAACAGAGCCCAATGCTGCCCTGGGATGTAAAAACAGGGCTGGAGGCATGGCTCAGCAGTAAGAACACCTTTCTAGCACACAGAGTGTTTGCCTAGCAAGCACTTCACCCTAGTACCACCAAAAACATTTAAAACATCTTTTCATGATAAAATCACTGAATAAACTAGGACTAGAAGAACATTTCTCAACATCATAAAGGCTATCTAGAAAAACCTATAGCCAACATCACACAAAATGGGAGGAAAACTAAATTCATTTCCTTTAAAGTCAAGGATGTCTTCTCTCCCCACTCTTACCTAATGTTTCTACATCTAGTCAGAGCACTAAGGTGAGAGGAAGAAATAAAAGGAATTCAAAAGGGAAAGAAGTCAAATTATCCCTATTTGTAGATGATCTGATCATATACTTAAAAGACCCCAGAGATTCTACCAAAAACAAAACAAAACCTTGCAGATCAGATAAACACTTTTGGCAATGCAGTAGGATACAAAATTAACCTAACAATGAATAGGCTAAGAAATCAGGAAACCATTCCATTTATAATAGCCTAAATAAAAAAAAAAACCTGAGAAATAAACTACAATGAAAACCATAAAACTTTCAAGGAACTGAAGGCACCGGAAGATGGGAAAATTTTCCCTGTTCATAGATTGGCAAAATTAATATTGTAAAAATGGCCACACTACCAAGAGCAATCTACAGATTCAATACAATCTCTATAAAAATTCCAATGTCATCCTTCAAAGAAATGGGGAAAAAAATCAGTCCTAGGGCTGGGAAGGTGGCTCAGTGGTAGAGCGTTTGCCTTGCATGCATGAGGCCCTGGGTTCAATTCCTCAGCACCACATAAGCAGAAAAAAAAGCCGGAAGTGGTGTTATGGCTCAAAGTGGTGGAATACTAGCCTTGCGCAAAGAGTTCAGGGATAGTACCCAGGCCCTGAGTTCAAGCCCCAGAACAACAGGAAAACAAAACAAAACAAACAGCATGATGCTGACACAAAATGACACATGAAGACCAATGGGACAGAAGACTCAGAAACAAACACACAGCTACAGTCACCTTAATTTCTATAGAAGTGAAAAAAAACACACACTGAAGACTGTCTCTTCAACAAATGGTGCTGGAAAAACTGGTATCTAGATGCAGAAGACTGTCTCACCCTATAAAAAAAAAAACAATTCAAAATGAATCAAATTTCTTTTTTTTGGGGCGGGGGGGTCCGGTTGTGGGACCTGAACTCTGGGCCTGGGCGCTGTCCCTCAGCTCTTCAGCTCAAGGCTAGCGCTCTACCACTTGAGCCACAGCACCACTTCTGGCTTTTTTCCTTTTTGCTTATGTGGTGCTGAGGAATCGAACCCAGGGCCTCAGGCATGCAAGGCAAGCACTCTACCACCAGAATGGAGACAACCCACAGGAAGGGAGAAAATATTTTCTAGCTGTTAAACAGATAAAGTATTAATATCCAGAATATACAAGGAGCTTAAAAATTAAACAACAAACGAATAATCTCATTACAAAATAAGAAAATGAATTGGACAGTCTTCAGTACAAATAGTAAATACATACATGAAAGAAAACATCCTTAGGTACAGAGGGAATGTAAAACTACACTGAGATTCCATCTGAGTAAGAATGTCTATCCTCAAGAAAAAAATGCTGGCGAGAATGTAAAAGAATCTTCATACACAGTTGGTAGGAAAGTAAACCAGTGAAATTAATATGGAAATCAGTATAGAGGTTTCTAAAAATAGACCTACATTATGACCCTACCTTTCCTGGGCATGTATTCAAAGGAAAGTACATGTTTAGAGAAGCACTTCACAAAAGCCAACTGTATAATCTGCTTAGGCACTACAAACAGCAAATGGATACAGAAAATATATGAATGCACCATGGATTTTTTTTTGTCAGTTGTGGGGCCTGCACTCTGGGCCTGGGTGCTGTCCCTCAGCTCTTCAGCTCAAGGCTAGCACTCAACCACTTGAGCCACAGTGCCACTTCTGGCTTTTTTTGCTTATGTGGTACTGAGGAATTGAACCCAGGGCTTCATGCATGCAAGGCAAGCGCTCTACCACTGAGCCACCTTCCCAGCCCCACCATAGATTATTATTCAGCCATAAAGAATAAAATTTTGCCATCTACAGGAAAATGGATAGAATTGGAGACCATCACGTTGAGCAAGACAAGCCACAATCAAAAGGCCTAACATCGCTGGATGCCAGTAACTCATTCCTAAAATCCTAGCTGCTCAAGAAGTAGAGATGAAGAGAATCACAGTTCAAAGCCATCCAAGCCAAAAAGTTTACTCATTGTTGGAGACCTTCCCATATCAAATAACTGAGCACAGTGGTGCATGTCTGTCATTTCAGCTACTGTGGGAAGTATAAATAAGAGGACTGTAGTCCAGGTGAGCCTGGGCAAAACGCAAGACCCTATCTCAAAAATAACTACAGCAATAGCTACACACACACACACACACACACACACACACACGCGCGCGCGCACACACACACACACACAGAGTGAGAGTTAAAAATAGGGGACGAACTTATTCAAAATACATTATACATTTATGGAATTTTTGCAGTGAAACTGCTAACGCATGCTAACAAAAAACAGGAAAACAAGCAAAAACTTTTCATTAAACTACTCTGAATGGTTTATCACTTAGAACTGGGAAATGCAAAGCTGAAGGTAAGTGGGAACCTCAGTACTATTAAAAGAAGCAATAGTATTAACTACCACTTGAGCTCCTAGAAAGGATATCGTTTCAGTTATGCAGTGTCTGTGTGCACACTTCCATGCTGATGGGGAGCCTCATCTCCAACACATGACTGCTACAATAAAAATGTCTGGTACCTTGCAGCTCAGTTTCCTGCCTAACCAACCTGAGAAGTTGGGAGAACAGGGAAAGTTTTAGAATAAACACTGGCAGCTTTAATGACTTTTGTGATCTGAACCATAGTTTCTACCACCTTAGAAATGACAGAAACACTAACATTCCCCATCTTCCAGAGGTGGGTAGAAAATCAAACTCTACATGTGGCTTTAGGTCTCCAGAATAGACAAACTCCTCACTGCTTCTACTGCATGGTGCCTGACAGAGTTTATGTTGGTCCTGTCTCAGAACACTTGGGCCACAGAGAACTGGTACAGTTCAACTTTATTAGGACTTAAACAGAAGCATCTTGTGTATACCACCCTAGAGATGTAAAATGGCTGTTCATTGTTTCCTGTGACCTGGGAAACAAAGTCTTTGAGAGCCCTCAGGAGAAGTGATTCCCAGCATTCTGGAATCCACATGCAGAGATGTTTCCCCTTGCATGGGAGCTGTGCGTGTAGGGGTGGAGTAATTCTGAAGTGACACGGTAGGAATCACAACTGGTTCACAGTGCACAGTTCATCCCAGAGAGAAACCAGAAACCAACATTATTCTGTAGCAAAACTAAGTCCTGGAAGTAACAAGATAAAACTAGCAAAAAAAAATTGCATAAGTATTTGGAAATAGGACTTTAGGGAAAAATTCTATGGTCTGGAGAGCACAGGTTTCCCTTTTCTCCATGCACAATGCAGAGCATAACTGTTCCCTAAGCTATGATTTTTTGTAGAGACAGATAAATGCATCATTACATATTGAAAGAAAAATTACTCTTTGGAAAGCCTTAAATGTTTCTTAAATTGCCATGTTCACTAAACACAATCAACATGGACTATTATTTTATGGCATTAATTATAGTCAAAGATTCAAGGAATTTTTTTGCTTTAAAAGAAAACTGGACTGATAGGTATCTATCATTAATAGGTATATTACAGAATATAAAAGTGAGCACAGTGACTCACACCTGTAATCCTAGCTACTCAGAAGGCTGAGATCTAAGGATTGTGGTTCTAAGCCAGCCTGGGCAGGAAGAGCTGTGAAACTCTTATCTCCAATAAAAACCAGAAGTGGTGCTATGGTTCAAGTGGTAGAGCACTAGCCTTGAGCTGAAGAACTCAGGGACAGTGCTCAGGCCGAGTTCAAGCCCCATGACTAACAAAAAAAAAAAAAAAAGGAAATGATAAGTTTACCAAGAAGCTTCAGGAATCTCATGCCCTAAAAGCTCCTTTTATCTACGTCTCCTCATATTAAAGTTTCAGACAGGCAGCCTAAGGGCCCCACTGGGTCCAGCACCAATGAATGTAAATATGAGATCACTGGTTTAAGGTAAGGAATGACTTTATGGGAAATGACTTGCTGTTTCTACTCTAATATGAGGCATAAAGTCTCCTGCTTTTAGAAAACTACAGGCAAGTGACAGGTAACCAGAAAGGACTGTGAATTGTGTAAACTGAAGTGAAAAGAATGGTTTGGGGAGGCAGACAGGTAAGCTCACTGAAGATGACAGACTATATACTAAAGGCAATCAAAAATTAGAATGAAGAGCTAGTCCAGTATCGCCACAATCTTTAAGATGAACTCTGATTCTACTGGAGTTCCATGTCAACAGTAGACTTGAATTTAAGAAGTCTCCAGTTAATTTCAACAAGTACAAATTATTTTTACATAGTAGAGGGATTAGTAAGAAACCAACTCAGCTCTATTCTCCCATCCTCTCATTCATGTACTCGTTTCTTGCTGGTCTTTCTTTTTAGTATATATCCCTGGACTTCCTCTTGCTTCTCCCTCATAGATAGAATCTATTTTACATTGTGTGTGTTGCTGGAGATGAACCAGGGCCTCACACATGTTCAGCAAAGGGCTCTACCACTGAGTCACATCCTTGGCCCTACAGATCAGATCTCTAACTGGCTTTTCCTTAACTAACATTGATGTTTTTTCTTCCAAACTTTCTACCTTAAAAAAAAAAGTCAAGATATCTTTTCATTGGCTTTAGATACTAAAGCCACAAGCAACAAATGCTGGTGTTTTTCTAAAAGTGCTAAATCCAGTGTCAAGTATGGCTTCCCTCCATCACACACCTCTTCTCTAGCACAGAGTTGTGCTCAGTTTCAGTTTTGCCAAGATCTCCCTGGTGACCCTTTCTCCCTTGATTAGTTCCATGGCACTGAAGGCTGAGGAAAAAAGGGAGCAAGTAGGCCCTGGCGGGGACTGACCTAAGAGACAGGCTGATATTTTTAGACAAGTAAGAAATGAAAAAAGTGTTTCTAGCTGTTCATTGGCAAGATTCTCTGTTCAGGTTCGAACTTGGAACTTTCCAGCTTTGGTCATGTATTTTATACCCTTGAAGGGCTTGTACTTTTCTCCATACATATCCAGACGGTTCACTTTGAGTCCTGGAGGGAAGAAAAGGAAGGAGACAAGAGAGAATAAATCATGAGTATTATTCCGAAGACAAAATTGGCACAATTGTTTATACTCATTTTAGCTCAGAGGTGAGCTGGAATTAATGGACACTGATAACCATAGCCACTTCTGTGCTGTCAGATTCTTGGCTCTTGGTATAAATATGGACAGTGCAACTCTGCTTCAATGAAGATGCTATCATAAAAAAATGACTTCTTGTTCTTATTACTTAACTGAACTCTACTTTATTAGACTTAAGTCTTTTAGTGGAGAAAACTAGGAATGTCATATAAAAGCTAAAGTCCATTTCTTACTACCTACAGTTTCTCTAAAAATTAAATAAGAATACATGGAAAGAACTCACAAGAGTGCCAGCACATATTGACTCTGTGTGTGTGTGTGTGTGTGTGTGTGTGTGTGTGTGTGTGTGTGTGTGTGTGTGTGTGTGTGTGTGTGTGTGTGTGTGTGTGTGTGTGTGTGTGTGTGTGTGTGTGTGTGTGTGTGTGTGTGTGTGTGTGTGTGTGTGTGTGTGTGTGTGTGTGTGTGTGTGTGTGTGTGTTGGTCCTGGGGCATGAACTCAGGTCCTGGTTGCTATCCCTGAACTTCTTTTGTGCAAAGTGCTCTACCACTTGAGTGAGAACTTCCACTTCCGGCTTTTTTTTTTTTTGGTAGTTTAATGGACATAAGAGTCTCATGGACTTTCCTGCCCAGGCTGGTTTCAAACAGCGATCCTCAGATCTGTCTCCTGAGTAGCTAGTATTACAGGTATGAGCCACTGGCATTCAGCTAGTATTAAGTTATTACCTCTGCTCTATGTAGGTGCAGAGTAGATTGACAATGTTCCAAAATTATATTAAGGACAAACATGAACATCTTTTGAAATTGGGAGAAAGAGGTGGACATTATTCTTTACTACTAGGAGTGGACATTATCCTTTACTACTATGAGCTAATATTCTCAGACCAAAAACTTTGGGAATCTCAAATCAACAATCCTGGTCTGTGACCCAACAATGGCCTATGACCCTGCTATCTGCCATGGCTACTACTTTTCACCACTCTCCCACTGCAAACTTATACCAGCACATGCTGGAAAAAATACTTATTAAGGCTACATAGCATGTAATAAAGTCAAAGTCCGTAACTACTTCCTTTTCACAGAACAGAAAGTCTAGGAAGGCTTTCTGCAATTTACACTTAGGAAAGAGCCACTACTCTCCTGGGAAAGCCTTGCAAGATGTGGCCACTTACCAGATATAGCCAACTGCTGGATTTTAAACTGCAGGTTAATTGTGGGGTTCTCATCTGGTTTAGAAGTCCCAGCCTGAAGACTCATGGTCCCCTTCAAACTTGGTAGCTTCTGAGGGTTTATTTTCCCTACATCCCAAGACAGCATCTTCAAAGAAAATGAAAACAGTAAGGTGGTCTTCCCAATACACTGTGGAGCCTTCATTTGAATTGGCTGAGCTTCAGCCTCAGGGCAGGTGTTTTTTAATAGAAAACACCAATTTGTTTTCTCTCTCTTTTTTTTTTTTTTGTCGGTCGTGGGGCCTGAACTCTAGGCCTGGGCGCTGCCCTTCAACTCCTCAGCTCAAAGCTAGCGCTCTACCATTTGAGCCACAATGTCACTTCTGGCTTTTTTTGCTTATGTGGTGCTGAGGAATCAAACCCAGGGCCTCATGCATGCAAGGCAAGCGCTCTACCACTGAGCCATCATCCCAGCCCCCTATTTGTTCTCTTAATGAACAATGTCCTTTAATGAATCTCATCTATAAAGGTTCCTGCAGAGCACTGGTTAACTTGAGCAATTCCCTACCTTTGTCACTGGGTCAAATGTATGTGCTCCCTGGGACGGAGTGAGGCTCATATTCAGGACTCCTCTAGGCATCTGACTGGTGACAATCACTCCCTCTATGGTCTTCCCCATGGTCTGTTTGGGTCCCACTGTTATTTCAAAACGTCCAAGTGAACTGCTGTCCCGGAAACTGATATTATGTTTGACATACACTGGGATTGCAACCAGACTGGAAAGAGAGACAAAAAGGGAAAAAGCTATTTCATTAATGTACTGCAAAGTGATATTTTGACATTTTGCTTGTACTGCAAAGTGGTATTTTGACATTTTGCTTGTGTTTGTTTGTGTGTGTGTGTGTGTGTGTGTGTGTGTGTGTGTGCGCGCGCGCGTGCACCAGTCCTGAGCTTCTTCTGCTAAAGGCTAGCACTCTACCACTGGAGACACAGCTCTATTTCTTGCTGTTTTAGTAGTTTAGTGGAGATAAGAGTCTCACTCATGGACTTTTCTGCTGGGGCTAGCTTTGAACCATGCTCCTCAGATCTCTGCCTCACAAGTAGTTGACATTTTGCTTTTTGTATGACTATTGTGGTGTGTGTGGTGAGGGGAGTGGGAGGAACGGCTTGGGACTTGATCTCAGGGCCTGGGCAGTCTCTGAACTTTTGTGTGTGTGATTGTGCCAGTCCTGGGGCTTGAACTCACAGCCTGGGTATTGTCACTGAGCTTTTGTGCTCAAGGCTCTTCTACTTAAGCCATACTTCCACTTATGGCTTTTTTGTTGCTTAATTGGAGATCAGAATCTCACATATTTTCCTGCCCAGGGTGACTTCAAACTGTGATCCTCGGATCTCAGCCTCATGAGATTAGATGTTTGAGTTACTGGTGGCCAGCTGTCCCTCAGCTTTTTTGCTCAGGCTGGTACTCTACCATTTGAGCCTCAGCTCCACTTTTGGATTTTTGCTGGTTAACTGGAGATAAGAGTCTCACAGTCTTTCCTGCTCAGGCTGGCTTAGAATTGCAATCCTCAGATTTAAGCCTCCTGAGTAGCATTAGAGGCATGAACCCCTGGGCCCAACTACATTTTGCTTTTTTTGTCCAATTGGCAGCTTTTCTTCCCTTACCTGTGTTCTGTTTGCCTTCAAAAATAAACACGGAGGCTGGGAAGGTGGCTCAGTGGTAGAGCGCTTGCCTTGCAAGCATGAAGCCCTGGGTTTGATTCCTCAGCACCACATAAGCAAAAAGAAAAAAGCCAGAAGTGGCGCTGTGGCTCAAGTGGTAGAGCGCTAGCCTTGAGCTGAAGAGCTGAGGGACAGTGCCCAGGCCCAGAGTTCAGGCCCCACGACCGGACCCCAAAAAAAACAAAACAAAACAAATGGAATAATTAGTATTTTTCCTTTTTGAAAAGCAATGACAGTGTGTAGGACATAGCTTCTGATGACTCTGAATAATGTGAATAAGATCAAGAGGCCTACTTGAGCCTACCCTGAGAAAGCCACAATGTGCAATATAAAGAGCCACTGTACTTGTTTATGGCATATGATCAATCATTTACATATAATAACACACCTCAGGGAGATTTCATAATTTTTGATGTGTGTGTGTGTGTGTAATTGGAGATAAGAGTCTCACTGACTTTCCTGCCGGGGCTGGCTTTGAACTGCAATTTCCAAATTTCAGACTAGAATTGCAGGCCCTCAGCTCTTTTGTAACTTCTTGAGAGTAGTTTCATTTGGCCTCAACTGATCCTCACAAGACCCCTAAGAGGTAGGCGAGGCTGTCATGATTTGATGAGACAGGAAATCTTAACCACAGTTTCTAACATTCATTAAGTACCTCCTTTGCACCAGTGATTATACTAAATGCTTTCTATCCATTTACTCCTTAGCTTATTTAAATCCACCAAGTAACTATATGACACAGAAACTGAAGCTACATGCTGTTTCCTAATGCGAAATAGGTACTGAGGGATGGACAGTATTTATGCCTTGTCCCTACACTTAAATGAGAGCAAGTTGTCCCAAGGTTACAAACCGTAAGAGTTCCAGGCAGGGTTGAGTCCAGGAAATCTGAACTAGCACTTATTCCCTAAGTCATTGATTCCAAACTGCTCAGGGAAACACTTGTAGCTCTGAGGTCTTTTGAATCACTTCGATAAACTCACCTCCTAACCTTCTACCATGCACCACTGTTTCCAAAAGTCTTTACACTCCAAATAAATAGAACATCCAAGACCAAAAGTCACTGCACTGATGTTTTTCATAGCATAATTAAACACTTTTTCAGGTCAGACAATTAAATAAAGGTACGCTCAGATTCTGATTTGAAAGGGAAAATGTTATTTAGATAAGATGTGTAACAACAAAAATAAATGAACAAACCAGGTACGGTATATACCTATTATCCTAGTACTGAGGAGGCTGAGATAGGAGGATCACAAGTTCCAGGCCAGCCAAGGATATACAGAGAGATACTATCTCACAAAACAACAGTAGCCAAAATGGTGACAAAAGCCTGTAATCGAATCTACTTGGGAAGTGGATGTTAGAGGATTTACATGCAAGGTTAGACTAGTTAGCAAACATTCTATCTAAAACTCAACTAAAAGTAAAAGGGCTAGAGGCACAGCGCAAATGAGTGCCTACCTTTACAAATCCTGAGTTCAATCTCCAGAACTACACAGCACAATAACAACATCAGTAATCTTTTTCTTTGGCAGGAGGGTTTCAGTACTGGGGCTTGAACTCAGGGCTTGGGTGCTGTTATTTAGCTTTCTTGTTAAGGCTGGTGCTCTACTACTTGAACCACAGCTCTACTTCAGGAGTTAATTGGTGATTAACTGGAGATAAGAGTCTCTCAGATTTTGCTGCTTCAAACCTTGATCCTCAGATCTCAGCCTCCTGAGTAGCTAGGATTATAGACATGAGTCACAATCATAATGAGCCCTTTCTTTGTGTTAAACATTATTTAAGTTCTTAATCTTCATGAGGTACTTTTAAAAAAAATTATTATTTTCAGGTAAGAAAGCAGACACAGGGTAGGGAAGAATTCACCAGAAGTGACACAATGACAAATCAGAGAAGCTGGAACTTGAACCCAGGTTAAATCTAGAGCCCAAGTTCTTAATTGCAACAGACATCATGTTCTCACACAGAAACAGGTTCCATTCCTAGTGACAGGACCACTTACTTCTGCGCACTGACGTGGTAGGAGAGCAGACGGAAGTTCCCATCAGGAGGGATAAAGGATAGGATTCGTTCGGATTCCCAGCGCTTGAAACGAACACAAGGATGGAAGCTGACATCGTCCAGCAGCCTGGGATTCTGCAGCACCAGGCAAGGAAGAGCAAGACTCCAGATCAGATATCCAGTTTCTTTTGAAGTGCTTCTGCCACTGTTCTTGTTGAGACACTGAGCCAGACAGCTCTGTGCTGCCCTAAGTACTTCCTCTTCTCCATGCCCACCACCTCAGAAGCACCCACATCCATCCCAAGGGCTCATGTTCCAACCCAGACCTTACCATGAAGGAAAGGGTGAGGTCTGGCATTCCTGTCAGCTTGACACAAGCATCGATTACACCCTGGATCTCAGCAGCCACTGTGGAGCCTGAGGCAGGAATAAGACTAATGAAGGTTTAGTGTAACATAATATTAGTGAAACCATGGGATCCTATCAAAATGTCACGTGAAAAATGAGAAAAAAGTATTTGGCTGATTGTAATTTTGTGGGAAACTTGGTTATTACTTGAGAATTACATTTGTTTGAATTAAAAAAAATAAGACAACATCTAAGACCTCTAAAGATTTCTTATTTCCTTTCCTCCTCCATTTCCTTTCTCTTCCCTCTCTTTTTTCCTCTTTTCTAGCCATCTAGCTCATGAGCTAGATCTATACTTCTTCCAGACATTTACTAACTGCACATCCAAAGACACTCTGATGAAGTAAAGGATACAAAAGGATGAATGGGATAGTTCTTAAAGCAGAATCTTTGAGCCAAAATCAATTTCCCACGAGAACTTCCCCCTCTATGGTTCCCAGTGAACACTGTTCTAATTACAGGAGTCTTTTTGCAGCCCTTGTGGCTCCTAGCCATTTCTTGCTGCTCAAAATGCTGCTCTTCTTTTTTTTTTTTTTTTTCTGGATGGGGGTCCGGTTGTGGGTCCTAAACTCTGGGCCTGGGTGCTGTCCCTCAGCTCTTCAGCTCAAGGCTAGCGCTCTACCACAGCGCCACTTCCGGCTCTTTTTCTTTTTGCTTATGTGGTGCTGAGTCTTTAAGCATGTCCACATCCCAGAGTTCCCTTTTGTCCCTATGACATTACAAAATTCTTTTCAATCTTCATATAAATGTAATAGCACAGGTTATAATTACAGACATTTAACAGTTTTCCTCAATATTGTGGGATTCTTTTATGTCATTGGTTAAATCCATAATTCATTCTTTCACTACTATATAATATTCTGATGGATAACCACATCAAAATTTATGTCCTTTTTATTGTTAATGTGTTTTTGCATTATTTCCCAGTATGACATATGAGAGGTTACTATGTCATTTGTCCTTTTTATTGTTAATGTGTTTTTGCATTATTTCCCAGTATGACATATGAGAGGTTACTATGTCACTTTAGCTTGAAATTCTCAAGGCTTAGTTTTCTCTTTTTATGCTTATCAGTCTTTATTTCTCAACAACATTTTGGGAAACACTCATTAGAATGGTTGCTCCAAAATCCATGCAGTCTCAAATCCTTCTGCTCACTCTGCTGATAAATCAAGCACAGTTGCTTCTGTATGCTGTGCTCAGATCAGCAGGACACTTTTTATTCAGAATTTTTTTTTTTTTTTTTTGGCGGTCATAGGGCTTGAACTCTGGTCCTGGGCGCTGTCCCTCAGCTCTTCAGCTCAAGGCGAGCGCTCTACCACTTGAGCTACAGCACCACTTCCCAGCAGGACACTTTTTATCTGTTCCACCTTTCCCGCTCTTCTGTCTGCATCACTAGACTAGCTTCAGATGTAGCTGTTACAGTACCCGCTCATTTTTCTTTATCACCAAATACCCACCATCGCCACTGTGCTGCAGCAACCCAATGAGTTTACAATAAGCATGTATTGGATAGGTAAATTTATCAATGTGAAAAGAAATTGCTGCAAATTGCTCAGCTCTTGGACTTATAACAGCGGTAGGAGTATGACACAGACATGTGTGTCATAACACCAAGTCTACTACCATCACCACAAACAGTGCCTGCTGAGGAGTCACTCACTCAAAAGCACTGATCCTAGGGGAGGAGTTCTGACACTAGCAATATCCTGGGAAGGGGTCTCTTTCTATTTGCATACCTGTGGAAGATCTTTGAAGCACCTACCTGATTTATCAATGATGGCATCGATCTCTTCAATCACATCAAAGTAGGCCTCGTTGTTGGTGTATTTCACCCCAGTCCGTCGCCAAGGCACCACGGACAGCTGCCCAGTTGGAAGCTGGTCACCTACATTGGTACTTCCTGAGACAATTGATATTGGTACTTTTAGAATCAAATTGATACTTTCGTGCCAGTTTGGCTCTAATATAACCAGAGAACACTTCCCTAGAAGTTTCTCTTCCCTCTGTGTTCATACACCATCAAACAGCAGACAAGTACTTCACAACTTCTTTATAGGGCAACACTCCATTGTCACCACTGCTCTGTTGCTCCAGCAGAATAAAGGTTTTTTAAAAAACCAGCTACCTGTGAAACAGATATCATATTTTGTTTTTCAAAGTAACATGAACTGAAGTATCTCAAATTCCACAATAGCTTGCAGCTTTAATAATGTATTGGCTTTCCACAGAGTTGGTAATTTACGTATTGTTATAAAATTTTCATGGCTAAAAAGAGCATTTTTGTTTGAGGTAGGTTCTTAAATATATTAATGGTAGGTATTAAAATGTACATGTCAACTTTCTCTGTCCCACACTAATACTGAAACTTAGGAAAAGAATATAAATCAGAGCCTTCCCTGTCCTTAAGAACTGTATATCCATTCACTGACCTGCTTTTTTCCAACACATTTACATACAGTTATCAAAAACTATTTTTTTACTTCTAAGATTTTAAACTGAAATAATAAGTATAATTTAAATTCCATTTCCTTCTTCGATTACCTGGATCTTTTTTTCTAAAGAAAGAAACAGCAAATTCATAGATATCCAGCATGTTTATAAAACATTTTTATTTTATTTTTTCCAAAGGGTCCTCAAATACTTCCACCTCTAAGTAGGATACTAAGGCTTAAATAACTTCACAATATCCAAAATACCCAAAAAGCTTTTAAGGCTTGAAATGAACTATGAATAGTGCAAACAGACCAAATCTGTTACTGAGCTAATACCATATACTTTTTTTTTGTCAGTCATGGGCCTGAACTCTGGGCCTGGGCATTGTCCCTCAGCTCTTCAGCTCAAGGCTAGCGCTCGACCACTTAAGATACAGCACCACTTCCAGCTTTTTCTGCTTATGTGGTGCTGAGGAATTGAACCCAGGGCTTCATGCATGCAAGGCAAGCACTCTACCACTGAGCCACCTTCCCAGGCCCCTATATACTTTTTTAATGATCAAAACTTCACAATACAGCCTGTATCTGGCAGGACACATTTTCTGTTGCTCTGTTCTTAAATTTTTTATTTTGTTTTGGTTCTTCTAACATGGCTGCTCTGTGAGCTTTTGCCTTATACACTATAAGAACTAAATATTCCTGGGCATTTCACAGGGCAAATCCTTCTAAAACCCTTGTATGTAATTTTTTTTCCAAAACGATCCTGGCTAGTCTTCAAGTTTATACCATTTTTTCCTTTCTCTTTCCTCTTTCTTCCTTTCTCTTTTGGGGACAGTGCTAGGGGTTGAACTCAGGTTCTTGCATTTGCTTAGCTGGGGCTCTACTACTTGAGTCACACCCCCCAGCCCTACTGTGCTTTAATTTCCAAACAAGTTCTCATGAGTTTTACTCGTGGCTGGCCTCAGACCACAATCCACCTATTAATGCCTCCTGTGTAGCTGGAATTACAGTGTATACCATCATGCCCACCTTGTTAAGATGTGGTCTCACTAGTTTTTTGGTTGGGCAGGCCTCAAACTGTGATCTTTATAATATCTGCCTTCCAGGTAGCTGGAATTACTGGCATGTGCCTCCATGCCCAACCTCTTTATACTTTTGGAAGTATATTTTTCAATTCATCAAATTCAATGAAACTTTAATTTACATATCAAACAAGACCCCAAAGTAAAACCTTAACAAAGCACAAAGATTACATTGACTAAGTCACTTAAAGTGTGGCAAGTGACAATTGTGAGAACCTATCTTTATATATTAAAAATACATAGACTCCTACACCTTGTCATGTGTATTTCTGTGATAGCTTTGTATCAGTACAAATTGGTAACTTTTCTAAGGGTCAATTTGGCTCAGTACATGAAAATTCCCTATAATATACATGTATCTTGGTCTAATACTTCCATTTCCAGTATACAAACATTAATCCTTTGTCATTTAAAAGGAAAACAATCATGAACATCAGAAAAAGGACTAAGTAAACAACTTAGAGGCCAGGTTAAGTTTAAATATTTGCATATACATATATACATACACACACACAGAGGATTTGTTACTTAAAATTTTTTTGTCCATCTATTATTTATCTGTGTAGAAAAGATAAAACAAGGCATAGTGACACATGCCTTTAATCCCAGGCCTGGGGTGTGGGTGAGTAGACAGCAGGATCTGGAGTTCAAGTAGGAAGTCTCAAAAATTTTTTTTTAAAAGAAGAGATAAGGTCATATGTACATAGCTTTTGAGCTTTTTGCTCATCTGATAAAATTATCTGAGACATATCCTAATTATTGCAAATGAGGGAAACCATGGGGAAAAAAAAACAAGAGAAAAAGAATGAACTGTATGGAGGATCTAATGAGAGCCTCTTTTTTTCCAAAAGTTGGAGTCCATGTTAATATGCTTCATTATATATAGTCTTTTGCACTAAGTGTTTGGCGTTTGTGATCTTGAGATCCCTGTTTAGAATATCTTCTACATATTCTAGTTCTTACAGATGAGGGAGATCACGTAACCTGCTTTTCTTTGGGTCCGGCTTACTTCACTTAATATAATTTTTTCCATTTCTTATGAATGGAACAATGTTATTCTTTCTGATGGAAGCAGAGAATTCCATTGTGTATATGTACCACATTTTCTTCATCCATTCATCTACCAAGGGGCATTTGGGTTGGTTCCAGATCTCGGCTATTGTAAATAATGCTGCAATGAACATCGTTGTACTGGTGGGTTTAGTGTGGCCTTGTTTGTGGACATTTGGGTAGATTCCCAGACATGGGATTGCTGGGTCATAGGGAAGTTCTATGTGTAGTTTTAAGACGATGCTAAGTGAAACAAATCCCAAGATATGGACACAAGTAGTTCTTCTTTGTTGTTGTTTTTAATGTACTATGAGATTGTTTTGTTTCCTTTGTATGTTCTTGCCCCTATGGTATATCTCCTGTTATCACTGTACTTGATATTGGCACCCTGCATCTTGTATATACATTTGTTCAATGCTGAAACAAAGACACAGGATAACCCATTGCAACAATGATACCCACAAGACAGTACATTGGAAATGAAGTTTACGACTTCGGGAGTGGGGGGAGGAGTGAGGGAGGGAGGGGAGGGAAGGGAGAGGGGGAGAACAAAGGAGAGAGGAACAATTCTCGACAAGAAATGTACTCATTACCTTACTCATGTAACTGTAACCCCTCTGTACAGCATCTTTACAATAAAATAAAATAAAAATTTAAAAAAGAAGAGATAAGAACTATATACTAAAAAAATGTTAAAAGTAGAGTGGGGCTGGATGCTTACACCTGTAAGCCTACCTACTCAGGAGGCTGAGATCTGAGGATCACAGTTCAAAGCCAGCCCAAACAGGAAAGTCCAGAAGACTCTTATCTCCAATTAACCACCAAAAAGCTGGAAGTGGGGTTGTGGCTCAAGAAGTACAGTGCTAGCCTTGAGCAACAAAAGCTTAGGGACAATGTCCAGGCCCTGAGTTCAAGCCCCAGGATTGACAAGTGTGCACATGCACACACGCACACGTGTGCACACATACACACACACAAAGCATATTGAATATTAAAGTGTTTTCATATTCTTTGTGCTTTTCTGTTTCTGAAGCTTTTATAATAATATTTTTCTTCTGTGATCAAACTCCTACTACTACAAATATTATTATTACTATGGTAGTGGCCGGGATTAAAGCCCCTGTACACACCAAGTTAGTAAGTACTCTACCATTGAGCTATACCCTAAGATCATGAATACCTCTTTTTGTCACTGAAATAAAAGTACCATCTATATAAAACAATATTACTTCAGATTAGACTCAAAGATCATGAGGAAATAGTGAAGCACTTGAATACTTAAAATTCTAGAAGATTCCAAACAATGTACACACTCCAGTAGCTATATTCAGGGTGGTAGCAGCTCTTTGTCATTGTTCTCCCCACCATACCTGTTATCGTGTTGACCACTGTTCGAAGGATAGTGGGAGGCTTTATCAGTTCTTTGAGGATATTTGACTCAGTAGCCAAGGGAAACCCATTGTCAAGCATCTCTTCCAATACCTCATAAACCACAACCACATTGTCTTTGATCACTGGCTCTGAACAGACTCCAAAATAGTCCTGGTGAAAATATAATACACACATTAATCACTCAGAGATGATTGTAAAAAAAACATATTCCTAAGGATCTGTCTGCCTACCATGTTTAGCTGGTGTTTTGGGGACATTCTTCCTCAATGAGGAGACTGGGCAGAGCCATATTTCCCTGAAGCAGCTTAGCTTGGTAGAGAGAGCTTGGACTGGTTTATAGTACTAGAACCATTAGATACTTTCTCTAGGAAGTCAACCTTGTAAGGGCAGTTGCCTCTACATGATAATATATAGAGAATAGAAGGCTGAATCTGGATCAACAATTTGAAAAAAAATATTCAAAGTCATAGTACTTCATATGACAGAATTGTATATGAAAATCTTTTTAATCCCTCTTGTGTTATTTCTCAATATTCACACATTAAATAAGAGATAAATAAGGGAGAGATGAAATGAGGGTTGGCTGGTACAGCAGAAAATCTCTTTGGACCATCTTTAATGGTAGAATTCAACAAATTCTTTGTCCTTCAATTTAAAAGACCATGCTTACATGGTCAGAATTATAATCTTAATTGTCACTCAGTAGGTTAAGTCATGTTAAATAATTTGGGTCTTGACTGATTTAGTGGTATGATCAGGATGACATCAGGCTGACATACTGGGGTGTTTTAAGAATAAGTATGGTTAAGTGGGGGATTTGGGGAGGGAAGGGATAGTAGGAGAAAAAACAACAAGCAATGTACTCATTACCTTACTCACATAAACCCCTGTACAGCATCTTTACAATAAAATGTTTTTTTTTAAGAATAAGTATGGTTGGTTAAACTGGGTACCTATGGCTCATGCCTGTAATTCTAGATACTCAAGAGGCAGAGATCTGAGGACAGCAGTTCGAAGCTGTCTCAGCCAGAAAAGTCTATGAGACTCTTATCTCCAATTAACTACAAAAAAGCCAAAATTGGAGCTGTGGCTCAAAGTGGTAAAGCATGAGCCCCAGGACCAACACCAAAAGAACAACAACAACAAAAGAACAACAACAACAAAAAATATAATTGGTTAAATGACAGTGTATGAAAGTATACACTAGAGCAATGTATGAAGACTATAAGGATTAAAGAAAAGCTTATAGTTGGCCAATGTAACATTCTAGCAACGTCAATCTGACTTTTACAGAACCTCTGAGAAAGTTGTGCAGCCCTTCTGAGATTGAGTGAGAGCTCTGATTATTAGAAGTCATTTCTTTAGCTAAGCTGAAATCTTCCGCCTAGCTCTACCTCACAGAGCCAGTTTATACAGCAGTCCTGCCATTCTTTGAAGACAAAAACTCAGGACCAAACTCGAGATCCATGTGTGCTGTGGTATGGTTTTCAGATCGTTTCATCACTTGCCAGTTCTTTGACACCCCAAATTGTAAAGACAGTACTAGATGCAGTCTAAATTACACCCAGTAATGCTAGGTACCAGTGAAATTCCAATACCCATGGCACTGAAGAGTCAGGAATGTATTTCTAAGGCAAAAAAGGAAGACTAAAGCTGTATGTATCATAGGTCCTTCCCCAGAACAATGTTATTTAGATAATAAAACACTTAGCTTGGGTTTTATAAACCTGGTAAGGAGATGGCAAGGCCTTGCAATATGACAAAGTGCTGAGCAAAAGCACATGTGGTTCTGTGACTGAACCCTTACACCACCCTGTAAGCACCAGGACAGAATATTCAGACATGTCCATGTGGTTTTGTTTTTGTTGTTTTGGGTTTTTGTGCCAGTATTGGGGTTTGAACTAAGAGCTTAGACATTGTCTCCTTTAGTTTTTTCATTCAAGTTTGGCACTCTACTACTTGAGCCACAGTTCCATTTATGGTGTTTGGTGGTTAATTGGAAGTTGGAGTCTTATGGACGTTTCTGCTGGGGCTGTCTCTGAACCTCAATCCTCAGATCTCAGCCTCCTGAGTAGCTAGAATTACAGGAAGAACCACTGGCACGCAGGCAGGACATGCCAACTTTCAACAACTACTTCAAAAACGACTAGCTCTGAAGTCCTGGAATTCAAAACTAGCAACTTTACCTTTGTTTTTCCATCTTCCTTTGTGGTTTGAAATAGATGAAACAGCCTGTTTTTTCACTTCCTACCTTTTAATAATGTACATGCTATTGGCTATTGGCTATGGGACTGTAACCATAGAAGGGGTAAATACGTGAGGACCTCATAACAGGGTTCAGGAGGAATTTACTCCTAGATTTTCCCCAGAGTGAGGCTTTCCTGTATATATGCCACATCAAAACTGGCATCCCAGAAAACCACTACCATCAGTGTTTATTCAGGAAAAAAAACTTTGAAAACAATTTTAATTCTCTTGGGGATGAAAGCAGCTGCAGTCATGTGATGCAGATGTGAGTGCAAATGAAAGAACTCTTTGAGTTGCTTTTGAGCATAAGCCTAGGTCCTTATCTCATTGTGCTAATTGCGGACATCACTCACACTGATGCAGAGGTTACGGATGGTGAGTGTCAGGGAAAGGACTCTACTGTCTGAACCCAGAATCTGGCGTGTTAAGCAGTGCTCATCTCCTGGAATCTCTCATCTCCCCACTACTCTCAAGATCTGAAGATCAAAAATGAAAACAGTACCTTGCAAAAGGTGTCACAAATTCTTCAGAAACTTATTTCCCAATCCTATGTTTGCAACAGAGCTCATCTTCAGCCCTTACCCAAGCCCAAGGCAAACCATGGACTCACAAATAACCCCCACAGGAAGACTTAAAACTAGGCATTACTTAACGTTTACTGCTTTTCCCTTCCTTTTCTTTTTGGCAGTACTAGAGTTTATTTTTTTTAGGAAACTTCACACACTTAACACGTTTGATCTAATTAAAGCAATGTAGCTAACAATGGCTAGCATTAAGTCCACCAGATTATTTTTAGCAGTTCTGAGATTTGAACTCGGGACTTCACAATTGCTAGGAAAATACACTACCACTTGAACCATACCCTTAGCCCTTTTCTTGCTTTATTTTTCAGCTAGGGTCTTAAGATTTTTCCCTCCAGGGGCCAGCCTCAGACCAAAATTTTCTTACATATGACCTCCCATGTAGCTGCCACCAAGCCCACCTTATTGACTAAGATGGGGTCTCGCTAATTTTTTGCTGAGATGGCCTCCATCAATGATCCTTCTTATCTCCAGCTCTTGAGTAGCTGGAATTGTAGTTGTGAGCCACCATGCTAGGCTCAATTTGTCATTTTGGATGTAGCCAATTCAGCAAACAGAATTAAAAATCTCATCAAATAGATGGAGAAAGCAAATAACATTTGTATTTAAAATTCTAAAAATTTTCTTAACTTAAAAAAGATTTCTATCTGGGCACTCGTGGCTCATGCCTGTAATCCTAGCTACTCAGGGAGCTGAGATCTGAGGAAAGCAGTTTAAAGCTAGCCCAGGCAGGAAAGTCCAAGAGACTCTTATCTCCAATAAACCACCAGAAAATTGGGAGTGGCACTGTGGCTCAAGTGGTAGAGTGCTAGCCTTGAGCCAAAGAGCTGAGGGACAGTGCCCAGGCCCAGAGTTTAAGTCCCACGACCAGGAAAAAAAAATTCTAGGCCAGGTGCCAGTGGCTTACACCCAGAATCCTAGTTACTAAGGAGGTTGAGATCTGATGATCACGGTTCAAATCCAGCCCAGGCAGAAAAGTCCCTGTGAGACGTTCATCTCCAATTAACCACTCAAAAAATGGAAATGGCGCTATAGCCTTCAGCAAAAGAGCTCAGGGACAGTGCCTAGGCCCTGAGTTCAAGCCCCACAACTAACAAAAAAAAATTCTAGCCAGGTGCTGTTGCTTCATGCCTGTAATCCTAGCTACTCAGGAAGCTGAGATCTGAGAATCATGGTTCAAAGCCAGCCCAAGCAAGGTAGTCCATGCGACTCTTAATGTTCAATTAACCACCAACAAGCTGAAAGTGGAGCTGTGTGGATCCAGTAGTAGATCCCTGAGCAGAAAAGCCAAGGGACAGCACCTAGGCTCTGAGATAAAGACTAAGGACACACACACACACACACACACACACACACACACACACAATTTCTTAACACTAACAGACATAGGACTATATATACATTTTACAGGTTACATAAACTTTTCCATATTCACAAACCTGGAATGTGTCCACTACTCGGTGAAGGAACTCAATGACAAACAGAGGTGGGACCTCTGTCTGGATCACAGCCACAAAGAAGATCTTGTGGCGGTAAACACTTAGGAGATAGTGATGAGGGGTAGGGATGACTGGAGGCACATTTTCTGCCTCAGTAGCTCTCTCCTGTGCCTCAAAAAAGTAATCACAAACAGAACGGCTGACCACACTTTTCCAATGTTTCTCCAAGAAAATGTCTCCAGAGGAGTTGATCAAGAAAAGACTATGAATCATGGCGGAGATTATGGATGGGAGATGGAAGTCTTTTTAGTCAGAAAGCCTTTGGACTCTTAAAAGTCTTCAACCCTAAAAACAAAAGAAGTTTCATTCAGTTCCATTTAAACAAAACACCTTCCTCATCTTTCCCAGTGGTCCAAGATTGCACATTTTTCAAAATTAGGCTTAAGTCTTTCTGTATTATATAAGCTTGAAGAATCCTTCTCATGATTCTTATTATCTTATTTATTTTGTGCTGGGTCCTGGGACCTGAACTCAGGGTCTGTCCTTTAAGTTTTTGCCCTTAAGGTTAGTGTTCTGCCTCTTGAACTACAGCTCTATGTCCAGCTTTTTGATGGCTAATTGTACACAGAGTCTCCCATATTTTCTTCAAACAATGATCTTCAGATCTCAGCCTCCTAAGAATCCTCCTAAGGATTACAGGTGTGAGCTACAGGTGCTGGGCCTTCCTAAGAATTGCCACGATAATTAACAGCCATATCATTGTACTCAATTACCTTTTCTAGTGACTGAATTATATCCATTTGAAATACTGCTTCATGTTGGATTCCTGTTTTCAACTGAGAACAGGGGACAGAGCCTCTGCCTCAGTTTTTGTTGCCTTACTGCTGCACAATATCTTCCTGCACACTGATAAGCTTTAAAGAAAACTGGTGACTTTGCAATCATTATTTTGGGCACAATTCACATATACCCAAGAAATGTGAGGCTTAATATAGTAGGGGCTGAGGAGGTGGAATTCAGTAGTAGAGACATGCTAATGACACCATTGGTCCCCAGAAAAGGAAAAAAAATAAACATGTTAGTCACTAGCTAAATGGGGCCAATGAGCATTTGCACTGCGGGTGGTTGAGAATGTGCTGTTAGATATACAACAGTGGACACCAGTAGTAGCTCACACCTGTAATCATAGATACTCAGAAGGGTGACATCTGAGGACTGTGGCTCAAAGCCAGCAGGAAAATCTTTGAGACTCTTATCTCCAATGAATGATAAAAAAAAAAAAAAGCTAGAAATGGAGCCTGTGGCTCAAGTGGGTAGAGTGCTAGCCTTGAGCAAAAAAGCTCAAGGCCCAAGCCCTGAATTCAAGCCCTAGGACCAGCATGAGCACACATGCACACGTGCACACGCACACGTGCACACGCACATGTGCGCACGTGCACACACACACAAAGTAAGATATACAATAGATTTCTGAAGGCTTTAGGTAGTAAAAGAATTTTAAATATCTCATCAATTAATCTAATACTGATTGTAATTTGTAATAATGTTTTAATATATTGAGTTAACTAAAATATACAAAAAATTAATCTGCTTAATATAGATACTAGAAAATGTAAAATTACATATGTGGTGTGCTTTGTATCTCTAACGCCTATGGGATGGTAGGGTGCCATTGTGGTCTTGATTCAAGACCCCCTTCCTCTGAGCACTTGTTTGCACTAATCTCTTACTGGGTGCCAAAAAAGAAAGGGGAGAGGAAAAGGGGAGAGAGGAGGGGAGAAGGAGAGAGGGAGGAAGGGAGGGAGAGAGGGAGAGTGGGAGAGAGGAAGGAAAGAAGGAAGGAAGGAAGGAAGGAAGGAAGGAAGGAAGGAAGGAAGAAGAAGAAGAAGAAAAAAAAAATACCACCTCTGGAGGACCCCAGGTCTCTCAGGCTGCAGCATCTCTAAGGTGCTAGCTGCCAGGACAAGGCAGCCAGGCTGAACGCTGGTGGACCTTTGGCAGAGGCCTGTTGCACCAAGCGTCCGGGGTGAGCTTAGTCACTGGAGCAGATCGCCAACAGGAGGGGAGGCTAGTGAGGCTGTGGAGGCGAGGCGGGCCACAGGGGGCTTATTTCTGCGCTGGTCCCAAGCGGTAGCATGCCAACCAATGATGGAGGCCCTTCGGGGAGCGGGTGGGCCGACAGTGGAAGATAGAAGGTGGGGAATTAAAACCAGCGCATGTCTCGAGGGTGAAAGGGACCGGGTACCAGGGCCTCGCCAGCTAGCACACATGCGTTGCCATGGCAGCAATGGTCCCTTCTTTCTCCGCCATCTGGTAGGAGAGGACCACCTCCTCGAGCCCACTACTCTATCCCTTACCTTCTCCCATCGCCAGCCGAAGCTCTGAGGATCCAGCCAGCGCCACCTCGTGACTCCGCCACGCCCCGCGCCCACGCCCTGACCCTCGCATTCCCCACCCCCGCCTCGGCCAGGGTCGCAGTTCCACTCACCCGCGGAGCTCCTCGCAGCGCCCAACGCTCAGCCGTGCAGAACGCTCCGCCCCCGCGCTTACCGGACGCCGCTCGCACGCTGATTGGCTGGCAGCCCGCCTGCGACCCAGCTCTGACGGCCTCTGATTGGGCATCGGGGATCCGTTCCTCTCCTCTGATTGGTCGCCGTTCGGAGCTGATCCCGTGGTAGGGCTCGAGCCGCGTATTGGCCCTTGTGGAGAGGCCGGTAAACCGGATTATTGCGGCTGGGTAGCTGAGAGACCTGATTAGAGGACAAGGGCGGTCTTCCGGCTCTCTGGGAGCCAGTCATCCAGTCACAAAGTACTCGGTCGGCCGCAGGACTGCCACCTGCGTAATTGCGGCTGCGCCTCCCTGGGGACGCCCAGGATATGCAATGGGAAGGAAAGGGCTTGTTCAAGAGCACGGTTTATTCAACAGCACCTCTTGCGTAAGCAATCATTACATAGGTGCGTTTACAAAAAGACAGCCTTTTCATTTATGTGCATTGGTTAAGCCACACGTGCTTGGCTGCACAACCTCTCATCCAGAACTCTGGACCAAGATTCAGGAGACATCTTCCCACCCCACCTACACCACCACCTGCCTGTCCTTGACATAGCACTCACCTTTCAGGATCTCAGTTTCCACGTCTGAAAATGAAGGGGTTGGGCAAGTCTCTCTCCAAATTGCTTTGGAACTGTAGAAACTGATCCTATCTTAAGTGGTTCAAGTCTCTATGATTCATAAAAAGCAAGGCATTAAGGAAGAGGAAGTGTGGAAAGGGTTGACCCAAGTTCCTAGCATCCTATCTAGACCTCAGTATGTACTTTGGTAAAGCAAAATGTAGGTAGAAGGTCCGTGCACAATGCCTTTGTTGAAAGTGGTATGGATTGTTGTTTGTCATACATGCAGAGGACAGATAATCGTCTGATTCAGAAGAAAAGGAGAAGAGCTGAAAGCAGAATGGCTGGATGCTGCAGTATTGTGTAAACTGAGCAGCTGTGGTGTCTGAGTGCTGAAGTCAGAATCTGGGTCAAATACTTCCCACCCATATAACGTTGAGAAGGTACTTTCACTTTTCCAACTTCAAGTTTCTTCTCAAATTAGGACACTAATATTCCCTGCTTCAATAGAGTGGTTGTGAGAGGCTTGTGTTGGGAAAGTGCTAGCAATTGCTATTACCTAATAAACATTACAAGACAGAGTAATATGTATTACTATGTGTCTATGGCCCAGAAATACAATCTCTGCCATGGGCATTTCTCATTCACTTACTGAATTAACATTTACTAAAGATGCTGTAATGATTACTACCACAAGTGTAACTGGCAAAACAAATAAATAGTTATAATACACTGAAGACATCCAGAAACATCTGAAAGATGTGCTGGGAGAGAAGGCTGATCTAAAGATGTCCTTCTAAACTGAAACCTGAAAATGCATGTGAGTTCTGCAGAAGAAGGAATGCAAGGATATGGGAAAGAGTACCAATGGGATGTCCTGGAGAGCTGAGCTAGAATGGGAGAATAAGTGCAGGAGATGAGATCAGGAAGGTACATAGGAACCAGGTAGTTGTCAGACTCAGAATAACTATTTACAGAACACTGAGTTGCATATCATCCATTCAATTTAATTTTAAATTTGTCTTATCTGTAGTTGTACAAAGAGGTTTAAATTCAACCTATCAATTTATGAATACATTTTGATCAATGTCACTCTACCATTCTCTTCCATCTCTTCCAACCCATCTATCCCCTCAAGTTACCTGTTTCCATTCTCACATGTACACTGAGTATTCTGACTGTATTTGTCCATACTTCCTCACTCCATTTGTCTTTCTCCATCCTTGACCTGCCCTCCTGACAATAGTATTCAGTTTGTTAAACTAAGTTAGTTACTCAGGTTGGTCCTGATCTCTTATGTTCAAATGATGCTCCTGGTTAAGTCTCCCAAGCATTTGAGACTATAGGAGTATTCAGTGAGCCTTCCTGTATGGCAAGCTATGTTCTAAGACATGGATATATCACATCACTGAAGTTTGGCATGGTGGCTCACACCTACAATCTCAGCTACTTGAGAAGCAGGGATTTGTGGTAAGATTGAGATTTGAAACCAGCAGAGCAAAAAGTTTGAAAGACCTAACTTCAGTCAATAGTTCAGTCTCCTGTGGAAATCGCTGGTAAACCAAATGTTCTTTACTGAATGGCCACCATGGAGGGTCCTATCCAGAGGCCTAGCTTATACCTCAGGGTTGAGATGTTCCATACTTTATGTGTAGAATATTGTCCCTTTGTCATACTCAGTATATATAACCTCCTGAGTGAGGGAACACTTTAAATGACAATGACCCTTGATATTTTATCTCCAACACTAACCCCTTCACAAGCACTCAGACCCATATATACAGTCACAAATTCCTAGTTCACAACTCCAATTATGTCTCTCAGACACTATAATAGACCCAAAGAGTTTCTATCCTAGTCTGTTCTTTCTCCAGCTCTAGTTCACATCTAATTTTTTTTTTTTTATGTGTGTGTGTGTCTGGTCGTGGGGCCTGAACTTTGGGCCTGGGCGCTGTCCCTCAGATCTTCAGCTCAAGGCTAGCACTCTACCACTTGAGCCACAGCGCCACTTCTGGCTTTTTTTTCTTATGTGGTGCTGAGGAATCGAACCCAGGGCCTCATGCATGCAAGGCAAGCGCTCTACCACTGAGCCACCTTCCCAGCCCACATCTAATTTTTTGTATCCTATCAATGACCCAATATTAACACACCTGCTGCAACCAATACCCACAAATCATCCTTAAATCCTCACCTGTCATCTGATTCAGAGGCAAGACATGTTGACTCCACCTCTAAATGTCAACTCTATTTTTCCTTTCCAAATTCAGGCCACTATCACCTCTGGCTTGGAAGACTGTAACCTCTTCTGCACTCATCTTTCTGCTCTATTTCCACACTCTTTAATACCTTTTGAAACTGGAAACATCTGCAGCTTGGGTTTATCCTTGTATTCTCATACCATAAAAACAAATATCATCTGTCCTCACCTCTATCTCCAGTTGACTCTCTTGACACTTCCTATATCCTTTAGTCCAAGTTCCCAGCTTCTGGGTCTAGAAAATGTTTTCCTTTGCCTGGAAGGCTTTCCCCCTGTCTCCACATAGCCAACCCTTGTTTTTCCTTGAGGTCATCTTATGTTACAGCTGCAGTTTTGCTCTGAAGTCCTCTCCCAAGGCTCCATAGGTTAAAAAGGCTTGGCACCATTGTGAGGTGGTGGAAACTTTGAGATGTAGATCCTAGTGGAAATTCTGGAGGATGTTTCCATGAATGGGATCATGAGATTCAGTTTCCTTCTTTCTTTTCCAGGCTAAGGAATAAGTAGTTTTGCTCTGCTTTATGCTTCTATCACAATGTATTGCCTTGCCATGGGCCAAAATCAACAGGTCCAAGGATAGACTGAAACCTCTGAGACTTACCAGAAGCAAAGTTTTCTTTTGGTAAGATGAGAATCTCCAGAATTTGTTGCAGTAATGGGAATCTAACAGTTACTTTCTTAGGCAGTCTTCTATTTCCCCTTTATCTAACACTAGCCCCCATCTTGTTCATCTCATATCCAACTAGGTATTCTGTCTCTTATTTATAGCATCATACAGCTTGTAATTATGGTGCTATTTCTCTGTTGTCTTTTTCTTTGTTTGTCTTCCTGTTTGCAATATGTGTACCTTGGGACAGGCACTATACATATCTTGCTCGCCCATGCCTAATATGGTATCTGGCCCTCAAGAGATCTCAATAAATGGTTTTTGACTAAATAGAATGTTCTGATTACTTCTGTTCACCTATTGGTGATGGAGAGCTGTCTACTCTATAAAGCATAACATGACACCTGGTATGGTGCACTCTTGTAATCCAAGCTATTCAGGATGCAAAGATAGGACGATCACAATCTGAGGCAGCCTTGGCAAAGTTAGCAAGCAACCCTTTCTGCCAAAAAATAAAATGCAAAAGAGGTGGAGGCATGACTGAAATGGTAGAGCACCTGCCTAGCAAGTTCAAGGTCCTAAGTTCAATCACCAGCATCACCAGAAAAAGGAAGTATGATCTGTCCAAACACCTGACTCCTGACACTGTATGGATGCAATTGATAGCAGTTTACCAGTGATACACACTTAGCTTCTGAAGGAGGAAGGCACTGAATGCCTGGCAGGGTCCATGTTGTTGCTCTCTGGAGTAGAGAATAGTATCTATGAAAAGCGGGCTTGGTAGTGACAAGATAGTGAGATGCCACTTCTGCCCTTTAGGGCACATGATGAGCTGATTTGAATAATAAGGTGAAGACCTTTCTGTAGGCAGGTGGGTAAGGTCGTATGTAGTGCAAGCTGGTCACTTAGGCTTTGTTAAACCATCATTTGAAGTTTTAGGTTTATAATACATGGATCTAGGCTCTGAGCAAGAGACTGAACATGCCCGCCACAGTGGGGAAAGGATGATACTGTTTTATTACATGACTATGAGTCCTGCAGTGTTATATGTACACTCTACTAGATGAGCAGATCTAGGGAGGCAGCTAGTACAAAACTGTTATTCAATGAACTGAATTCCTATTTTTATCCTGCAGGAGAACCAATGGGGATTATATTCAACCATGAATAACAGAAAAGCCATATAACACTGGCTCAAATAAGAAAGGGATTTATTTTTTCTTGTATATTATGAGAAGTCTGGAAATGGTAAGTCCAGGACAGCAATGATAGTTTCCAGCCAGGGTTCAGTTTGTTGAATTTTTTTAAGCTACTCATTCCACCATCACAGTGCAGTGCTTTTATTCCCATAGAATATTGTTGCTGGGGTTCCCTTTATTAGGTTATCTTCCAGGCAAGAAGGGAGAAAAGATAAAGAAAAAATGGACATGAGCCAATTGAATCACTTTTTTTTTTTAAAACTAATGACTTCTCCGGAAGTCCCACTCATGCTCTATTGCTCAGAATTGAACTAAAAGAGGTTCTGGGATTGGTTTTAGTTTAGTTGTTTTTTTTATTTTTATTTTTTTAATACCTGCTCTCTCTTTCAGAATTGTTAATAAAGGAATACCGGATAGGCAACTAACTGTTCACAGTTAGTTGGTGAGAACAGAGCAACTACAAATCAATGAAAAGAAGGGGAAAGATGGAGGATTTTAAAATAGACACGCAAATGAAGGCTTAGTGAAAGCAGGCAAGACTGCTTTGATCATTTTATTGGAGAAAAAACACGCAAATATATCCAGAGTAAGAAGAATCCTAGCAAGTGATGGCCAAGGCGTTTGCCTTGAATAGCTACAATTACAGGCATGAGCCACTGATGCCTGGATGGACTGTTATCCTTAAAACCTTTTTTTTTTTTTTGGCGGTTGTGGGACCTGAACTCTGGGCCTGGGCGTTGCCCCTCAGGTCTTCAGCTCAAAGTTAGCGCTCTACCATTTGAGCCACAGCGCCACTTCTGGCTTTTTCTGCTTATGTGGTACTAAGGAATCAAACCCAGGGCCTTGCGAGGCAAGCACTCTGCTACTGAGCCACCTTTCCAGCCCCATCCTTAAAGCCTTTTGCAACTCTAAATTTGTTATAATAAAAGTGGTATTAAAATTTAAGGGAAAATATTTTTAGGCAGATGAAAACACATAGGAAACAAAGCAGAAGTGACTTCTGTCCCTTTGTCCAAAATCTATGTTCCCATGTGGCCCCTGAGCTCCTACAAGATTTCACGTATACTTTCATATGTGGTATGATGTATTTATGAGTAAAATTCAGGTTACAGATAAACCATGAGTATTGTCAGAAATTAAAAGTGGTTATTATTTCATAACAATAATCTCCAACTCACTTTTTTAAAATGGTCAAATTACTGCTGGACACCAGAAGCTTCACTTTTGTAATGCTAACTCAGCAGGAGGCTGAGATCTAAGGATCACAGTTCAGAATCAGCCCAGGCAAACAAATCCTCAAGACTTATATCCAATTAACCAGTAAACTAGAAGTGGAGGTATGGCTCATGTAATAGAGCACAAGTTGTAAGTGAAAAGCTAAGTGACAGAGCAAGCCCTGAGTTCAAGGCTTACACCATCACAAACACAAAAAAGCCCTGTGTAACCATCATTTGAAATCACTTGAAATGTTCTTAATGAATTTCTTCCAAAATTTACACTGAGAGAAAAAGGGAGCTCTGAAGGCAAAACAAGTGTTTGGAGCAACATACTTATTTTCTAGATAGTTATTTGGATAAAAATTATTCTCGGAGGAGAATGCACAAACCTTCACTTTGCAAACACTGGTTTCCTGTGTGCCAGACTTGGCTACTTCCTGTTTATCAAGTGTAATTGTTAGTAATTGAAAGCAAAGGTCAGCAAAACATAACCTCTCATCAGTCATCAGCTGAACTTCCTTTTCTTAACATATATTTAGTTAGCATAAAAAACGGTTTCCAAAGTTAAAAGTCATTCGGTAATTTTGTTTTTAAATTTAGTTTTATTGTCAAGATGATGTACAGAGGGGTTAGTTACATAAGGTAGTAAGTACATTTCTTGTCGAATTTGTTACCCCCTTTCTCATTTTTCTCCCACTTACCCTTGCCCCCCAGCACATCCCCACCCCCTCAAGTTGTAGAGTTCATTTCCAACATACTGTCTTTTGAGTAATGCCGTTACATTGGTTCACTCTTTATCCTTTGTCTCATCATTTTGTTGTTACCCTTGCCTTCCCTAATTCAGATGAATGTATATGCAATACCCAGGGTACCAAAATCAAATTCAGTGACAACAGGTGATAAACCATATGGAAACCCCCCCCCACAAAAAATCACATAGTACATTAAAAACAACAACAATAAAGCTATATCTTGGAGGTTGGTAATTACTTTTTTGTATGTGATAGTACTGGGGTCTGAACCCAAGGTGCAGGCACTCCTTTTCAAGGCTGGTGCTTGATTACTTTTTCTTTTTTGCCAGTCCTGGGGCTTGAACTTAGGGCCTGGGCAATGTCCTTAAGCTACTTTTGCTC